>NW_021604664.1:386190-437317 GCF_004785775.1 Grammomys surdaster | reverse complement strand
TCTATCTCTATCTCTATCTCTATCTCTATCTCTATCTCTATCTCTATCTCTATCTCTATCTCTATATCATCACCTATATCTATATCTTAATATATATAGATGTAATTTTAGTAGTTATGATTGTATAATTTTAATACTGTAATATCCTTTCCTAGGTATATAGTTATCTGCTTAGCTCTACAACTCATGTTGACTTAATATAGCCATTTGGATGGATGTTAACAGAATTTCAAGTAAAAACTGTGTTTAAAATTACTTAGCTTCTTACAGATGGCCTTGGAATTTTAAAAATTACAGTGTCTTTATCAGTTATTCAATCAGGAAACATTACACAATTATTTTTTGAACTGTGTACTATACTAGTAATTTTTTTTGCCTGATGTAGTAGCAGCTAACCTAAAATTGAGGTGTCTAAGTTTAAAAAAATTATATTAGGCACCTGAAGAATAACAAGCAACCAATCTCCTAGTTATCATGAAGAACAAGATAGATCTTGATGCTGATAAAAAAAATCAGTTTGTTCAACAGACATGTATATGAGAGAATGTTTTTAATGTATTAATTACATTGTGTCAGCACTTTAACATATTTACATACAACTATTATATTGAAATATTAGAGATCAATAAGAAATTAGCTGACACACAGAGACAACTTGACTCCCAGGAGATCTGTCATACCCAGGCTCACAGGCTCACAGGAGGAACAGGCTCTAGTCAGAGACAGCAATGCCAGTTACCATCAGAAATACCCAAATGGTGAGAGCCAAGTACAAAAAGATAACCAAGAGAAATCAATATCACCTGGCACCATCAGAACCCTGGATACCTTAACATATCTGAAGAGTAAGATTCTGACCTAAAATCCCACATCTCATGAAGATGCTAGAAGACCTTAAGTGAGACATAAATAACCCCTGAAAAAAAATACAGGAGAAAACAGGTAAATAGGTAGAAGGCCTTAAAGAAGAAACATGTAAATTCCTTTAAGAAACACAGGAAACCACAACTAAACAGGTGAAGGAATTGAACAAAACCCATCCAGATTCTAAAAATGGAAATAGGAACAATAAATAAACCAAAAAGGGAGGCAACCCTGGAGAAGAAAAACCCAGGAAAGACATCAGGAGATACAGATGCAAGAATCAAGAGATAGAAGAGTGATATAATACAAGAGATAGAATAGAGAATCTCAGGCATAGAAGATACCATAGAAGATATTGACACAGGAGCCAAAGAAAATACAAAGTGCAAAAAGCTACTCACCCAAAATATCCAGGAAATTCAGGACACAATGAAAAGTTCAAACCTAAGAATAATAGGGACAAAAGAGAGTGAAAACTCCCAATTCAAAGGGCCAGAAAACATTAACCAAATTATAGTAGAAAATTCCCTAACATAGTGGAAAAGATGACCATAAAGGTACAAGAATCTCCCAGAACAACAAATAAATTGGACCAGAACAGAAATTCCTCCAGTCACATAATCAAATCACTAAATACACAGAAAAAAGAAAGAATATTAAAAACAGTAAGGTGAAAAGGTCAAGTAACATGCAAAGGCCGCCTATCAGAATGCCAGACTTCTCAACAGAGAATCTAAAAGCCAGAAGAACTTGGACAGATGTCATGAAGACACTAAGAGAACAAAATTGCCAGTCCAGGCTACTACTCCCAGTAAAACTCTCAATAGCCATAGATGAAGAAACCAAGATATCCCATGTCAAAACCAAATTTTGAAATATCTTTTCACTAATCTATCCCTGCAAAAGATAGTACAAGGAAAACTCCAACACAAGGAGGGACATGACACCCAAGAGAAACCAAAAAATTAATCATCTCACAACAAACCCAAAAGATGAGAACATACAAAAATAATACAACCTCTAACAACAAAAATAACAGGAGCCAACAATCATTGGTCTTTAATATCTCTTACTTCAATAGACTCAATTACCCAATAAAAAGACATATAGACTAAAAGACTGGATACATAAACAAGACCTAGCATTTTGCTACATGCAGGAAACACACCTCACTGACAAACACAGACACTACTTCAGAGTAAAAGGCTGGAAAAACAATTTCCAAGCAAATGGTCCCAAAAAACAAGCTGGAATAGCCATTCTAATATCCAGTAAAATAGACACTGAACCAAAAGTTAGCAAAAGAGATGGAGAAGGATACTTCATACTCATCCAAAGGAAAAATCAACCAAGATGAAATCTCAATTCTGGAATCTACACTCCAAATGAAAGGGTACCCACATTTGTAAAAGAAATGTTACTAAATCTCAAAACACACATTGAAACACACACAATCATAATGGGATACTTCAACACCCTACTTTCACCATTGGACTGATCATGGAAACAGAAACTAAACAGAGACAGTGAAACTAACAGAAGTTATGAACCAAATGGATTTATCAGATATCTACAGAACATTTTACCCCAAAACAAAAGAATATACTTTCTTCTCCGCACCTCAGAATACCTTCAGTCATTAAAAGTCTCCCAACTAATAAAAGCCCAGGGCCAGATGGTTTTAGTACAGAATTTGATCAGACCTTCAAAGAAAGCCTAATACCAATATTTCTCAAACTATTTCACAAAATAGAAAGAGAAGGAATACCATCTAATTCATTCCATTAAGCCACAGTTACGCTGACACCTAAACCACAGAAAGACACAACAAAGAAAGAGAACGTCAGACCAATTTCACTTATGAATACTGATGCAAAAATACTCAAATAAAATTTTCCCAAAGCAAATCCAAGAACACATCAAACACATTCACCATGATCAAGTAGGCTCCATCCAGGAGTGCAAGGATGGTTCAATATATGAAAATACATCAAAATAATCCACTACAAACACAAACTCAAAGGAAAAAAATCACATGAGCATCAAATTAGATGCTGAAAAAGCCTTTGACAAAATATAACACCCCTTCACATTAAAAGTATTGGAAAGACCAGGAATTCAAGACAAATACCTAAATGTAACAAAAGCAATATATAGCAAACCAACAGCCAACATCAAATTAGCTGGAGAGAAACTTGGCAAAATTCTACTAAAATCAGGGAAGAAACAAGGCTGCCCACTCTCTCCCCATTTATTCAATATAGTAGTTGAAGTTCTAGCTAGAGCAATTAGACAACAAAAGGAGGTCAAATGGATACAAATTGGAAAGGAACTTATCAAGGTATCACTCCTTGCAGATGATACAATAGTATACATGAGCAACCATAAAAATTCAATCAGAGAACTCCTGTATCTGATAAAATATTCACCAACGTGGCTGAATATAAAATTAACTCAAACAAATCAGTAGCCTTCCTCTAAAAAGGACAAATGGGTTGAGAAAGATATTAGTGAAACAACATGCTTCACAATACTCACAAATAATATAAAATATCTTGATGTCACTCTAACCAAGCAAGATCTGTATAACAAGAACTTCATGTCTCTGAAGAAAGAATTTGAAAACCTCAGAAGATGGAAAGATGGCCCATGCTCTTGGATTGACAGGATTAACATAGTAAAAATAACCATCTTACTAAAAGCAATCTACAGATTCAATGTAATCCCCATCAAAATTCCAACTCAATTCTTCACAGAGATAGAAAGAACAATTCTAAACTTCATCTGGAATAACAAAAATCCCATAATAGTAAAAAGAATTCTAAATAATAAAAGAACTGGGGGAATCACCATCCCTGACCTCAAGCTGCACTATAGAGCAATAGTGATTAAAACCACATGATATTGGTACAGAGACAGACAGGTAGACCAGTGGAATAGAATTTAAGACGTCACAATAAACCCACATAATTATGATCACTTGGTCTTTGACAAAGAAGTCAAAACCATACAGTGAAAAATAGAAAGCATCTTCAACAAATATAATGGTCTAACTGAAGGTTTGCATATAGAAGAATGTAAATTCATCCATTTTTATCTCTTTGTACAAAGCTCAAGTCCAAGTGGATCAAGGACCTCTACATAAACAAGATACACTGAATCCAATAGAAGAGAAATTGAGAAAGAGTCTCAAACACATCAACACAAGGGAAATTTTCCTGAACAGACCACCAGTGTCTCAGGCTGTGAGATCAGCAATTGATAAATGGGACCTTGTGAAACTGAAAAGCTCCTATAATGTAAAGGACACTGTCAATAGGACAAAACAACAATCAACAGATTGGGAAAAGATCTTTACCAACCTTACATCTGATAGAGGGCTAATATCCAAAATATAGAAAGAATTCAAGGAGATAGACTCCAGAAAACCAAACAACTCAATTAAAAGCAGAGTACAGAGCTAAATAAAAATTCTCACCTGAAGATTCTCAAGTGGCTGAGAAGCATCTAAAGAAATGTTCAACATCCTTAGGCATCAGGGAAACACAAATTAAAATGACCCTAAGATTCTACCTTACATCAATCAGAATGGCTAAGGTCAAAAACTCAGGAGACAGCAGATGCTGGAGAAGATATGTAGAAAGAGAACATTCCTCCATTGCTGGTGAGATTGCAGACTGGTACAACCACTTTGGAAATCAATCTGTCATTTCCTTAGAAAATTGTAAATATTTCTATCTGAAGACCCAGCTGTACCACTACTGGGCAAATACCTAAAAGATGTTCCAACATATAACAAGGACACACACTCCACTATGTTCATAACAGCCTTATTTATAATAGCCAGAGGCAGGAAACAACTCAGATGTCCCTCAATGGAAGAATGGATACAGAAAAATGTGGTACGTTTACATAATGGAATACTACTCAGCTATTAAAAATGATACTTATGAATTTTGCAGGCAAATGGATGGAACTAGAAGATATCATCTTGAGTGATGTAACCTAGACCCAAAAGGGCATATATGGTATGTACTCACTGATAAGTGGATATTAGCTCAACATCTCAGAATATCCATGATACACCTCACAAACCATAGGAAGCTTAACAGGAAGGAAAGTCAAAATGTGAATGCTTCAATCCACTTAGGTGAGGGAACAAAATAATCATGGAAGGCAGAAGGAAGGAGAGATCAGGGCAGGAAATAGGGGAAAAGAGTGGTTAGAATCAGGTATGGGAAGAGACAGGAAAGGTGTCCAGAGGGTGAGGATAATGAATAGAAATATGTAGCAGTGAGGGGTGGGGAATGGGGGAAACTACTAGAAAGCCCCAGACATCAGGGATGTGAGAGGCTCCCAGGACCCAATGGGGATGACAGTAGTCGAAATATAGAACAGAGGGCAGATAGAATCTGAAGAGACCACCTCGAGTAGATAGGCATGGCTCCCAGTAGAGGGATGGGGCCCCCACCTATCTCAAAAATTTTAACCTAGAATTGTTTCTGTCTAAAGGAAATGTAGGAATAATAATGGAGCAGAAACTGAAGGAAAAGCCATCCAGAGACCACCCCACTTTGAGATTTATCCCATCTGTAGACCGTAAACCCTGACACTATTACTAATGCCAAGGAGTGCTTGCAGACAGGACCCTGGTATGGCTCTCATCTGAGAGGTTCTGCTAGCACCTGACTAAGACAGAAGTACATACTAACAGCCTACCATTGCTCGGAGCCCAGGGACCCCTATGGAAGAGTTATGGAAAAGACTGGAAGAGCTAAAGGGGATTGCAACCCTATAGACAGAACAACAATGTCAACTAACTGGACCCCACAGAGCTCCCAGCGACTAAACTGCTAACCAAAGAGTATATATGGGTGGGTCCATGGTTCCTGCTACATATATAGCAAAGGACTGCTTCATCTGGCATTAATGGGAGGAGAGATGCTTGATCGTGTGGAGGCTTGTTGCTCCAGTAAAGAGGGATGTTACAGGGGTAAAGCAGCAGTGGGAGGGTGAGTGGGGGAGCACCCTCTTAGAGGCAAAGGGGAAGCGGGGGGATGGTGGGTTGAGGGGAGAACAGGAACAGGGACATTTGAAATGAGGGAATTTGAAATATATGAAATAATTATAAAAAATGAAAGAAAGGAGTCACATTCTGACAAGATACTTTTGGGAGGAAAGGAGAAATGTTTCAGAGAATCAGATCTGGCTTGGAGTTCTAAGAATGGCTGAGAAAAGAATTAAGCTGCAAAAATGAAGGAGTGTGAAAATGTGTACCAATGAGGAGACTTAGGGAGTGACTAATGGACATTATCTAAAATTTTGTGAGTTTGCAAAATTCAAGAAAATCATAACAAAGCACAATGACCAATGCAGACAACAAAAATCATACATGAAGAGCAAATGAATCACCTGGAAATCCTAGCAGAGATGAAGTAATGATGCTAGCTGTAGGAATCACTGGTGGTTTTCTGACTGTAAATTGTCGGTGGTAGCAACTACAAGAAAATTCAGAGAGTGTTATACTCACCAAGTTGTAAGTCTGGGTCTGCTCCCATGATTAAACATGACTTAGAAAGGCAGTTGGGATGCTTCATTAAAAACAAACTTTTGTAGATGTTCCATATAGGTCAAAGTTTGTGTTTACAGAAAACAAGTCAATTCAATCAGAAGAAAAGTCTTTTGTAATAGGCACTTCATGCTTTATATGAAGTATCTATATATTACCTTATGTTAGAACTGAGAAAGTATTAGAATTAAAAGCCCCACAGCATTAAAAAGAAAAAGAAAAAACACATTTGAGCAATGAACAAAATTTCAAAACAATTCAATTTTTTAGATAATCATACTGTATCAAAGTAAATTCATCAGTGAATTTTGATGATAGTATTAGGATGATGTGTGATAAAGGCTGTGATGTATTCCAGGAAAATTATATGTCATATTTGTAACTATGAAATATTTCAGAAAATAATGGGAAGGAAGGCCAGATGAAACAGAGAGAGGTACACAAAACTGGACAAAACACAGTTGAGTGTGTGGGTAGTTATAAAACTACTCTCACTAATGCTTTTATGGTTTCTTTACATTTGAGGGTTTTTTAACATAAAAAATTATGATAACAAGGCTTTCCCAAGAAACAGCAAAGCAACTTTTAAAGGAGGTTGATTATGTCCTGGTTACCTATTTAGACTAACCAGGTCCTGACAGAGGTCATACAAGCTCACTCCCCACCATACCCTGGTTCCTGGATAGCATTATTAACATCATTGCAAGCCTCCTGGCCAGTATCATTGATGTAATAGCAGTCCTCCAGATGAGGTAAAAAGAGCTCCAAAAATCTCTGAGAAGTGAAAACAGTTCAGCTAGAAGAGCAAGTTTGATTTCTCTTCAATATCCTCTGATAGAAAGCAGGACATAGGATGGTTTTCTCTCTGGCTTTTGTCATGTTAACCCAGTTAGTGTCCTTGATCTTCATATTGTGAATATAGATTTTGGTTTCATTAGTTGTGTAAAAATCATACAAAATTTTCTGTGGAGCAACAGTAACATTTACTGTTAAAATAATTTCCTTCAAACATTGTGCCATGCATCTAGGCTAAATTTCCAGAGTCTTGTTTGGAATTTAATCACCAGAAATTAATAATAATGTCTTCTATTTTAGCTATAATCCTTTTTAAAAATTTATTTTGAGCTTATTAAGGATCTGATATTGAATCCCCATTAAAGTGATAATCTTCATGCTAATTTGAAGAAGTTATCTGCTATGTGTTCCAGTATTTTAATATTATGAGATATTATCTTTTTTTCCTCATTTTAAGTTATTTATTGTAAGATAATTTACAAATATCCTGCTGTCTTTGTAACTCAGTGGACCAAGTTTCTTCAACAAAGACAATAATCAGTTAAAATCAACTTACTGGGTTTTTCTTCTTTACCTCTTGTCCGAGGATGCAACTTGCTTTTCATTAATCCAGAGCAGCAACCCCAGAGATGATTTCAATCAACTCCTTTGTGATGACTGCCTTGTGGGTGTAGTTGAATGTCAACATCAATTTGTCAATCATATCAGAAGCGTTCTTGCTGGTATTGTCCATGGCAGTCATCCTGGTACTGTGCTCACTGGTGGTGGACTCCTTCAGGGAGTAGCAGATGAGGTTGGCCAGATTGTATTCCTGGTAATTTTTCAGTACATCAACATCAACGTCATCATAAATGCTCATGTTCTCGGCAGTCACAATGGTATTGAGATAGAAGATGGGTTTCTCTTCTGTCTTGTAGGAGATAACAGACTTGAACTGATTAAAAATTATAGAGCCTTCATCAAATTCATACCCAGAATTTAACAACTCAATGGCAATGACTGACAAATCTCCAATAGTAGGGGGCTTCCATCCCACATCTTTGAATGACATCAAAAACTAATCAGAGTGAGTCCTATAAAGTATGCCCTTGATTTTTTTTCACCAACTCCAAGAATCATAACATCTTTCCCAGCTGCTGTGAGGGCAGCCACTTTACTCTTCATCTGTTTAGCCACTGAGGAATTAATAGCCGCACAAAACCCTCGATCTGAGGACACACCAATAATGAGGTGCTTCTTCTTGTCCTCAGGTCCCTCAACATCAGCCTTCTCATACAGAGCCAAGGTACATGTTCCATAGACTTGAGCTGGCTTCAGCTCCCGCTCAGCCCAGGAGTACTTTGCAGCCACCACCATCTTCATAGACTTGGTAATTTTCTGGATGTTTTTAATGGACTTTAGTCTCCTGGTAATATCTTTCAAGGTTGCCATGTTTTGAACTTGGATCCATTGCAGCTTCACGACACAGATCAACAGCCCGACAATACTTGCATGAGAGAACATGGTAAAACCTTGGAGGTCGGGCAGATGGGGCTCACTGCCATGAGATATTATATAATGGTAAAATATCCTTACACATATTTTTTGTGTATTTAATGATGGACTCTTTCACTTCTATTTCATGTTGAATAAGAGCAGGAGATCTCTATCATTTTGTATTATCTACTCATTTAAAAAGGAAGACTGGCATAGCAATGGTGGATCTAAACAGACTAGATGTGTTCAACTGAGCCAGCTCTCTTCTCTCTGTGAGGAATAAGTAGATTGAGTTTACTTATCTTTGTTCCTGCTCCAAGGAGCAATCACACTGAGAACAGTACCAGATATATTCCATAGAAGTAGTCCAGAAGACCAGCCTTCAGTTTGAGAACTCAGAAGTGGTACGCAATTCTTCAGTGAGCTTATTTTTTTCTGGAAAGAGCTTTTGGATTTCCAATAGTGCTTATAGTTATTTTCTATCTTCATAATTAATTTTCATGTTTATATTGATTTGCTCAATTTGTCACAGAAAAAGAGTACTACCCATTGGCCTTCAAAAATCTCATCCATTTTATCTAGTCTTTATAACCTAGACTTTTTACTTTCAAGTTTATGAAATTTCCTTTTTTATATTCATATTATACTGGAGATTGAAAAAAACTTTAACTTCTGCTAAAGACAGGAAATTAATAAAGTATTAACATTTTGAAATACAGAGTGTCTACTCACTTCACTTTCTGATGGACATATGTTCATTGGATTCAACAGTAACCATTAAGAATTTAGGTTATACCAAGAGAAAATGGAGGTCAACAAAAAGATTCACAACTGAATTGAAAATGCAGACGCCATGAGTGTTCACACACAATACATACATCTGTACCACAACCCTTACATTTAATGCCATTGAATAGCACAGCAGATGGCTTTAACAGAGTGTAAGAAACATCATTCTTTTCATCTCAGAAAACTTATTTTTCCAAATCACACAACACACTCTGCCCACAACATTACTGAGGAGGCTCTCTTTGATGAAGTCAGCAAGTAAAGAAATTAGAATAAAACTCAATCATCAAAAAAGCATCCTTGGATTCTGTGCCTGGTGATATACTTGTTTGATGAAGTAAGTAGAGACACAGGAGCCATCTACTTAGATGCATCTGAGAGACTTAGTGTTATGAAGAGAGTAAAAATTTTTCTTGAAATTTCTGTTACAATGAAATAAAACTTGTCTGATATGATTCCCATCTAATGGGAACATAATCAACAAATGTAAAATTAACCCTGTATACTAAATTCTGGTAATCCCACTAAAATTCCAAATTAAGTTAAAATTTTTATTTTTTTCCCCTGTAATGTACTATCTTCCTTTAGGAAACTTTGGAGGAATTCTTCATCCTATGATTGAACCAAAATTAATGTAGACTCACTTATAATTTTCAGGGGCTTTAATCCATAAGTCAAGTTAAAATTTATCATTAATTTTAAGCTAGAAAAACATATAGTAAATGTTTAAAACAGAGAAATAATAATATATGCAATAGGTCCCCAGATAACGTGAGAACTGAAAACCAGGGTAAGATTAGTGGGTAGTCAGTAGAAGGTAGGCTGTGCTATGAGATCCCAATGGTCTGCCATAGATTCATAAAGGAGATCAGTCACTGGGAAGTGCTCTCTGAGTCAAAGAAAAGGATTCTGAGTCTACCTTTATGTTCTTCCTGAACTCTCAGTGCTCTGTAGATGCTAAACCTGAGTAGAAATCAGGTAGGAAAAGAGAAGAGAAGAGAAGAGAAGAGAAGAGAAGAGAAGAGAAGAGAAGAGAAGAGAAGAGAAGAGAAGAGAAGAGAAAAAAGAAAAGAAAAGAAAAGAAAAGAAAAGAAAAGAAAAGAAAAGAAAAGAAAAGAAAAGAAAAGAAAAGAAAAGAAATCAGGTAGTATAGTATCTCAGGTCTTTGCACCTATTGTACTCCACATTGTCCAATAATACATAATAGAAAAGGAAAGGAAATGCCACCTTAAAGAGAAGCCAAACCTACAGTCAGATGTGAGGAGTGAAGCTCAGAGACAGGAGAGGTTTCAAATGTCATACTACTCTGATAAATCTTTCCTAAGAAAGTTAAAGTTCAGCTTAAGTAATATTAAGAAATCAGCAAAGACTCATTATATACTTTGTGACAAGGAAAACTGAGTACGCAAGAAGCATACTATTGTTCCTCATTTCTTCCTCTCAATACATAAAAATAAAATCATTAGGGATTTTTTTTTATCAATTTTCCAGATAATCTGGACTTCATTTGAGTCTTTCCTATCAAAATTGCCTCTCTTACCTAGAGACACCACTGTTCATATAGAAAACTCTTTCTATTCCACTTCTATATTATTATTATTATTATTATTTAATTAAAATACAATAACATAATTTTCCTCATCTTCTTTTCCCCCATCCTTCTCATGCCCCCTACACCTACCTTTTAAATTCCAGGCTGGTCTTTTTTAACCATTCTTACATACAGCTATAAGTTAATACACATATAAAGAAACATACTGCTTTCATTTAATGTTACATGCATGTAAATGTTTCTAGGGCTGATAATAATGTTTCTTGGGCTGATAATGTTTCTAGGGCTCTACATTTGATAACAAATTTGGAGTCTTATCTAAGGAAGTGAATAATTCTCCCTTTCTCAACAGTTGTTAATTGCCTGTAACTCTTCATCTGAATTTGAGGCCTGTGAGATTTCCCTCATTTTCACTGGATGCCAACTGAGGAATTATGTAAGTCTTATTTAGGTAGCCATTTTGTTAAGATTGTTTGAGTATAGCTTCCCTATCTTAGCTAAAGAAAACAATCTTACAACTGACTTCCTGGTCTTCTTCCTTTTACAGTCTTCCTGACTACCCTTCTGCAATGTTCTCTGAGCCTTAAGTTTAAGAGTTATAATGTAGATGTATCGAATGGTTCTGAGCAGTCCATGGGTTGGTTGTTCTTTGCAATTTGATAGTTGAGGATTTCTCTAACTATCTCCTGAGTCTTCAAAAAGATGCTTCTTTGTTGAGGGATGATAGCTACAGCATGAAGATAATCCTTTAGAATGCAGTTAGAAAGTATTCTGGTTAAGAAAAGCAGCAGTTGTAGATTCTCTTCTAAGACCCATGACTTCAAGTAGTCTTTTGAGGTTGGCTAAGTTTGTAGTAACAGGCATGGTTTCTGCTCTGCTAAGAGGTTGTTGAGTCCAATTAGACAGGTGCTGGATACCACTAAGATATAAATGCTACTACTGTACTTTTAGGTTTAGTTTGGTCATTGTGATTCATAGACATCATAACTTCCCTTCATTAGCAGTTTGCATATTACTGTCCAGTACTACAAAAGCTAGTCTTCAGGATGGAGGCTTTAGGTCAGTTTCAGCTCAAACTCTCTGAGCCCTGTGTCTAAAGTGCATGATATATGCAGCAAGAAGAATTTATCTTCTATTTCTAGGAGGCAGCCAAGGGCAACACCATCGTGCTACATTGTTTTGGGAGTTTCTTTGAGTCCTCTGACCAGCAGCACAAAAGAAGATATCTCAGACTTGATACTGAGGCTTTTGTTAGGTAGTTTGTGGCTCTTATGGAGGGTTGTTTTTTTTTTTTATCACCCTCAGTGACAAAATGACATTTAAACACACATAAACACACACATTATATCCTGCATACATATAAACACAAACATCTTGGTTGTCATTTTAGCAACAACTGTAATCAAGTGCGGAAGGGTGTGAAGCTGAGGGCCCACACACCAATGTGCAGATGCAGAGTTCTCTGAATCTTGTCGTGGGTTCACATGTCTGTCATGGCTCAGCCGGCTGGAACTGTAGCTCAGCATGGCAGAAGCGCATAGAATCTTGGCTAAGTTGATTCCGCTCATCACCATCTCTTGCAGGGTCTCCGGCCATTTCCAAGCCAATGTTCTACCAAAAACCAAGACCCCTTTCACGGCCTGACAATCAAGTACAACCCAAAAAGTTGCACATGACTTTGAAGAATTTTCTTGTATGGAACATTTGAGGTGAAAAGACTCACTCTAAATCCTGATCATATTTTCTGGTGGTAACATACATTAAAAAAATGACCCAACCTGTGGATCCAGTTATTCGTGGGGGTCTAGGAGGACCTCACCTGAAAAGGAACATGGGCGAAAGAGAAAATAAGACCAAGAAAATGTCATCTTGTCAAGGTCTGCTTTAATGAGGAAATGGCTTACAAGATATACTCTAGGCAAAGGAGGAAGGGAAACAAAAAAGAGAATGGGGACTCTATCAACTATCGATAGATAAGGTCAGTCATCCATCCAGCAGAGCATTCTGCAGTTTTACCCAGAATGTCCCGGGGCAGCAGTTCTCTAAGAACAGGAAATTCTTTCTTAGCTGAAGGTCAGATTCTCCCAAAAGAGACAGTTTCTCATTAAGTAACTTTTGTTAGCTGGGATGGTGATCCAGGGTCCCCAACAAAAAAACAAAAAAACAAAAACAAAAAAAAAAAAAGAAAGAAAAAAAAACATGGAAGGAGAGACTGATTGTTTTTTACCTACTTGTTCTCACTATCCCTGGCAGTTTCTTCTGCCTTGTTGCTGAGGTGTCAGGAGCCATCATAGGAGAAACTAAAAACTAGCAGGTGATCTTCCTGAGATGGGTCTACCTTGCACTAAAATCTATGACAAATTTGTTCTGATAGGCAAGGCCCAGGAATAATTTTGAGCTAGAAAAGCATTCATTTCATTTTAGGAAAGATTACTGCTATTAATATGCTTTATCTGTTATTATTAAATGTGCCTAACAACCACTAGGTATTAGTCCACCCTTTGAGCAGACCAGTGCAGAACGACAAAGAAGTACTGCCTTGTAGTGATACTGTATAGACAAATAAATGATTTATTAATCCTTAATCATGATCCTCTAAGAATTCTTAAGGTTATATTAGTAATTATTAAGCTCTTTTATAGTGAGACTGCTATTAGGCTATCTCTGATAATTAAAACTGCAATGAGACCTCTGCCAGTCTTTAGTGTTATAAGTTAATTGCTTCTGAGATAGCAGGCAGGCTTCTACTGCTCAGAGAACATTCCAAGAGGTTAAGCCATTAACCAAAAGTCATAAAAAAGGAACTAGTGATTTAACTATAGGTGCTAGGACAGAAGATAAAATATTGACTGGGTTTATCTCTTCAAAATTTCACTAATGCCTTGGTCACAAAAATTATGGTTTTTAACTCTCCATAAACCTGTTGAGCTTGGGACAGATGATGAATGTTTATCCAGATGATTATTTTTATTGGATATACATGTAAACATTCTCTGTTGTAAACTTCTTATTCAATTTATGATTTGAATTTATGTGTAAACTTGTGATAAACATTTTACTACATGATCATATATTCTGAAAGATATTTAAGTGTTGAGGACAAAGGGAAAAGAACATTCTCCTTCTCCCCCTTTCTTAGCACTGCTTACCCCATTTTTTCTTAGACCCCTGTCTTACAAGCCCATTCCCCCTCTTTCTTGGAGAGCTTTCATAGGGAACTTTTTTTAGAACTTAGATACAAAGGCTAAAATCACTTTTCAAAGTGCCCTTTTTTTTCCTGCAACTTAAATTAGCAGGCTGAAAGTTAGAGCCAAGCAATAGAACAAAAGCTACTTTACTTAATTTCCTGTTTTTTCAGATGAGATGCTAAACAGTTTCTCACTCCAGAGGAACTCAAAAGGCAGATCAGCTACTGAAGCAAAGTGACTTAGACTTAAAGCAGGTAAATATTTTTATTATTATACAGCAAACCTAAATATCTTTTAAGATCAAGTCTTAACCCCACTGACCCTCTTCCCCCTCCACTGCCTCAAGAAGAACCACCAGGGCTGGCCCCAGCACTGAAGCATTCTGTTATTAATATTAGAACCTACATATTTTGGATTCTAATGTAGACTGAAGACCAACTGAGACATCAGATTCATAGACTTAACAACTACAAGACTCTTGGCCTTTCCAGCAAGAGAAAACCATTGTTAATATAGCCAGACCACAGCTTATGAGCTATTCTAATAAATCATATATGATTTATGTATACCTGTATATATGATTCTTATACATGTATATGTGTGTGTGCATACATGTATATGATATTCATTTTGTCTATTCTGTTTCTTTAGAGAACTCTGACTAATATATTTTCCAAGTGAGGAAAATGTCTCCTCATATTTATGGTAGTTTGAAAAAGTCTGTGAGTCAAAGACATAAGTTGTAATATCTTTGTTTATTATTTTCACACATAAGCAGGCAGAGCACCAGTTCTTGTGTTTCAGAATTATCCTTTTTGTTCTGTTCAGTGGTTTTCTTTCTACTCCACTTTTCATTGTCTTAGGTTAATTATTATCTCTACATATTCTCTACATATTCATATCTTGCATAGAATTCATTGGTATTATTGTGTTTGTCACAATTCTTAAGCAGCTGACTTGATAGCAAATGAAATTGACTTTTAAAGACACAAATACAGCACTAGTGAAGTGGAATTAGCTTGGAGGGCTTGCACAAACTTTCCTAGAAGGCAATATATACTTTGAATTCACTTTCAATATATGGTATAGTTTCCCCCATAGCAAAGATTCACACATTTAGAAATCAGGAGATGGAAAAAGAAATGTTTATAACAGGGCTCCAGACCTTAGTAGATATCCAGACCTGAGCACAACTGACTCCATGAGAGAAACACCATTCAAGCTATTAAATTTAGCATGCCAAAATGAAAACAAACACCTGATCCATAGTATTGGTAAAGTCTCTAAATGTACTAACCTTGCTTTTGGCTTCTGTAGTTATGCTTCTTAATAACTATTCTTGTTAACTAAAATATCTCAACCAAGAACATGGCTCTTGTCCTTAAAAGCTCACCCTGAGAAAGGCTCAGGGAGATCTCAAACACCGGATGTGCTTGCCAGATGGCTAATAAAGACTTCCTATGGCTTAAATCCATGTCTGATGTCTTCTCCAGTAGATACCCCACAACAGGTTCCACTCAGTAGTGCCTACCCTAGTGACACAATAGGAAAATATTTGTTTCCTGTTTCTTCAACTTTAAGTTTGCTGAGCTAGAAGTTTTGGTCCCAGGTAGAGAGTACTCCTGCCAGAAGACACAAAAAATGCTCCATTGAAGAGGAAGTTCAGACCCCCTTAGTGACCTTGGGATTCTGATGCCCTTAAGCCAATAGACAAAGGAAAAAATAACAATGTTAGGAGGGGTGATTGATCTAGACTAATCTATCTAGAGCTTTCAGATGTGCTGTTAAGTTGCTAGTCCAAGATCTTTCTTGTTGTTTTATGTAGGCACATAGTGTTAGAAATGTTCCTCTTAACAGCACTTTCACTGTGTCCCTTAAGTTTGAATATGTTGTATATTTATTTTAATTCAATTCTACAAAATTTTTAATTTTTTTATTTCTGGTTTTTTTTCAGTTTTTATTCAGCAAAGAGTTTTTATGTTTCTATGAATTTGTGAGCTTTCTGTTGTTTCTGCTATTTTTGGTATCAGAATACAGGGAGTTGTTTCCATTTTCTTTCATCTGTTGAGACTTGCTTTGTGTCTGAATATGTGGTTAATTTTGGAGGAAGTTCCAAGAGTTGTTGAGAAGAAGATATATTCTTTAGTGTTTAGATGAAGTGTTCAGCAAGTATCTATTAGGTCCATTTGATTTAAAACCAGTTAGCTTTAGAAATTCTCTGTTTAGTTTTTGTTTAAATGACCAGTCTCTTGGTGAGAGAGCAGTATTGAAGTATCCCAGTACCAGAGTATAAGGGTCAATCGTGATTTTTTTTTGTTAACAAACTTGGGTTCCTTTGTGTTTGTGGCATAAATGTTAAAAATTCAAATGTCATTTTGGAAGCTTTTTCCCCCTTAGATGTGTATGTAGTGTTCTTCCTCATCTCTTTTGATTAGTTTTGGTTTAAAGTCTATTTTGTTAAATATTAGAATGTCTACACATGTGCTTTCCTGCTTTTGGTTTTGCAAACGTGAGATTACTTAGTTGATCTCCATAGGTTGGTTGTTTTCCTTCTAATACCTTCTGTTGTTCTGGATTTGTAGATAGATATTGTTTAAAATTGGATTTATAATGAAATGTCTTATTTTCTCTATCTATGGTGACTGAAAGTTTTGCTGGGAACAGTAGCCTGTTCTAGCATCTGTGGTCTCTTAGAGTCTATTGCATCTTAGAGTCTAGGCCCTTCTGGCTTTAAGAGTCTCCTGAGAAGTCAAGTGTAATTCTAATAGGTCTGCCTCTTTTTTTTTTTTTTTTTTTTACTAGTTTGTCTTTTTCCTTTGCAGCTTTTAGTATTTATTTCTTCATTCTTTATGTTTATTGTTTTGATTATTATTTGGTGAGGGGGCTTTCTTTTATGTTTTAATCTATTTGTTGTTCTTTTTTTTCTATTTGTTGTTCTATGTGCTTTTTTGCCAATTTAAATAGTTTTATTAGACATTCTATATTACTTGCAATTAGCAGCTCTAAATTGTGTCCCTGTGGAACAAGGCTATACTCTCTACTTGGATTGACTTAATTAACCTCTTCATTGGTGGAGTCTGAAGAAGCACCACCAGATGGAGGAGCTCCCCTACCAGGAAAGCCATCAGACATTCCTCCAGGCATGCCACCAGCACTCTCGTATAGCTTGGCAATGATAGTGTTACAGACTTTGTCTAGTTCAGTCTGCTGATGTTCAAATTTTTCCTTCCCTGCAATCTGGTTCTTATCTAGCCAGCTGATGATCTCACTGCACTTGTCAAGAATCTTCTGTTTATCCTCATTATTGATCTTCCCTTGAAGTTTCTCATCTTCAACAGTTGCTTTCATGTTGAAGGCATAGGACTCCAGTGAATTCTTGGAGGAAATCTTTTCTTTCTGCTTCTCATCCTCAGTTTTGTATTTCTCAGCTTCTTGGACCTTAGGCCTGTTTGCATCATTCACCACCATGAAGGCCCAGTGCTTCATATCAGACCAAAAAACAGCAACATCAAATCTACAATCCACCAGACATTTGGCATCAAAAACTGTTGATGAGGTTCATTGCAACCTAATTCTTCACAGTATTCACAATTAACTATTCTGTGTCTGTGAAAGCAATGTAGCTGGGCGTAGTGTGGTCATCCTGGTGATTGAAAATTATTTCTAACTTTCCTTGTTGGAAGATACCCATACAGGAGTAGGTGGTGCCATGATCAATGCCAACTGCAGGTCCCTTGGACATGGTTGCATTTGTGTAGGCCTGCCTATGCTGACAATGAGACTACACAAATCCTCTAGAGCTGCCTCAGTGTTCAATGCGTCTATATGCTTCTTGTACCTTTATAGGTATCTACTTCCTGTGGTTATAAATATTTTTTCTATAATTTTGTTGAAAATACTTTCTGGATCATTGAGTTGGGTTTCTTCTCCTTCCTGTGTACCTACTATACTTACGTTTGGTCTTTTCATAGTTTTCCAGATATCTTAAATGTTTTGTATCAGGAAATTTTTAGATCTAATATTTTCTTCAATTCATTTCTTCTATTGTATCTTCAAAGCCTGAGGGTTTCCTCTTCCAACTCTTGTACTCTGTTGATAAAGCTTTCTCTGTAATTCCTGTTCAAATTCCTAATTCATTTTTTGGTTTCTGCTTCTTCTCTGTATTTTAAAGAGTGTGGTGGGTGTGTGTTGCCTGTTTTCCTGGCCTGTTCAGCTGGTGTGTTTACAAGGAATGCCTGTTAGTATTGAATGCTGGGTAACTGGGATGAGTTAGCAGAAGAAAAATTAAAAGATATGTTCTTTTGGTCTTTCGGGAATAAGATCACAGAAGAAAGGGAGACCACAGCAGTTTTGTAGCTATAGAGCTGAGAATGAGACTGGGGGATTGGCTCTCAGGAAGACTAGGAGAGGTATGGTATTGCCTTTAAGCTATTTGCACCTAAGTAATAGTGCCCCTTGGATTACCAGGAATGTGCCTGCTGGAGTTGGGATCTGGAACTAAGCAACCAATGTAAGGAGGGAGGGGATAATTTGTGGGCACAGGAGACATGGGCAAGGCAGAGGGAAGGCTGTAGCTGGTATCTGTTTCAGTGCTAGAAGACTAACAGATTAGGTTAGGGGGAATGGAGGGGTGGAGAATGTCTGTAAGCAGCTTACCTGTTTTCTGGCAGGCATGTGCTGTGGTGGTTTGTTTGTTTGTTTGCTTGCTTGCTTGTTTGTTTGTTTTTATTCTTGTGTCTTTGTATAGTTTGGCTCTCTGAGTTACACCTGCATTGCAGAATGAGTTTGGTTGAGTTGTTCAATTTTCTATTTTATTGAACTTTGGGGGAAATATCAATATCAGATCTCCCTTGGAAAATTGGCAAAATTTAGCAGTCTATTCAGTTCTAGACTTTCCTCTGTGGAGTTTGAATTACTACATGAATCACATTGTTTGTCATGGGTCTGTTTAGGTTTATATCATTGTGATTTAATTTCAGTAGGTCTAGAAATTTATTTATTCTAGTTGAACATCTTTTTTTTTTACAGAGTATATTTTCTTTTTTCTTTTTTTTTATTTAATTTTTTTAACATGAAATGCTTTTTTATAGCATATTTTACAAGGGGAGGGGGTAAGAGGGGCCAGGTGGTGGAAAAGTACAGAATCTTCTTGGCCTGTGCCTTGAAACATGTCATGGTCTATACGGTACACTGCCTTGAATTATGATCTACCTGCTGTTCTTCAGAAGATATGGTACACTGCTTGAGTTATGGTTTCCCTGCTATTCTTCAGAAGATGTGATACTCTGCTTTGAGTCTATCTGCAGTTGCTAAGCAGGATCTTGCAGTTGCCAAGCTTCAGAGGACATTGTGCAGGTGGGAGAAGGTAGGGGGTGAGGGTAAGGGCGAGGGTCCTGGCTTCTGGCATCTCCACCTTCTCTGTTTAGTTAGAGAAAGCATCTTATGATCAATCCCAACTATGTGAATTTTGAATTTGGATGTCTAATTATGGAGGGTCTTAGGCAAGTTCACAACCCCAAAACACTGATGTGAGACGAGTCACATCGATGCTTGAAGGCTTTAGGCTGTCGACGATGGGCAATGTCAAGGGACCCCGATGTGGGTGAAAGGAGGATGAGAGCCCTGTCTTAGGCCATGTAGGCTCCACCCACTCCCAGCACCACGCACTCCTTTTCGGCTGCATTGGGTGGGCCCCTGGGAAGTGGACCTACAATAATCCCGTCATTGGGCTAACTCACAGCCATCCTAGTCTCTTGTAAATGTTCAAGTTACCAACCATTTGTCAGTTTGGGGTGTAATATTGTCATAAGGAAAGGCTCCCCAATGTTAGCGGCCATATCAAGGGCGGCTTTGGTTTAGGAAAAAGCCAATTTCTCTCTCTCTCTCTCTCTCTCTCTCTCTCTCTCTCTCTCTCTCTCTCTCCATGTGTGTGTGTGGGGTGTGGAGGCGTGTATGGTAGATATTTTCATTCAACTTCCTGTGTACAAAATGGTAAGAAACATTTTACAATGTGTTACTCCTTTGAGGCAATCATCTGAAAAGTTAGGTTTGATTTTTTGTTTGTTTTCTTAAGAACAATCTAGAAGCTTTTTATTGAGGATCAATTTGACCATTACACAGAACGTTGTGTTTCCTCTCCCTTGATCCAGAACCATCTTTTCAAAACACTTTAGGTTCAAATACACGTTCTATAAAAGGTTTCACATTTCCAAGGAAATCAAATTGTGAACCAATATTCATTGCTTCTCTTTTAAAAATATTTTTTAATTAATTAATTTATTTATTTTAAACTCCAAATTTTATTTCCCTCTTGGTCCACCCTCTGACTGTTCCACATCCCATACCTCCTCGATTTCCCCTTCCCTTTCCTTTTCCCCTCACTCCTCCCCACGTCCCCACCACCCCCCACTCCCCACCTCAGCTTCCACGAGGATGTTTCCACCCCCCACCCTACCAGACCTCTAAATCCCCTGAGGCCTCCAGTTTCTTGGTGCATCTTCTCTGACTAAACTCAGACCCCCCCACCCACCCACAGCATCCTCTGCTGTATATTTGTTGGAGCCTCATATCAGCAAGTTGTCTGGTTGGTGGTTCAGTGTTTGAGAGATCTCAAGGATCCAGGTTAATTGAGACTACTGCTCCTACAGGTTCACCCTCCTCCTCAGCTTCTTCCAGCCTTTTTCTAATTCAACCAGAGAGGTCAGCAGGTTCTGTCCATTGGTTGGGTGGACATATCTGCACCTGACTCTTTCAGCTGCTTGTTGAGTCTTTTGGAGGACAGTCATGATCGATCCTTTTTTGTGAGCTCTCCATAGCCTCAGTAATGGTGTCAGACCTTGGGTCTTCCCCTTGACTGGATTCCACTTTGGGCCTGTTGCTGAACCTTCTTTTCCTCAGGCTCCTCTTCATTTCCATCCCTGCAGTTCTTTTAGACAGGAACAATTCTGGGTCAGAGTTGTTGAGTGTGGAATGGCACCCCCCCTCACTTAATGCCCTGTCTTCCTGTTGGAGGTGGGCTCTATAACTTCACTCTCCCTACTGTCGGTCATTTCATCTAAGGTCCCTCACTTTGAGTGTTGAGAGTCTCCCACCTCCCCAGTTTCTGTTGTATTCTGGAAGGACCTCCCCCAGCCTCCTACCTCCCCCCCCCCGAGATTTGCTTTTTAAGTCCATTGCGCACTAGTGTTATATGAAATAGATATGATTAGTCACTGAATATATTTGTCTCATTGATACATTTTGGAGTGGGGAGTGACTTTTAAAATTTGTTTGTGAGTGAGGATTTTTAACCCAGGAATTTTTGTAATTTCTTCTGTTAAAACCTAAATAAAATGTGTCAAATATAGAGTTATTTAATATGCAAAGTTTTGATTTATATACAGTAGCTTTCTCTGACTAGAAATTAGTACTTATAACTCAGAAAATGCGTGTACGGGTTGTAAGAGCTTTCTCTTCTTTAATTTTTCTCATAGATAGTCATTAGAAATCCTTAGACTTTTCAAAATCGTGTGTCATAAAGTCCCAGCATTGGTCCCTTTACCTAAAAAGTGACAGTCAGATTGAAGTGCAAGAAATATTCTTTAAAGTTTCTGTTAATTGAGTTTTCATAGTTATAACCACAAAATATACTTGCTACGTGATCCCTGGGTGATATTGTTAGGTATAATCCAAAACTTGCTCCATGACATTAGAGCTTAAGTTTTATTAGGCCACTCTTTCTTACTTCCACAAATTAATAATGTTTAAAGAATAATTTTTACAAAACAAAAGTGAATACATCAGCACATTATATAATTCCTTATTAAAGATATATCAGTAGATCTGTCTCTCCAGCTTTAATTTGATACACATTAAAATTTAAATTCTCTTTGTCAATTTTCTTCTTGCCATTCAATAATACCTATAACTACAAATGGGGTATACAAAGATTATAAAGTATTTTAATAGATTTGTTTTTGTTTCATGATTAACTGATAAAAAAACTGAAGTGTTACCCTTCTTAAATGTAATCAAGACAAGATTAGTTCTGATTAACCATTGAATAAGACCAGAAACATAATCACATACTTGCCTATTTTGTCAACCTCTGATTTAGATTCTTTATTGCAGTTGAATGGCTTTAATCAACTAACAAATCAGATACCTGATTTAAGTAAACTATGAAGAAAATGGTTTCGATTTGAAAAGTTTTCATCTTTCTTATGCAAATATAAAAGCTAAAATCACTCTAATGGTCTATTTAAAAGTTGACATGGGGAAAAAAATGATGACATTCAGTATTCTAATGTAAATGGTTTACATCCATAACCCCTCCTCAATAGCTTATCTCCAATTCTTCCTCTATTCCCACCTTTGCTTTTTTGCTTCCAACTTTAAGTGACTTCAATAACAACAATAACCACACTGATTCAATCCGGGCTTCTAGTATGTATATGAGTGTAGAACCATTTACTGGAGAATGGGAAGTGTTAGGGACTTATCCCTGAATAAAACTGACCCTAGTTGCTATGAAGGTATCTATATCTAATAAGTCCATAGCTGTGGTTGGGATTTCATGAGCCATCCTAGGATTCGTGATGGCTTAATCTTGCATAGTTCTTGTGCATTCATTCATATTCCTGCAAGTTAATGTGTGCAACTATGCTGTTGTTTAGCAAATACTGTTTCACTACAGACATTCATTCTTCTGGCTCTTCTAATCTATTCCTCTTTCTAATGATCCCTGAGCCTTGGGGAGAGTGTGATATAGACATCCCATTTAGAGCAGAGCACTTAATTGTCTATCAGTCTGAATATTGTTGTTGATCTCTGCACTATCATCTACTGCAAAAAGATGCTTCTCTAGTGAAGATTGGCAGATATACTAATCTATAGATCTAAAAATAAAAGTCTAGAGGGCAGTTTATTGCTGTGTGAACTTTGGAAAATAATTGTACTAGGTAATTACCTGAGACCTAGCACAGTCAGCTCCAAGTTTTGAATGAGCAATGATATAATACATTAGTTCCTTCTAGTGGGGCAGGGTTTAAATCCAACCATCAAGTGGTTGCTTACTCCTACATTTGTGCCACTACTGGACATATTTGGCAAGGTCAGTTGTGAATGTATCTCACAGGATTCATAGATGGTGAAGACTGTTGATTACAGGTAGCATGCATAGAACTGTCTAGAATTATGAAACTAGGTAGTAGGGAAGAAGCTTCCAGGTTGATATCATCTTGATTTCTACATGTCTTTTGACTCAAGTTTGTAGTGTCTTCATCAATAGGGTCTTATTATCGAGTTCTGCATGATAACTAGAAGAAATAACAAGAAGCTTCAGTGTTTGGAAGCTCTACTAACCAACAAAACAAAAAGAAGTAACTCATATCTGATGTCTGGAGAAAGCTTCTGGTCCTGGAAGGTATCTTTGAGTCTGTTTTTGGATGGTTGAGGGAGAAAAGCATCATATTAATTATGTATCTGGGATAGGCAGCAACAGTTTTTCTGTGAAAGGAAATTAGTTGTTAATTAAGACTTGAGAAATGGTGATCAGCATGTTGATTTAACCTGTGGAAGTAGATTAGATGGCTTTTGAACCTTGAAGAAATCTTAAAATTTGAAAAAAAAAAACAATGTTGGACATATATCATGAGTGTTAGAGAGAAAAAGAAGGATTAAAACAAAAAGCAAAAAATTTTTGGATTGAAAACCATGAACATTTTTGTTTTATTAGTTCCTGTTATGGAGAAAAGAAAACGTTTAAATAAAAGCAAGAAAGATTTGGGTTAAGTGTCTCAGGTATGCCTCTTTGTTGTCTTGGCAGGTTTAGAAGCAGTGGAGGGGAGAGGCATGCCCTGCCTTGTGGCCTCTTGATGCACTAGCATGGCATTCCCCCTTTGTTTTTCTTAGCAGTCTTAAATGTAAAAAAAGAGAAGAAAAGGCCAACCTTGAAGAAATACTCAAAGGAAGAAACATTGGGGCTTGATAGGAGAGTCAGAAGGAATCTCAAAGTGAAAAGAAAAATTCACAACTACTGCTTTAGGCAAGCAGCTGGACTAACTTGTCACACAAATGATGGAGGGGGAAGGGAAAAGCCTATGCTGGCAGGCAGAGCATGAAAGGGTGACTCCTGGGGGAGGGGCAAAGAGTGGGGCTTAGGGAATCACTGCCATCTTGTCTTTGAGCTGGGGAACACGTAGAGAGGAGAGGGGAGGTGGAACAGAGAGAGACTTGGTCTTTTGAGCTAAGCAGGAGCTAGTGGTAGCTGAGAATCAGAGAAAGTGAAGACCTCCACAGATGGGAGACCCTCTCTCAAGTCTCAGAAAGTCGCGACCACCCAGTAATCTGCTCGAGACACCATGTACCAGAGCAATAGCGAGGTTTATTAGGGCGTGACAGCTAGCTGCTGGTCAATTCATATGCCCATGCAGGAGCTGAATTGACCCCAACAGCCAGTTTGAGAGGAGTTTTTAAGGGGAAAAACCACAAACCAAGGAATGGGGAGGGGGCTCATGGTTGTTAGGTGGCATAACATAAAAATAGCAGAACATTCCAAAGGAACCCAACCTACATGAGGCAGGATCAGGTGAAAACTCTCTGTACGCTTATCTTTCTCAAGAATGTGGTCCTGCTCTGTCACTTCGGCCTTGCCCTGTCACTGCGGTTCTCAGCTTGGTTCTACCTGGCTATCTTGCATTCTAGCCAGTTCCCGTAACTAGCCTGTCCACATTCTTAACTTGTTTCATGGCTCGGTTTCTCCATGTCTTTATAAAGAAAGCCTAAAGAATATTTTATATGTCTAAAAAGAATTCTATATACCCAGTATCTATAATTTTTCACTCTACAAAAGGATGGTAGCTAGGAACACAAAAGAGAAAGAGAGGGGAGGGTGGACAGAGAGAGATGTTACTCATGGTTTTTGCAGGCGCCAGCAGGGGTGCTCATGTAGTTGGCTCTACACATGTTGTCCACCACTAGCGGTGGGTGGGGTGTGTGTGGGGGGGTGGAATGATGGCCCATGCACCTCAGGGGCTCGTGTGGGCATGGAGTTCTCTGTTGTGTTGATTTGTGAGTCTCCCCCACCCAGTGTGGGGAGTCTTCACTCAGCCTTGGTTCCTTGAGGCAGGGCAGAGCTCTCGGGTGGACCTGGGATATCTTTATTTGGAGCTCCCAGATGCCACTGGGTGGGGAAGGCACAGCAAAATAGAGATGGGGGCACGTGAGCGCTCCTGGCAGCTTGAGTGCCAAGAAACTGATGGCTCTGGTGCCACGCCTTGCAGGGAGTGTTCACCTGTAACAGACTTGGGCGGCCCGGTTCTTGCAGTCATGTGAGTGTCTGAGTTCTACGTTGGTTGTGCCAAATGTGGGAAAAAACACATGTGGTGGCAGGATCTCAGGACCACGGTGGCAACCCATGGTAGGGCGGCGGAGTCCCGGAGGCTTTCCACACAGGCGGGTCCCACATACACTGAGAAAGTTCAAGGTTCCAAAGGCTGGAAGCTTTGACAGCGGCAGGCCCCCAAAGACACGTGGAGTCCATGGGTTTAAAAGTTTATTGTTTATGGAGTGGTAGTTGGATCTGGATGTGTGTGCCCCCCAGTTCAGCTAGAGGAGAGCTGGCTTAAATAGGGGAAGGGGAAGAGGGGCTGGGAAAAAGAATATTTTAATTAGCTATGCCCCCCCCACACACACCTTAGGTAACTCATGAATATGGAAATCTGTTAGTCATGCCCTCTACCTGGATGGTGACGCAAACCTCTCTGAGAGGAGCTACTCTGAGCCAAACATGTCTGCAAGATGCAGGCTAACAGGGATGTAGGCTGTATGCGGGAGTCTGGAATCCGGGGTCATGGGGAGATACATGCGGTCCCTACCCAGGCTATGGTTCACCTGTTGGGTCTCTGGCCATCTCAAACCCAGTGCTCTACCGGGGAGACCAAATCGTCCCTTCATGGTCCCACAGCTAGAGTTAAGAAATTAGCAGTGAGTGGTAAAAGTTGAGACTACTCACAAGCAGAAGTCCCAATCGTTTTGAAGATGTGAGTACCATAGAGCCACCAGCAAGAACAGCAGTAACCAGTGGATAGAGCAGTGCTGAGCCTATGAGAGAATGTGCTGTGGTTGGCAGGGAGGAAAAGCAGTGCTAAATGGCCAAGCCCTTTGAAACGCAGACAATGATAAGTGGGTCTCAGTTTTCTTTGATTTGAATGCACTGTGTCCAGGTTCTTCCTTCTTGGAATAAGAAAGTAGTTATTTTTATTTTACAGGAGCCAACCATGAGGAGACTTTAGCCTTTAAAGAGATTTTGGAGTTTTACAAAGACTTTGAATTTCAGAAGAAATATTGAATTTCTTTTAAAGAATCTGAACTGTTTGTTTGTTTGGGTGTTTTGTTTTATTTTGTTTTGATTGAGATAGTGTTCCTCTGTGTAACCAAGGCAGTCCTGGAAGTCACTCCATAGAGCAGGCTGGCCTTGAACTCATAAATATCGCCTGAATCTCTATCCTGAGTGCTGAGATTAAAGGCATGCCTCACTAGCTGAGACTAAACGTTTAAAGCAATTTTGAGTTTGTAAGAACTGAGACTTTCTAAGTTTGTGATATGTTTTATACTGTTAATATATATTATAATATATACTATATTAATACAAGATCTTGAGAACAGCTGAGAAAAGAAAAGTTCTAGTTAAAAAGTGATGTTTGTATGTTAACAATTGGTCAATTGTACTTGCTAGTTCTATGTCATTTGACACAAGATAGAGTCCTGTGAGAGGAATAAACATTTGAGAAAATGTACCCATAAGATTGGGTTGTAGGCAAACTCATAGGGCATTTTCTTACTTAGTTATTGCTATAGAAGGGGCTATACCTCTGTTGGTAATACAATCCATGAAATAGTGATCCTGGATCTAATAAGAAAGCAAGCTGAGTAAGCCATAAGGAACAAGCCAGTGAGGAACACTCCTACAAGGCCCCTGCATCAGCTCCTCCCTCCAGGTTCCTGCCCTGTTTTGGTTCTTGCACTAACTTCCTTTGATGATGAAGTGTGGTGTGGAAGAGTAAACAAAATAAACACATCTGTCCCCAAATTTTTAGAACACATTGTTTTATCACAGCAACAGAAACTATAACAAAAACAGTGCCACTATAATATTTGTCTATAAACAAATTTGCAGTGAATCTTGTCTCTTTTTTTCTCTTCTCTTATTTTCTCTTCTCTTCCCTCCCCTCCACTCCCCTCCCCTCCCATCCCTTCCCCTCCCCTTCCCTTCTCTTCTTGTCTCTTCACCTTGCTTTACTTTTCTTCTCTTCTCATCTCATCTTGTCTCTCCTCTCCTCCTTCTTCTCTCCTCCTCCTCTTTCTTTTCTTGAGATTATGACATTAACCTTTCTCATTACCCTTTCTTCCATTCAAATTCTCCTATAAAATCCTTCTTGTCTCTTCCAAATCTATGCCCAAAAGGTCTTCCAAGTGCCTGCTTGATCTGAAGCTTTATGAGAAGATTGAGGTTTTCAGAAATGCTAATAGCATATGCTTCTAGATCTGTAAGTAAATTGGAATATTTTTCATTACAAATGTTATTATGAGTCTGTTTAAATTATTTACTTTGGTTTAGTTTGGGTTAGTCATATGCACTTAGGAATGTGTCTGTTTCTTTTAAAGTTATCAGTTTAATAAGATATAGCATTTTAAAGTATGTCCTTACAATTTCATTTTTCTATGTTTGTTCTAATATCTCTAGTTTCATCTCTGTTTTTTTAATTATATTTATTTGTTATTTAAGGATCTTTTCTTTCTTCTGGCTAATTTTGTTAAATATTTATTATTATTAATAGTTTTTTATAAGAACTAACTTGTCATTTTATTTATTCATTAATTGGTTTGTTTTGTTTGTTCTTTGTTAACTTTAGCCTTTTTATCATTATTTCTTCCCATCTACTCTTTCAGTTATTGTTTTTTTCCAAATCACTAGCTATATCAAGAAGTTATTAAGTATATATATATCTCAAATTTTGTTTGTAGGCACTAAGTGTTATAGGCTGTCGCATTAGGACTGTTCTCATTCTTTCCCATAGAGTTTGGTATATTGCATTTTCAATTTCATTCAATTCTAGAAGTGTTTTAATTGCGTTCTTGGCCTATTTGTTGACTAGATTATTACTCAGTTCTATGCTGCTTAGTCTTCATGAGGTTATGTTTTCTATAGTTGATGCCCAGTTTTATTTCATTGTTGTCAAAAATACAGGATGTTATTTTACTTTCCTATAGTTGCTGAAAGTTTCTTTGTGTCTTATTAATATGTAATCTATTTTGAAAGAGAACAGCTCCATGAGTTGTTAAGAAGAAAGTGTATTGTTTGGATGGCATGTTCCATAAGTGTCTCTTAAGTCCATTGACTTTATAATGTGGTTTAATTCCAGTGTTTCTCCGATTTTTTTTCTACATCACCTGTATATTGCTGAAAGTGGGTTATTAAAGTTACGGACTATTTCTGCTTTGTGTTAATGGTTGGATTTAGATTTACTACTATGTCTTATGTGAAGCTGACATATCTAAGTTTAGAATTATAATATCACCTTAATAGTCATTTCCTTTAATGAATATGAAGTAAACTTCCTTATATCTTTTGATTAGTTTGAGTTTAAAATTTACTTTTTCATATATTAGAACAGATATGCTTAGAGCTGGAGAGATGGTTAAGCAGATATGAGAGCACTGAGTTCTCTTATAGAAGACCCAGATTTAGTCCCTGGCACTCATATAATGGTTCACAACCATTCCTAACTCCAGGTCCAGGGACTCTAATGCCTTCTCTTGACTTCTCCTAGCACCAAAAATACATGTGGTACACATATACACATACAGGTAAAACCCTCTACATAAATAAAATAAGTATTTTTTTTAAAAAAATAGTAGATGTGCCTAAATATTTCTTGGTTCTATTTTCTTAATATGCCATAAGTCATCAAAAATAAGGATCCAATTTTCCAATCCAATCCTCTAGTTTGTATAGTTTTATTGGGAAATTATTTCAGTTTGACTCTTTTTCATTAATTCTCTTTATTTAATTTTATTTTTACACCTTTCATGGGTTTCTGCCTTCCATTTGGCTTTTTGTTTGTTTTCTCTTGGAGTATATTCATACTCGCTGAGTTGTTTATGCAAGTTATAACCATTTTTTTAAAACTCTCAGTCTGGAAGATTTTCCAGGTCATTGAGTAATTGAGGGCAGGAAACATATGATCTTCATTTGTCATGTTCCTTTTGTTCCTATATTGGGGGTTGTATATTGGAAATATTTTGTTGCAGCTTTCTTTTTGTTCAAAATATTTTCTTCTTTCAGTGCAGGCATGTACAGTGTTCAGGAGATTATGATGACAGAAGACTGAAATACTTTTCTTTTCTGGAAAGCTTCATGTTATAGCTCTGGGTTGTTTTGTTTTGTTTTTGTTTTTGTTTTTGTTTTTTGAGAGTTTGCTACTGTGAGAACATACCCCTTGCTGTCCCTTCCTTCTGGTGCCATATAGTATGGCTATGTAAGCCTGCTTGCTCCAATCAGTTAGGAATGGTGGCCAGAGAACTTGTAATGCTCAGTCTTCATTCAGGAGGTTCATGGGTTCATATGGAGCAAGGCCACCTGAGAGTTCTGAGAAGCAATGTACTGGTGGAATCATCAGTTTAAAGGGTGGGAAGGAGAGTCCTAGTCTGAAGAGAGAATTTTGAAAATCTTGGAGGAGACAGGCTTAAAAGACAAAGGAGGCCTAGAGTGTGTGGTAAAGCTATACCTAACCCAAGGAGGCCTAGAGGGTGTGGCAAAGCTATACCTACCCAAAGGAGACCTAAAGGGTGTGGCAAAGCTATACCTACCCAAAAGAGGCCTAGAGGGTGTGGCAAAGCTGTACCTACCCAATAGCTCAGAGAGGTATGGTTACAAAAGAGGTAGACTGTCTCCAGTATAGAAAGGACCAGAGCCTAGCTGGCAGATCAATAATGAGGTTCCAGATAAGCAATAAGTAGGGTTCAGGGGCTCTAGGAACAGGGCTTGCCTACGAAAATAGGGAGGGAAGTCCCTAAGTATTCAAGTAAGAAATGTCCCAGAGAATTTAAATGGGCTGATGGGGGTGAGCAGGTATACTGGTGGAATGGCTAAGTAAAGACCTCAGTGAACCTTGCTGGTAGGAATAAACAGATGTAAGGCCATATGTAGCACAGAGGCATGAAGTCTGGAGGATGAGAAGGAAAGATCAAGCTTGCAGTTTGAGGAAGGACAGTATCAGAAAAGCTTAGTAGATATTCTAAGTAGGGGTGGGAAGTAATGAATTTGGTTGACAGTGCAGGGAAGGGGAGTCACCATTTTTACTTTATCAGAAATTCTCATAAGCCAATACAAAGTTGTCTCAATTCTTGCAGGAGTAACCAACCAATATCTGATTGGATTTGAGGCACATCCATAAGATGGAACCCATTCATGACACTGCTCAGATAGCAAAAAAACCCAATACCCAAGGATCAAATGAAAACTAATAAAACAGTTTTTCTACAGGAACATCGTCATACATGACTCCTAATGACATTCTGCTATATTAATAGGTCAATGACTTCCTTGAACATTATCAGAGAAGTTTGCTCCTGTAGTAGAGAGGAACGATACAAAGATCCTCCATCAGACAATATGTAGAGTGAGAAGTCATAGAACATTCAGTCCTAAATGGGGATAGCTCCATCAAATTTCTCTATTCAGGGCTCAGGAAACTGCAGAAAAGAGAGTGGAAAGATTTTAAGATCTAGAAGAAATGGAAGACATTGAGGAAACCAATCCTATAAACACGGCAGCTCTGATGTACCTATTAACGTAGACTAATTAGTGCCTAATAGATCAGGTACCTAGTCCCTTACTAAGTACCCAATCTCTGTGGTAATTCAGGATGTAGCATGAATGTCAAAGGCTAACCCCCACATATTAGAGAAAACATACAATATTTGTCTTTTGGGGTCTCTGATACTTCACTTGGGATGAGTTTTTCTAGGTCTGTCCATTTACCTATAACTTTCATAATATTGTTTTAAAACAACATAATATTGCACTATGTAAACATAAAGTAAGCACATCTCATAACAAAGACTGTGGTATCATGCAAAGGGCCTGCATAGGTTTTCACCAGATGAGGTCTGTGAATTAACTTCATTTATATAGTACCCTTCTCCCCACAGTCAATAACTCCGTTTAGTTTAAGTACCAATTTAGTGAAAAAATAACTGAAACCTCTTTTCATAAACTTTTTCAAAGGCTTCTCAAAGCATTTAAGATGAAATTTACATGAATCAAATAATATCTTTTGTCTTCTTCATGTATCTAATTGTATTTATTCATTCTGTATTCAATTTATTCATCTTATTTTTATTTAAACTCCATACACAACCTCATTTAGTACTCAAACTAACAAAATTTAATTTCCTTAGCTCAGTTTTACAGATGTAATATAATTGATTTTCCTGCAGACAAATTTAATATAAAATTAAGTCTAAAAAAACACATGAGTAAAACCTGAAATCTGAAGGCTCTTTAACTGTCTCTCAAATTGTACTATTTTTACCTACCCACTATCCAAAATCACAGAGCCATCCCTCATCTTTGGCTTCTACACTCTTTCTGAATCTACTGCTGCAAAGATCACTGAGCACTAAGAGTAACAGTTTGATAAGAACATCCCATTCAGGAATGAGTGCTTCAAAGTCTCTCATTCTCTTCAAATTGTCCAGTTGTGGGTCTCTGTATTAGTTCCCATATGCTGTATAAGGAAGCTCCTCTGAGGATGGCTGAGTGAGGTACTGACTTATGGATATAACCAAATATCATTAGAAATAATGGTATTGCATGTTTCCTATGGTAATGCTATGTTCTTTGAGCAGCATATGAATAATTTAGTTTTCCCCTAGAACATTGGATAGGCCAATGTCACGTTCTTAGTTATCCTAGGAGTGTTAAGTATGGGTTTCTTGTCATGGAGTGTATCTTAAATCAGAGAATAGCTGGTTTACTTCCACAACATTTGTGTCTCTATTACACAAGCATATCTCGCACACAGGTCACCATTGTAGGTTGAAATGACTGTGGATGTGTTGATATTTGCCTTTCTCCTCTGATAGCATGCTAATTACCAGCTAGTATCATAACTACTACTCACCAGGGGTAAAGCTTATACTTGGCTTAGGCACCAGCTTGACTTCTTCATGTTCATTAAGATATGCATTGGTTTCAGCAACAGGACTTTTCATCAGTTTGTGGAGAGTAACTAGTAGCCTTAGAAATAGTCTGAGATTTTTGTGGCTGCCCATTGCATCTTTTTGGCCAATGACCCAACTAGATGTGACCAATTTTGGGCACTGTAGGTTTCACTAGTTGGTTGAAGATGTCTAGTTAGGGCAATGTCTCACCAATTATTTGCTGACTACATTTAGGTTCTGTTCATATATTTGTATATTTTAGGAAGCTTCTATAATAGCCGGTTTCTAAATGACCCTCCAGTGGCCTTTGGTGTTAGTTTTCCCTCTTGATAGTTTCTCTCTTCACCTCTTCTACATTACCCACCTCACTTAGTCCTACTACAATCTCTCCTGGCTCTCCACAACCCTATATTCTATTTTCCTTCCTTTGGAAATCCTCTCCTCCCACCTCCTCTTCTACTAGGTACCGAATTCTGGATGGAGCATGAATGTCAAAGGCTTAAAGGTTAGCACCCACATATCAGAGAAAAAATACAATATTTGTCCTTTAGGGTCTGTGATACTTCATTTGGGATAAGTTTTCCTGAGTCCACATCCATTTACCTATGAATTTCATAATTTCATTTTTAAACAACTATATGATATTACATTTTGTAAATGTATCACATTTCCATTATCCATTCATCAGTAGATGGACATCTAGACTGTTCATAGTTTCTGACTATTATGAATAAGGCAGCAGTGAACACGGTCGAACAAGTGTCTCTGAGAAAGGATGAAGCATCCTTTAAGTATGTTCCAAGAGTGGTATAGCTGGATCTTAAGGTAGATCAATTCTCAGCTTCTTATGGAACTATCACACTGATTTCTATAGTGGGTGTACAAATTTGTACTCCCAAGAACAATGAATAAGTACATCCTTACATTCATGACATGTGATTTATTTTACTGATCTTGGTCATGCTAACCAGTATAATAGCAGTTTTAATTTATATTTCCCTGATAACTATGGAACATTTATTTAAGTGTTTCTCATTTATTAGTGTGTAATCTTTTGAGAATTCTTTGTTTAGTTCTGATCCCCACTTTTAAATTAAGCTGGTTTTTTTTCAATGTTCAGGTTTCTTTTCTTTTTATATACTTTAGATAACAATTATATAGCTGTATAATTACTAAAGATCTTTTTCTACTCTGTAGTCTTCTACTTTGCTCAAATGATGATGTAATTTCTTTACAGGAACTTGTCTGTTTCATATGGTTCCATTTATTAATTTTTGGTCTCAGTGCCTGTATTTTGAGTCTCCTATTTAGAAAGGCTTTTCCTGTGCTGATGTGTTCAAGTCTATTCCCCACTTTCTCTACTATCTGATTCAAGTTACTTTGCATTATGTTAGGTTCTTTGTTCCATGTTGGCTTATATATAGCTCTTTCTAATTCTCCTCAGAACTTTTCTGTCTAAACATGTATATTCTAGTCGCCCTTCCCTGAGCCACTTAATCTGGGATCTTTTCATTTTTTACTGATAAGTCAAGAGTTTAGAACAGTATTCTGAGTATATGTTTAGTTCCAGGATCATATTCACTCTTTATTCCATAGTACAATATACTAACTTCTTTATTAATCAACCCTGATTTAAAAACTTATAATTTCAATAGTGCAAGAAACATTCAGTGTCTTCTTATAGGAGAAATTATTTGGCATGGGAGCTGTGTTCTAATGTTTCTCCAGGTTACAGCTAGTATATTAAAAAATAATTCATTGATAGCATAGCTTTTAAAATCACAAAAAATTGTCATTTTTTTGTAATAAATTTTAAGTAATTAGAAAGTGAATCATTAAGCCTTGGGGAAAGACAGGCAAAGAAAAGAGATTATAGATTATACCCAATTTTCAGATGGCTTTTACCCTTGTGATTTATAATTACTCTCAATATAATATAAATACATATATAATAAAGTAGTATATGTTGTATATTATATATAATGTGTATATTATATATAAATTACAATTTGTTGTCACTACTCATTCTGCTTTCTAGATTCTTGCCATAGATCTTTCTTCCTGTGAGTGAACTTATTCTTGCTAATCATACTTTCTTAACTACATACATTAACTCAGTCGAAATTCTCTAATGTCTGGTATCATAGGGTATAGAACAGGCTCAGGGAGTAAACATTCACACACTCATGGAATTCATTCACCACTCCCCAAATAAGACCTATGTCAGGTAAATAATTTGTCTTTGTGATTATAATTATGAAAAATGACAGGTGGAGAAAAATAACCCATAAGTTGATGACCGGTCTCTATTGTTTTTATTGATGCCCAAAGATATTAAAACAAGTCAATTAACTGTTGAGAGTCTGAGAAAGGTGATTCTAAGAATAATGCGCCCCAGCTGGAGAACTTAACTAAACTAGGAGTTCAGAAGTTTGACTATGGCTCTCTGTTCACCAAAGCATTATCTCATCACTGTGGAATTTACAGCTGCTTAAGAAGTTAGTTTTACTCCCCTCAACTCTCACTACCGGTTACACAGCAATAATCAGCTTCACACAAACCAGAGCAAGTAGTTAACTGCTGCACAGCAGGCACATGATTCATTCATTCATTCTCACAGTAGAAAGACCATTCTGAGAAGGACGAAGGCTGCTAGAGGCCCAACTCTTAGGAATTCAGGGAAAAGGTAGACAAGGATGGTTGGGTATGGGAGGTGGGGTGAGTGGGTGGGGATGGTGATGATGATGGGGTACCTGGTACACAATGGAGGAGTTTTAGCCATCACCATTAGTTTAGAGCCCGAAATTAAATGCTGTTGGCTTTAAAAGAAAAATATCAAGATATATAAAGGATATCTACTTTCATTATTATGTGATGTAGCTTCAAGGACTCTTACAAGAGCCTGAACCATGACATTTGGACCTCAAACCTCAGAAATTATGAACCAAAAGCTGGTGGGGTTCGAAGCTAGTACAACCACTATGGAAATCAGTGTGGTGGTTTCTCAGAAAAGTGAACCCAACTATACCACTCCTGGGCATATACCCAGAAGATACATGCTGCACTATGTTCATAGCAGCCATATTTATAATATCCAGAAGCTGGAAATAACTCAGACATCCCTCAACAGAGGTATGGATACAGAGAATGTGAAACATTTACACAGTAGAATACTACTCAGCTATTAAAAATAATGACTTCATGAAATTCATAGGCAAATGGATAGATCTAGAAAATACCATCCTGAGTGAGGTAATTCAGTCACAAAACAACATAGATTGTATGTACTCACTGATAAGTGGAAATTAGGCAAAGAGTATGGAATACCCATGATACAACTCATGGACCACATGAAGCTCAAGAGAAAGGAAGAACAAAGAGTGGATGTTTCAGTCGTACTTAGGGGGGAGAACAAAATAATCACGGGAAGCAGAGGGTGGGAGGTATTTTGGAGGAAGAGAAGAGGGGGAGGGGAAAAAGAGGGGAAGAATCGGGTATGAGAGGAGATGGAGGAGATGTACAGAGGGTCAGGAAATTGAACAGAGGTGTGTAACAATGGGGGATGGGGAACTGGGGGTGGCAACCAGAAAGTCTCAGAAGCCAGGAAAGCAAAAGCCTCACAGGACTCCATGGGGATGACATTAGCAGGAATACCTGACAAAGGAGAGGAAGAACCTGTAGAGAACATATCCAGAGGTTAGGCATGCCCTTGCCCCCAGTTGAGGGATGAGGCCCCCCACCTATCTCCAAAATTTAAACCCAGAATTGCTCCTGTCTAAAGGAAATACAAGGACAAAGAGTGGAGCAGAGACTGAAGGAAAGGCCATCCAGAGACTGCAACATCTGCAGACACCAAACACAGACACTATTGTGGATGCCAAGAAGTGCTTACTGACAGGAGCCTGATACAGCTGTCTCCTGAGAGGCTGTGCTAGGTCCTGACCAATACAGATGTGGATACTCACAGCCAACCATCAGACTGAGCACAGGGACCCCCAATGGAGAAGTTATGGCAAAGACTGGAGAAATTGAAGGAGCCTTATCTGGCATCAGTGGGATGGGAGGCACTTGGTCCTGTGAAGGCTTAATGCTCCACTAGAGGAATGCTAGGGCTGAGGCAGCAGTGGGTGGGTGGGTGGGTGGATGTCCATCCTCATAGAAGCAGGGTAAGGGGGGATGGGATAGGAGGTTTGCAGATGGGAAACTGGGAAAGGGGATAACATGTGAAATGTAAATAAATAAAATATCCAATTTTTAAAAATGAATATTCTCATTATAGAGTGCCTTTTGTTATATATAGAAAAACAAATGTACAAACAACTGGTAGTACAGCAAGTACTTCTACTTTCTCAGGCCTTTACTAGTTCTCTCATCATGTCTTTTCCTTCTTCTCATGTATTCACAATAAATCTCTGCCCACCATTTCCTGCTTAGACATAAAGCTTGCAGAGCAGAGATCATAGTCTCTTTCAAAGGGATTCTCAGTGTCCTAACTTGTTTTTGTTTTGTTAACCTGACACAATTTGACTCAATGGTTGTTAGAGGGAAAAGATAAAAACGTCCCTGTATTCCTCTAAGTAGGCCTAGCTAAATGTAGAAAAATGGAAAAACAGAGCGGCACAGGAGCACCTTGGAATGTCTGCCTTTCAACCTCAAAAGTGTCATTGTCATAACATTCTCAATTATTTCCAAGATCTAGAGCTCTTTAAAATGTACTGTCCAGAAACTGAAATAGGTTAAATATTTCCCCAAATTTGCTGTATACTGAAGTACCAGGCTGCAAGGAAGGGCAACAGGAAACAGGATTTGATTTGGCTCAAATTTTAGAAAACTAAAAATCACAACAGCCTCTCCAATAAGCAATGGCAGTACAATAAAATCATTCCATTTCTATCTCTGAATTTTTGTATTATTACTGTGTGAGGCTGAGAGACTTTTAGAAAACAAACAAAAAGTTGCTTTCGCTAACTTTTTAAACATTAACAGAGAAAATGAGTTTCCATATAGCATCCATTTGGAAGTGAAGAATGTTCACCCAAATGAATTTGGTTTATCTCAGACAGTATCCTGATTAGTTGTTCTTGCTGTTGCTGTCTTGTCAACTTGACACAAGCTAGAGTTATCTGGGAAAAAAAAATCTCAACTGAGAAAATGCCTCCATTAAATTACTTGAAGGCAGGTCTGGAGGGCACTTTCTTGATTAATGACTTATCTGGATGGGTCTAGCCTACTTCGTGTGATTCCACCCCGGGAAGGTGGTTAGGAAAAGTATAAGAAAAGACTAAGTAAAGCGTAGAGGGAAAGCTAGTAGATAGTGTTTCTTCTTAGGCTCTGCTTTAATTCCTTCCTCTAGGTTCCAGCTTTAAATTCCTGCCTTGGCTTCTCTGCATAAAGGCTCATAAACTGTAACTTGAAATAAACCTTTTTGTTTCTCAAAGTTCTTTTTAATTACGGTGTTTTATCATAGCACTAAAAATCTAACTAAACACACAAACACACACATACACACAAACACTCATTAGAAAAAAATCTAGGAATATAATGAATACATTTTACAGTTGCTTCAAAATTAAGACTACAGATACGTTAATATTCAATACCCTAAGATGATTACTTCATTTCTAATAATAATAATAACAACCACAACTCAGGCAAATTCAGAGTTTATTTTTTAATTTACTCTTTTTCTAAGTCAGTGGGATAAAATTATTCTATCTTTAAGTTTATAAAAACAGTTTTACAGTCTGACTCTTGTAAAGAACTCCTACCAAATACCTATATACCTTAAGCATTTCCTATATCTAAACCCTTAGCTTAAAAAGCTAGATCACTGACTAACAACAAAGCACCGTTTCATTTGTCTGTTTGTCATTCTACCATGTCTTTTCTTTTTTTTTAAAGATTTATTTATTTATTATATATGAATACACTGTAGCTGTCTTCAGACACACCAGAAGAGGGCATCAGATCTCATTACAGATGGTTGTGAGCCACCATGTGGTTGCTGGGATTTGAACTCAGGACCTCTGGAAGTGCAGTCAGTGCTCTTAACCACTGAGCCATCTCTCCAGCTCCCCTACCATGTCTTTTCATGATGAGTGTAAAGTTTAAGGGAAATTAGTTCTGCAACCTCATTTAAAATATTTCTAGGATCTAGGAAGTGAGTATTAAGAATATTTTCCTGAAAATATTAGTGTACAAAAATGCCTTAAGGGAATTGTAATCAATCCAAGGCTTTTATAAGAAGAAGCATATAGTGAACTAATGTACATTCTATCAGCTAAGAGATAGAAGCATATTTTGAGGGGAGCAGAATTCTTTACTTCTTGCATACTGCAAGTATACTGACATGAAAGCCAGTTATCCTTCTCATCTCCTCAAAATAGAAATCTCTGTTCTTCTGTACTTGTACAGTACTTTCTGTCATAATATTTATATCTGCTTAATATTTAGGGACAAACTTGTTTTTCAGGGTGTCAGTTGTTAGAAATAAATTAAAGCTTGGAAAGAAGGAGACTACCACGCCTATGGGACCATCTGACCCTGGCATACTTTTATCTTGAGCTCAGAAGAGCAAACAAATTGAGACAGTGTTTTCATTTATTCTAACTTGGGTGGTGACTGTTTTTTCATCATTAACTGGATTCCAGCCTAACAATCTTTTTCAGTTGGCTAGTCTGAAAAGAAGTGTCCCAGAGGAAAGGAAGGAGGAAGATAAAGGAAGTCAACTCTTAAAGGTCATCAAATTCCTAAGGGGTCTTTGTAGAGTGAAAAATTATAGATACTGGGTATATAGAATCCTTTTTAGACATAAGATATTCTTTAGGCTTTCTTTATAAAGACATGGAGGAATGAAGCAAGTTAAGAATGTGGACAGACTAGTTACGGAAACTGGCTAGAATGCAATTTAGCCAGGTGGAACAAAGCTGAGAACCATAGTGACAGGGCAAGGCCGAAGTAACAGGGCAGGACCACATTCTTGAGAAAGATAAGCGTACAGAGAGTTTTCACCTGATCCTGACTCACGTAGGTTGGGTTCCTTTGGAATGTTCCACTATTTTTATGTTATACCACCCTAGCAACCCCCTCACCCCCTCCTCATTCCTTGGTTTGTGGTTTTTCCCCTTAAAAACCCCTCTCAAACTGGCTGTCGGGGTCAATTCAGCTCCTGCATGGGCATACGAATTGACTGGCAGCTAGCTGTCATGCCCTAATAAACCTCGCAATTGCTCTGGTACACGGTGTCTCGAGCAGATTACTGGGTGGCCGCGACTTTCTGAGACTTGAGTGAGGGTCTCCCCTCTGCGGAGGTCTTCAATTTCATGGAAATAAATGTCTTACTGTGAGGGAAGGATAAAAGTATTAAAAGATGTTTAAAATAAAAAAGATTTTAATCCCTTAATGTAAAACACAATTCTTATCTCAAAGTTGACAGATTGTTTATTCTGAAGTCAAGAGTGACTATAGCCAAGGAACACAAGTTTGGGTTTCCCAAATTCCATGTTCCAACATGGAAACAGTTTTGAGTGACTATGAGTTCCTGGTAGACAGACAGAAGGAAGAGGAACAATGACGAGGCAATAAACATGGTGGATTTCCAAGAGGGCTGGCTGCTTCTTCCTCACCCTCCTGTCCTGGCAACTTAAAACAAAGGCTTTACAGGGGTGTTTGTTTGTTTGTTTTCTCCCACCAGGAAGCCTTCTGCTGGTGGACTGGTTCAATAATTTTGAGGCCAGATCAGAATATGTTTGTTTACACAACAGTTGTGGGACAGTCTCTCTTGAAACTGACCAATCCTTAGTTATGGACAGAAAACTCTTTAGGGACATAAAACTCTCTAGAAATAACTGGATTCTTTTTGGCTTCTTGAGTTCTCCTTCTGCTTTGCAGAGGATATTTTTCTCTGTGTGTCTGCTGCATGTAGCTGCCCGCAGCCACGAGTCGAACGGGTTTACCTGAAAAGAGGGCTGGGAACGAAAGGAGGACGGAGGGCAAGAAGAGATGAAGCCAAGACAAAGTTCTCTGATCAAGGCTCGATGCTTTAATGTTCAGCTCTCAATTTAAAGGGAAACACCCTGCCCGAACCCTTCCTAGTTTGAGCCCCAGAAAGTTGGGTGGGATAATCCGTTCTTGGTCACCAGTCATGGGTCATAGCCAGATATGTCTCAAGGCAAGCCCAGGGGCAGTTCTTCTTTCAAGTTCTTGTAGCAGGCTGTAAGTGCAGCCAAGGTGGGTGACTCCACCTAGGTGTCTATTGTCATGAAGCCAAGGTGGCTAGTTCCACCTAGGTCCTATTATTTGGTCTGTTGTGGTAAACAAGGTCTCTCAGGCCTGCTCAAGGCAGGGAAGAGCACAGCTGCATATGTGTATTTCTTCACCCACAGAAACAGATTCTGCTGCTCTAGACTTCTCTGCTGCTTCCTGCTGAGCTCACGGTGTTTTCTTGCATCATAATTCTTTGACTGGCAAAGAAAATGAACCTTATTTAAACCTCTAGACTATCATTTTCATGAAGAGTTTATACTAACTGAGCAAAGAAAATAATGAACCAAGATACTTTTCAAGTACACTGTTACAAACATCAGAGAGGTGGGTTACAGCAAAGCAGAAAAACTTCAGCTGCTGCCTCAGATGCTGAGGATGAGAAGGTGCTGGAGGAGGTGAGAGTTATACATCTTGATTTAAAGGCATCTAGAAGAAGACTGTCTTCTGCAGGCAGCCAGAAGGGTGATTTCTTCTTCACTGTTTGGAGCATGAGCACTGAAGCCATGAAAGCCCTCCTACACAATGACACACTTTCTCTAACAAGGCTACACCTCATCCTATAAGGCCACACCCCATAATATTACCTCTTTGCATGGGCAAGAATTTTCAAACCATCACACCAAATATATCACATCACTACAGTTCTAATCAGACAATCAGCCTTTGCAGATACAGCTTCCAGAATTTCTCATTCACAGAAGAAAATATACTGATAACAAAGTTTAAAACATTTATTTTTTTAACAATGATCAGTTTTAGTATATAAATATAAATGTGTGCCCCTCACTTGGTCCTTGTGGCTGGGACAGACACCTAGCTGGTCTGCTTCCATGAAGACACCATATCCTGAGACATCCTAGAGGAGACACTGCACTCAGAGCAGTGGATAAGAACCCTCCCCCACTACCCTATGACCCAGAGCTACAACTGGGAGCCTGGGGCACTCAGGACCCATCAGCCACCCAAACCCCAGCCCTCTGGAATACCACTCCCCTTCCGCCCCTCGCTTGGTCCTTGTGGCTGGGGCATACACCTACCTGGTCTGCTCCCGTGGAGACACCATATCCTGAGACATCCTGGAAGAGCCACTGCACTCAGAGCAGTGGGAGCTCGGGATCACAGGATCACAGAGACACATGGACACTGAGGAGTTCTGACACAAGCAAGATAACTGGAAAGATAGGCCCCAGTCAGAGACAGTGAGTGTAGGTAGCAATAGAGTTAACCAGATGGCAAAAGGCAAGTGCAAGAACGTAAGCAAAAGAAACCAAAGTTACTTGGCATCATCAGAACCCAGTTCTCCCACCATAGCAAGCCCTGGACACCCCATCACACTGGAAAAGCAGGATTCAGAATTAAAATCACTTCTCATGATGATGATAGAGGATTTTAAGAAGGATATAAATAATTCTCTTAAAGAAGTACAAAAGAACACAGGTAAACAGGTAGAAGCCCTTAAAGAGGAAACACAAAGAATTAAAGAATTGCAAGAAAACACAACCAAACAGGTGAAGGAATTAAACAAAACCATCCAGGATCTAAAAATGGAAGTAGAAACAATAAAGAAATCTCAAAGGGAGACTACCCTGGAGATAGAAAACCTAGGAGAGAGATCAGGAGTCATAGATTCAAGCATCACCAACAGAATACAATAGATAAAAGAGAAAATCTCATGTGCAGAAGATACCATGGAAAACATTGACACAACTGTCAAAGAAAACACAAAATTCACAAAGCTCCTAACCTAAAACATCCAGGAAATCCAGGACACAATGAGAAGGCCAAACCTAAGGATAATAGGTATAGATGAGGGTGAAGATTCCCAAATTATAAGGCCAGTAAAAATCTTCAACAAAATTATAGAGGAAAACTTCCCTAACCTAAAGAAAGAGATGTTCCTGAACATACAAGAGGCCTACAGAGCTCCAAATAAACTAGATCAGAAAAGAAATACCTCCAGTCACATAATAACCAAAACATCAAATGTACAAAACACAGAAAAAATACTGAAAGCAGTAAGGGAAAAAGGTAAAGTAACAGATAAAGGCAGACCTATAAGAATTACACCAAACTTCTCACCAGAGACTATAAAAGCCAGAAGATACACTATAGATGGAGAAACCAATATATTCCATGACAAAACCAAATTTACACAATATCTTCCCACAAATCAAGCACTTCACAGGATAATTGATGAAAAACTCCAACACAAAGAGGGAAACTACAACCTAGAAAAGGCAAGGAAGTAATCTTTCAAGAACCCCAAAGGAAGATAGTTACACAAACATAACTCCACCTCTAATTACAAAAGTAATAGGAAGCATCAATCATTTTTCCTTAATATCTCTTAACATCAATGGACTCAATTTTCCAATAAAAAAACGTAGACTATCAGACTGGATCCATAAACAGGACCCAGAATTTTGCTGAATACAGGAAAATGCCACACCTCATTGAAAAAGACAGACACTACCTCAGAGTAAAAAGATGGAAAACAATCTTCCAAGCAAATGATCCCAAGAAACAAACTGGAGTAGCCATTCTAATATCAAATAAAATCGACTTTCAACCAAAAGTAATCAAAAAAGATAAGGAAGGACACTTCATACTCATCAAAGGAGAAATCTACCAAGATCAATTCTCAAGTCTGAACATCTATGCTCCAAATGCAAGGGCACCTACATACATAAAAGAAACTTTACTAAAGCTCAAAGCACACTTTGTACCTCACACAATAATAGTGGGGGATTTCAATACCCCACTCTCAGCAATGGACAGATCATGGAAACAGAAACTAAACAGAGACACAATGAAACTAACAGAAGTTATGAATCAAATGGATTTAACAGACATCTATAGAACATTTGATCCTAAAACAAAAGAATATGCCCTTTTCTCATTACCTCATGGTACCTTCTCCAAAATAGACCATATAATTGGTCACAAAACAAGCCTCAACAGATACAAAAAGATTGAAATAATCCCTTGCATCCCATCAGATCACCATGGACTAAGGCTGGTCTTTAAAAATGACAAAAACAATGGAAAGCCCACATACACGTGGAAACTGAACAACGCTCTACTCAATGATGACATGGTCATGGAAGAAATAAAGAAAGAAAGTAAAGACTTTTTAGAAATTAATGAAAATGAGGACACATCATAAACTTGTGGGACTCCATGAAAGCTGTGCTAAGAGGAAAACTCATTTACACAATGGAGTAATACTCAGCTATTAGAAACGATGAAATTAGAAATTCTTAGGTAAATGGATGGAACTAGAAAATATCATCCTGAGTGAGGTAAGCCAATCACAAAAGAACACACATGGTATTCACTCACTGATAAGTGTATATTAGCCCCAAAGCTTGAAATAGCCAAGATTCAACTCATAGACCACATGAAGCTCATGAAGAAGAAAGACCAAGTGTGGGTGCTTCGGTACTTCTTAGAAAGAGTAACAAAATACTAAAGGGAACAAATATGAAGACAAAGTGTGGGACAGACACTGAAGGAGGGGCCGTCTGGAGACCATTCCACCTGGGTATCCATCCCATGTGCAGTCACCAAAGGTAGACGCTGATGTCGATGTCAGGAAGTGCATGCTGACAAGAGCCTGATATAGCTGTCTCCTTAGAGGTCTGCCAGAGTCTGACATATTCAGAGCTCACAGCTAACCATTGATCTGATCAAGGCGTTCTCAATGGAGGAGTTAGAGAGAAGACTGAAGGAGCTGAAAAGGTTTGTTGCCCAATGAGGAGAGCAACAATACCAACCAACCAGAGCTCCCAGGGTCTAAACCAACAGCCTGGGAGCACATAGGAAGGGACCCATGACTCCAGCTGTATATGTACGGGAGGATGGCCTTGTTGGGCATAGGTAAGAAAGGAGATCCTTGGTACCATGAAGGCTGGACACCAAGTGTGGTGGACTTCGAGGGTCAGGAGGTGGGAATGGGGGGGGAGGTGGGGCACATCCTCATAGAAGCAGGAGGAGGGGGGTTGGGATGGGGGTTCTTGGGGATGGGGGGAATGGGGTAAGGGGATAACATCTGAAATGTAAATATAATATCCAATTAAAAAAGAAAGAAATATAAATAAATAAAATATTCAATAAAAGGAAAAAAAGATTTTACAAGCAAAAAAGAAAAAAGAAAAAATATATAAATCTGTTATGTGCAAATTTAAATCTCTTTCCACATCATATTGTATGCGCATATGTATAGTGCATATCTTTTTTTATGCCAATAAAACTTTATTTATAAAATGGTATTGGATAAGGTGGATTGTTTATGTTATTTTTTCAGGCAAGGTAGGTGCTTTCTGAGTGATATAGCTGTAGGTTTTATGTTGCTCCCTGAATATCCAGGACCTATTTAGAAAAATCACCATTTCTGTCAAGTTTTCCTTACGTCGAGTACATTATTTATACGTTATTCAATAGATTAATACATTTAAGGGCATATTGTCTTGGGGTAATACATCCCTCTATGTGTTTTTTCTATAGGAGACACTTGGGACTTTAAAAAAATTCATTTCATCACTCTTATGGGCCACATGTATGCCACCAGAATACATGAAAATTTGTCTGCCATAAGCATCTCAGTCCTTGCTTTCATTTTGCATTTTCTTTGACTGTTGTGTCAATGTTTACCATAGTATCTTCTGTACCTGAGATTTTCTCTTCTATCTCTTGTATTGTGTTGGTGATGCTTGTATCTATGACTCCTGATCTCTTTCCTAGGTTTTCTATCTCCAGGGTTGTCTCTCTCTTTATGATTCCTTTTTGTTTCTATTTCCATTTTTTTTTTTAGATTATAGATGGTTTTGTTCAATTCCTTCACCTGTTTGTTTTGTTTTCCTTTAATTCTTTAAGGGAGTTATTCAAGTCCTTATTAAAGTCCTCTATCATCATTATGAGAAGTAATTTTAAATGAGAGTCTTGCTTTTCCAGTGTGTTGGGGTACCCAGTGCTTGCTGTGGTGGGAAAACTAGGTTTTGATGATGCCAAATAGCCTTGGTTTCTGTTGCTTATGTTCTTGCTCTTGCCTTTCACCAGCTGGTTATCTCTGATATTAGCTGGTCTTGCTATCTCTGACTGTGGCTTGTCCCCCTTGTAAGCCTGGAGACTCATGGGAGACCAGTTCTCTCCTGGAGGAATTTGGGTATCAAGAGCTGTGGCATAGGGTCATCTCCAGGACACAGATAGAACTGGAAGGATCCCATCCCTGGCTGTTCTTGGTTCCTGTGTCCTGATGGCTCTGGACGGGTCCCTCTTGGGCCAGAAATTTGAGCAGAAGTGGTCTCACTTGTGCTCTCAGGTGTGTCAGCACTCCTGGGATACCAGCTCACTGCTGGTGGGCCCTGGGTTTGGAGAGCTGTGGCCAGTCCTTGCCTTCAAAGAGCCCAAATTTTAGTGTTTTATATAAACTATCCACTGTCTAATGTAATCGTTTGGTAACTGACAGGAAGGGAGGGTTTTTATAGTGTCCAGAAGGCTTTCTATAGTTTACCTCAGAGCTGAGCTATGGAACTCTCTACGTGAGAGTTATCTACATGAGAGGGGTGCTGCAGATGGTACAGCCCACAGCTCTTGAAGTAAGTGAACATGACGATATAAAGAATCGAAGGGCCTTATGCTTTAAAGGAGTCACGACAGATTGTGATATTCCAGTCTCTTCCCATGATAGTTCCTGTGCTTTGGAATAGTACTTTTCTCTTTCCCCGGGTTCACGTATTAGAGCAAATTGCTCTATAATGATTGGCATAACCCTTAAGAAGTAGGGCTTTGCAGGAGGTTTTGGCAAAACCAGTTTTAAGGGTTCAAGTCCCAACAAGTCTCTAGTTTAATTGGAGTCAATCTATGTTGATGTTGTGGTGGGGAGACAGATATAAAGATGAATTTCAAGTTTCCTCACACCCCAAGGCATTTTGTGCTGAGGTGGCCACATATATCAACTCTAGGAAGTCCTCCTGGTAGTCTTCAGTTCTAGCAGGAAAAGCTGTTTCTCCTTATCAGTCCAGCTTGGGATGTATTTTGTTAGTGTCCACTTTCCTTATCCCATAAAACAGTGGCTTGTTTTATGAACTAACCTCAGAGTTTTAAAAAAAGAAAACAAATCCCTCATTTTCATAAAAATTGATGAAAATAATATCTTCAAGCCATACAGTATCCTGAAGACACAGCAGAAATGTATACATTTCCCTTGCTGTCTCCAGAACCTTCAGCTTCCTGCCTGGTCCATTGTAGCATTTCCATTTTCTGTAGAAGTATTCCTACTTTTGCCAGCATTCAGCTTCCCCCATTTCCCTTTGGGTGTCTTCTCTTCCTTCTAGTCAGGGACATGTTTTAGGCTTGGGATCTGGCTTTAGAGGAACAGGGTTAGCTAATAGCCTTTCAGAGCTTCTTTGTAGCTTATTCTTCACCTTGGCTTTATCCCTGTTAACATCCATTTCAGCCTATCTTTGGGGGATCGTGGAGGAGGCAGGGGTTGTAGGTTCTCATGCCTTCTGACTAAACAAACTATGGGTAATCACAACTAACCTGCTGTCATTTTTGTCTTTCTTAGGTCTTTTAGTGGATGGTACAATGCCTACTCCATTCAAGTTAGTGAGCGTAAAACTTCTTTAGGTATCCAGTGGTTCAAATGTTGATCTCTTCCAGAGCCACCTTCAGATGTACCTAGAAATATTAAGCTATCTGGGCATGGCAAGTTGACACCCCCAAATTCATCATGCCACCATCATTTTCCTGCTGAACTGTTTCAAGGTGCAGTGGCTCTCTGGAGGCCATGTGACTAGGAACATAACCTGCATTTTCCTTGGTCCAGGCCTCTGCTCCCTCTTTCCCACATTCCTACTGTCTGGAATTTAAGGCTCAGTAAAGCACTAATAGTTAAGCTTTTCCTCATGCTCAGTTTCCTAAGCTCAGACTAAGATTCATTCAGCTAATATTTTTTGAACAAAAGTTATTGTTAGATAATTCTATTTTTAGTGGCTTAACTGTGCAGTGTTTACAGCACTTGGGATGCATTGCTTAAAGAAGAGAAATACAAATGCCTGCCTTTGCACAGCTATTTTCTAGTGAGGAGGGAGATAAAGTGAATAATAAACATGATAAACAAATAGTACATTTTAGTGCATGAGATGATCTATGGGCAAGAACACAATCAGCTCCTTCTGGTATTTATCTGTCTTCCTTTTCTCCTGTTTCCTACACTACTGTCAATAACTTCTCCAAAGTATAAACTTGATGTCTCATTATTTTTTGTTCCCTCCTTATTTCTGTTCATACCCCAAGAGTATTAAGCTACTTAATTTTCTGTCCCTCAAGTCCACTCAGAATTACTTTTTCATGTCCACATCTTTGTTGAGTTTGCCACCTCATGGTAATGCTGAGACAAAAGTCAAGTTGGAGCTTCTACATTGTCCTTCAGAAATCTAGTTGCAGTGAAGCTCTCAAATTCAAAATCAATCTTCGTATCATGTAGCTAGCAGAGAGAAAGACTGTGTGGAGAAAGCTGTAGTTTTGAGTGCTGAAGACTGAACTCAGCTATAAAGAGGAGTAACTAAAAGCCTTATGTTGTTTGATGCAAGGAGACATCATCATTGAGGCATGGTCTTGCTACGTAGCCTGAACTGGCCTTACATTACTGCTACTACTGCCTAGGCCTTCAGAATGATGGATAACAGACAGGTGTGTGCCACCAATGCCAAGTTTAAGGAGACTTCAAACACATTTGTGGGGTTAGAAGAAAAATAAAATTGTTTGATGAACACAAGTGCTATTTCCATCAAGACTTTATCTTCAAACACTAATTACACATTAACACTAATTACACATTTTTAAGCAACAATAACCTCTTCTAATATTGGCAATCGAATGTCCTAAAAAGAAAAAAAAAATCAGTACCCTTACTCTGTCTTTTGAACAAAGTTATGTCCAAAAGGGCTTTGGTCTATCAACTCTGTTTTACTCTGGTTTCTGGAAGTCAGTTGGGTTTTGTAGTTTTTAAAGTCCCCATAATTCTTGATGAATTATAAAATTCTCTCCAAACTTCTGGTTTCTTGTAATAAATAGTTGGTTCTTGTTGAATGGCAGCCATTACACGAATCCTTTTGTTCTCTGTAATCTCCATTATGTACATGGCTCCTGGTATTTAGTCTCTGCCATATGTCTTTTTATCAATGGTTGATTAGCTTGTTGAAACTCAATGGTCTACTGTCCTATTTCTTGTAGTCCTGTCATCTTCAAACTATGATGTGTGTAGAACGATAACCTTTCTCTCTTGAACTCTGTTGAGTAGTCTTGAGAAGAAAAGCACCACACAAACTTAGTTTAGAAACAATGGTAACTCAATCTCTGGGCACAACAACTAGAATGCTAATCTTCTAAGCCATTTTAATCCTAAATCCTCTGGTGGATTTGCCAAAACCAGGAAGACTCAGTAGCTACATCTTGTTCTATCACTGTCCCACCCATATAGTGCATACCTTATATCATATAATGAAAGGAAGTGAATATTAGACAATTTTATCAAGTCAGTAAAAATGTGATTTTCATCTCTCCTAAATTCTAATTCTCCTAAACTTCTCTTCTAAACTTCTAATGACTTATAAGCAAAATTTTAGAAATGAGAAAGAAGACTAAAAAGGTTTTACCATCTGCCAGTTCATTCAACCTCTCTGCAAGACAGGACAGTGCTGCCCAGGGAACAGTTTGAGATCTTAGCTAAATAGTAACTCAAGGGACCATTCCTACATCTTCTTCTCAGGAGAAGTCTTATTCACAGAAAGCAATCCCCATACCTTCTCTCAGCCAAAAATATGAACCATGGATGTCAAATACTCTGAAACCATGATCAAAGTCTAAACATTTATGTAGATTGCACTGTTCATTAATTGTAATAAATGACTTCTTTTCTGATTTTTATAACCTTGATCTCCTTTAGCTATATTATTACAGATAATAGGATAGGGAAAGACTAGACAGCCTTGCCTTGTTCCTGATTTTAGTTGAATTTCCTTAAGTTTCTCTCCATTGAATTTGATGTGGTTATTCATTTACTGTAAATTGCCTTCATTGTGCTTAGGCATGTGTCTTGTATTGCTGCATTCTTCAAGACTTTTAACATTAAGGAATGTTGGATTATGTCAAAGGGATTTTTTTTTCAGTATCTAATGAAATGATCATGATTGTTTAAATAGTGAATTATGTTGATAGATTTTTCTATATTGAAATATCTCTGCATCCCTGAATGAAGCCCACTTGGTCATCATGGATGAAGTTTTTGATGTGTTCTTTGATTCAGTTTGTAAATATTTTATTGAGTGTTTTTTCAACAATATTCAGAAGGGAAATTGGCTTAAAATTCTCTTTCTTTTTTGAGTCTTTGTGTGATTTAGGTACCAGGGTGACTGTGCCTTCTTAGAATGAGTTTGGCAATGTTCCTTCTGTTTCTATTTTCTGGAATAGTTTTAGGAGTATTGATATCAGCTCTTTAAATGTCTGCTAGAATTCTGTGCTAATACCATCTGGCTTTTTTTGTTGCTGTTGCTGTTGTTAGAAGAATTTTAATGACTGCTTCTACTTCCTTAGGGGCTACAGGACTATTTAGGTCGTTTAACTTGTCTTGATTTAACTGTGCTAAGTGATATCTATCTAGAAAATCATCCATTTCCTTTAGATTTTCTAATTTTGTTTAGTATAGGCTTACAAAGTAAGACCTAATGATTTTTGTTTTAATTTCCTCAGTGTCTGTTGATATGATTCTCTTTCATTTCTGATTTTTTAAATTTAGATACCATCTCTTTGCCTTTTAATTAGGTTGGGTAAGGATTTGTCTATCTTGTTGATTTTCTTAAAGAATCAACTCTTCATTTTGATTCTTTTTATTGTTCTCTTTTTTTTAATTGATTGATTTCAGCCCAGAGTTTGATTATTTCCTGACATTACTCCTCTTAGGGGCATGTTCTTCTTTTTTTATGAGCTTTCAGGTGTACTTTTAAATTGATAGCATGAGAACTCTTCAATTTTTTTATGAAGGCACATAGTGCTATGAACTTCCTCTTAGAACAGCTTTCTTTGTGTCTCCGAACTTTGAGTATGTTGTTCCATTTTCACTGACTTGTATAAAGTCCTAATTTCTTTATTTCTTCCCTGACCCACTCATCATTATATAGAGAGTTTTTCAGACTTCATGTGTTTGTAAGCCTTCTGTTGTTTCTGTTCTTGTTGAAGTCTAGCTTTAAACCATGTTTGTCTGATAGGATACATGGAGCTATTTAAATTTTCTTGTATCTGTTTTAGGCTTGCTTTGTGACAGATGATGTGGTCAATTTGGAAGAAGTTTCTCTGAGGTACTAAGAAGAAAGTGTGTGTGTGTGTGTGTGTGTGTGTGTGTGTGTGTGTGTGTGTGTGTGT
>NW_021604664.1:369678-386180 GCF_004785775.1 Grammomys surdaster | reverse complement strand
TGTGTGTGTGTGTGTGTGTGTGTGTGTGTGTGTGTGTGTGTGTGTGTTTTGGTGAAATGTTCCTTAGAAATCTGTTAGGTCCATTGGATTCATAACATCATTTTGTTTCATTGCTTCACTGTTTAGTTTCTGTCCTGATGGCATATCCATTAGTGAGAGTGGGGTGTTGAAATCTCCCAGTGTGGGTTTTGCTCTGTTATTTAGCTTTAGCCATGTTTCTTTTACAAATGTGAATGTCCTTGCATTTGGGGCATAGTGGTTCAGAATTGAAACATTATTTTGGCGGATTTTTCCATTGATGTGTATGAAGTATCCTTCTGCATCTCTTTGATTGGTTTGGATTGAAAGTCGATTTTATTAGGTATTACAATGACCGCTTCATATTGTTTCTTGAGTCCATTTGCTTATAAAACACTTTTCTAGCCCTTTCCTCTGAGGTAATGTCTATCTTTATTGTTGAGATGTGTTTCTTGTATGCAGCACAATGATGGGTATTACTTATTCATCCACTCTGTTAGCTAGTGTTTTTTTTTTTAAAAAAAAAAATTGGGGAACTGAGTCCTTTATTATACTAATTTATTATACTGATGTCCAATGATTGTTAATTCCTGTAATTTTGATGTTGTCTTACTTTTCAATTAGAGTTTTACCATTCCTTACTGAATAATTGTAAGGATTTAAAGCAATAAATATGAAAGTACTTTAAAATTTTCACGTGCTTTACATACATATCATCTGTTTTTGTATAGTTGGTCAATCATTTATTTTATTTTTTTAAATATCATATATGAGTCTTCTATCATTTCCACCATGCTTCCCATTTTAAACTTCTTTTTTGTCCCCCATCCCTCTCAAATTTATGACTTCTGATTTTATAATTTTATATACATATATATGCATATATATGTATATATATATATGTATATATATATATATATGGTTTTCTATGTATATGTGTGTGTACGTGTGTGTGTGTGAAAGTATGACCATTTAGTTTTAGTCATATGTAGATGTGTTTTGGGCTGATGACTTATGATGATGTTTTGGGCTCATTGCTAAAAAACTGAGTCTCCAATTATCAGCAACCATCAATTGTCTATAGCTCTTGTATGACCTTGTAAAATTTATCTCATCTATTTGGCTTGTTGATTGGTGTAGTTATACAGGTACTATTAGCATTTCTTCTAGGCTGTGCCCCACAGTTACCTGGCAATAGCCAGGTATGCCTGACTAACTATAAAGGGGGCTGTTAGCTCCCTCCTCTCTCTCTTACTTTCTTACTCTTAGTCTCTTAATTTCTTATTCTCTTCCTCTCTTACTTTCTTAGTTTCTTACTTTCTTACTCTCTTACATTCTTACTCTCTTACCTTTGCTGTCCCTTCTCTTCCCATTTCTCTTCCCCCCATCTCCATATGTTCCTGACCAGCCTCTTCTCTCTCTCTCTCTCTCTCTCTCTCTCTCTCTCTCTCTCTCTCTCTCCCTTTCTTTATCACTATTCCATCCTCAACTCCCCTTCTCCTACCCTAAATAAATGCTATTCTATACAATACCTGTTGTATGGCTGGCACTTGAGGGGGAAGGGATGCCTCAGTATCGGCCTGCAGAGACAGCCCCTTTCACCTTATCATACCTCACTTCTACAAACATATACTGGCTCTTTACTTCTTCTTCTTTTTTCTACTAATTTATTTATGTTTTTCAAATCGTAATTCATTCACACAGGGGTTATAAACACAGAAAGGCAGGACATGGGGAAGGGGATGACACTGGAGCGTGGGTGTTCAAGGGGAATACAGATATCTTTCAGAACAGGGTATCGGTTGGGTGAAGGTTCAGGGGACAGGTCACTATGACTCTGCCTATGATTCATTTGTCCTTATCTAAGTTGATATTGTCTGCCAAGGCTACCTATTTACTAGGTCTATGACTCCTCAGGCTGCTAAATTTCTATGAAAGCTGCCTGTTTACAATAGCTTATAGCCATCTGTTCCAATGTTTTTCCACACAGACCCAAGACTTGGTGTTAGTATACATGTATGACATGCCTATTGCTGATTTTAGGCCTATGGCTGATTTTAGGCCTTCAGTGTGTAAGCAGAGATGTCCCTGGCATCTCCTCCCTTCTCTAAGTATAGAAGAGCTTTGGAGATTCTAATCTTGCGAAGGTGGGGATAGAGGCCTGACCTCCAGTAATTGAAGGGGATCTTGTAATGGCTCCGGCCCCCCTGTTGTTGTCCAGTGAGGCATGTCCAATGTCTTTTTCCTGGAGAGGGGATACTTTTGACATCAACCCCTATGCAGTCCAGGCTTGTCCCTCAGGGAACCCAGAGAGATATTTTTAACTTTTATTTATATTTTCTTGCAATGCTTAGCCTCGAAGCCTAAGCAAGAATTCATATCGCCAGTCAGAGGGGGTTCTGGGTGCCCCCTCTCTGCTTGGTCTAGGGGCAGAAATACGCTCTTTTAGGTTGGGTGGAGATGGGTTTTAGGAACACCCTGTATAAAGTAACAACCTCATCTTGAGTCTTGTGGTCCTCCATAGCTAACTTATGATAATGTATCTGAATAGGTTTTGCTACCAAATTATTTATCTGTTGTTTCACAGAGTTAGTCAGCCTATTTGAGACCCAGGGACCATCAGAAATAAGCAAAAAGAACCCAAATAATGGTCCCAAGTTGGGAGGAAGTAGGGTTGACAACCATGGAGAGGCTGAAAACCAATTCTTGTACAGCATTCATCTTTCTCTTTCTCTCTCTGACTTTTCTCAGGGCCTTCTCTGATCTATTTCATGCTCCCTGTCTTGTCTGTGTGAAGGCAATATTCTTCTTTAAGGGCTGTACACAGTCAAGAGCTGTACACAGCCTTTTCAATTATAATAAAGTAAATCAAGTCCAATAAGGATCTTTGCGATTTTTGGAGGTTTCTTCAGACAGTGAAATGAGGGATTTCTTCAGATTAGTGATGTCTGTCTCTAGCTGTTTGATGTTCTTGTCAATAGCCCTTCAAAGGTCTGAGTAGTATAAGTTTGGAGGCCAGCATCTGGATTAGAACTTCTAACAGCAGACATCACGGGTGATTCATTTTTACCTAGAAAGGAAAAAGAAGGGAATTCTCAGGGAGATTTCTCTTCCCTGGATGTAAATTGTTATTCATCTTATTTATGGTTGGGCCTGGCTTTGTGGGGGTATCTATTTATTTCATGAATCTTTTTGGTAGCCGGTTAGCTGTGCCTTCTGTGGTGTGAAATAGGCATATCAATCCTCAGCCCCATAAAGGAACTGGGTCTGGGCCATTCCCTTTAAGGGTAAGAGGGTCCTTCCCCACATCTGTGGCATAGTTTTTATTGATCTCGGTGATGCTAGAGGCAGTCAGCAGCAGGTTTGCCATGAGCTTTTAGTTTTAGAGAGTTAAAAGTGAACAGGCATGATGGAGAGTATTTCAGGGGGACTCCTTCTGGGGGGGTACCATTCCCCCTCTTTTGTTTTTAAAGCCAATTTTTCAGAGTTCTTGTAAAATCAGGGCAGAAGCACCAACAGTTGCTCCTTCCACACTCAGAGAGTCATAAAAGACACTATTTAAAGAAACATAAATCTATATTAATAGTCTCTTTTATCAAAGGACTGTTATATCACAGCCGACAACTAATCAGACTATGTAATATATCGATTAGTAATCGCTTCTTCTACTTTTTGTGAGATTACGTCTCTTTTGTCAATTAATTGTTGAGGCAAATTAGTATTTACATCTCTCTTGTGGATATTAAACAGAGACTTAAATTCTTTTGTGGGGAGCTTAAAATAAGATCTTAGCCAATTAGCATCTCCTAGAAACTTTTGAAAATAATTTGAAATAAGTAAATTCTCTCTCTCTTTTTTCTTAGACCATTTATCTGTTCTTTTTTTTAATTGGATATTTTACGTATTTACCTTTCAATGTTATCTCCTCTCCCATTCTCCCCCAAAACCCCTTATCCCATACCCCTTCCTCCTATTTTTATGATGGTGTGCTCCAAACATCCTCTCAGTCCCATCTCCCTGTTCTCAAATTCCCACACTGTAGGGGATCCAAACTTTTGGGGACCAAGGCCCTCCACTTTCACTGATGTCTGCAACGGCCACCCTCTATTACCTATACAGGTTGAGACATGAGTCCTTCTCTTTGTGCTCTCAGGCTGGAGGTTTAGACTTTGGGAGCTCTGGTTGAAACTTTTGATACTCCTTCTAGAAAGGACTAAAGCACTCATATTTTGGTCTTCCTTCTTCTTGAGTTTCATGTGGTCTATACACTGTGTCTTAGGTATTGTGAGCTTTTGGGCTAATATACACTTATCAGTGAGTGCATACCATGTATGTTCTTTTGAGATTGGGTCACCTCATTCAGGATGATATTTTCCAGCTCCATTCATTTGCCTAAGAATTTCATGAACTCATTGTTTTTAATAGCTGCGTAGTACTCCATTGTATAAATGTACCACATTTTCTGAATCCATTCTTCTGTTGAAGGACATCTGGGTTCTTTCCAACTTCTGGCTATTATAAATAAGGCTGCTATGAACATAGTGGAGCATGTGTCCCTGTTGTATGTTGAAACATCTTTTGGGTATATGCCCAGGAGTGGTATAGTTGGATCTTCAGGTAACACTATGTTCAATTTTCTGAGATACCGCCAGACTGCTTTCTATAGTGGTTGTACCAGTTTACAATCCCAGCAACAGTGGAGGAGTGTTCCTCTATCTCCACATCCTCTCCAACATCTGCTGTCACCTGTGCTTTTGATCTTAGCCATTCTGACTGGTGTGAGGTGGAAACTCAGTGTTTTCATTTGCATTTCTCTGATGACTAGGGATGCTGAACACTTCTTTAGGTGCTTCTCAACCATTCGAGATTCTTCAGTTGAGAATTTTTGTTCAGCTCTGTGTTCCATTTTTTAATAGGGTTCTTTGACTGTCTAGAGTCTAATTTCTTCAGTTCTTTGTATACCTTGGATATTAGCCCTTTATCAGATATAGGGTTGGTGAAGATCTTTTCCCAATCTGTTGGTTTCCGCTTTGATCTATTGACTGTGTCCTTTGCTTTACAGAAGATTTGCAGTTTTATGAGGTCCCATTTGTCAATTCTTGGTCTTAGAATACAAGCTACTGGTGTTCTGTTCAGGGACTTTTCTCCTGTGCCCATGTGTTCAAGGCTTTTCCCCAATTTCTCTTCTATTAGTCTCAGTGTAGCTGGTTTTCTGTGGAGGTCCTTAATCCACTTGGAATTGAGCTTTTTACAAGGACATAAGTATGGATCAATTTGCATTCTTCTACATGCTGACCTTCAGTTGGACCAGCACCATTTGTTGAAAATGCTATCTTTTTTCCACTGGATGGTTTTAGCTCCTTTGTCCATGATCAAGTGACCATAGGGGGTTCATTTCTGGGTCATCTATTCTGTTCCATTGATCCTCCTGCCTATTTCTGTTCCAATACCACATAGTTTTTATCACTATTGATTTGTAGTAGAGCTTGAAGTCAGGGATGGTGATTCCCTCAGAAGTTCTTTTATTGCTGAGAGTAGTTTTCGCAGTCCTGGGTTTTTTGTTATTCCAAATGAATTTTAAGATTGCTCTTTCTATCTCTGTGAAGAATTGAGTTGGAATTTTGATGGGGATTTCATTAAATCTGTAGATGACTTTCGGCAAGATAGTCATTTTTACTATATTAACCCTTCCAATCCATGAGCATGGGAGATCTTTCCATCTTCTGAGGTCTGGTTCGATTTCTTTCTTCAGGGGCATGAAGTTCTTGTCATACAGGTCTTTTACTTGCTTGGTTAGGTTCACACCAAGGTATTTTATATTGTCTATGACTATTGTGAAGGGTGTCATTTCCATAATTTCCTTCTCAGCCAGTTTATCTTTTCAGTAGAGGAAGGCTACTGATTTGCTTGAGTTAATTTTATATCCAGACACTTTGCTAAAGTTGTTTATTAGGTTTAGGAGTTCTCTGGCAGAAGTTTTGGGGTCACTTAAGAATACTATCATATCATTTGCCAATAGTGAGATTTTGACTTCTTCCTTTCCAATTTGTATCCCTTTAACCTTCTTGTGTTGCCTAATTGCTCTGGCTAGGACTTCCAGTACTATATTGAATAGGTAGGGAGAGAGTAGGCAGCTGTGCCTAGTCCCTGATTTTAGTGGGATTGCTTCAAGTTTCTCTCCACTTAGTTTAATGTTGGCTACTGGCTTGCTGTATATTGTTTTACTATGTTTAGGTATGGACCTTGAATTCCTGATCTTTCCAAGACTTTTATCATAAGGGGGTGTTGAATTTTGTCAAAAGCTTTCTCAGCATCTAGTGATTTGATCATGTGGGTTTTTTTCTTTGAGTTTGTTTATATAGTGGATTACATTGATGTATTTCCATATATTGAACCCACCCTGCATTCCTGGGATAAAGCCTACTTGATCATGATGGATAATTGTTTTGATGTGTTTTGGGATTTGGTTTGCTAGAACTTTATTGAGTATTTTTGCATCAATATTCATATGGGTAATTGGTCTGAAGTTCTCTTTCTTTATTGGGTCTTTGTGAGGTTTGTGTATGAGTATGATTTTAGCTTCATAGAACGAATTGGGTAGTGTTCTTTCTGTTTCTATTTTGTGGAATAGTTTGAAGACAATTGGTATTAGGTCTTCTTTGAAGGTCTGATAGAATTCTGCACTAAAACCGTCTGGTCCCAGACTTTTTTTTGGTGGGGAGACTTTTAATGACTGCTTCTATTTCTTTTGGAGTTATGGGACTGTTTAGATGGTTTATCTGATCCAGATTTAACATTGGTAGCTGGTATTTGTCTAGAAAATTGTCCATTTCATCCAGATTTTCCAATTTTGTTGAATATAGGCTTTTGTAGTAGGATCTGCTGTTTTTTCAATTTCCTCTGTTTCTGTTGTTTTGTCACCCTTTTAAGTTCTGATTTTATTAATATTGATACTGGCTCTCTCCCCTCTGATTAGTCTGGCTAAGGGTTTATCTATCTTGTTGATTTTCTCAAAGAACCAGCTCCTGGTTTTATTGATTCTTTGGATAGTTCTTTTTGTTTTTGTTTTTGTTTTTTTGGTTGATTTCAGCCCTGAGTTTGTTTATTTCCTGCTGTCTACTCCTCTTGGGTATATTAGCTTCTTTTTGTTCCAGGGCTTTCAGGTGTGTTGTGAAGTTGTTAATGTATGCTCCCTCCAGTTTCTTTTTGTAGGCACTTAGAGCTATGAATTTTCCTCTTAGCACTGCTTTCATTGTATCCCATAGCTTTTGGTATGATGTGTTATCATTTTCATTAAATTCTAAACAGTTTTTAATTTCTTTCTTTATTTCTTCCCTCACCAGATTATCAAGGAGTAGGGTGTTGTTCAGTTTCCATGTGAATGTGGACTTTCCATTGTCTTTGTCATTATTGAAGACCAGCCTTAGACCATGGTGGTCTGATAGGTTGCAGGGATTATTTCAATATTTTTGTATCTGTTGAGGCCTGTCTTGTGCCCAATTATATGGTCTAATTTGGAGAAGGTATCATGAGGTGCTGAGAAAAAGGTATATTCTTTTGCTTTAGAGTGAAATGTTCTATAGACATCTGTTAAGTCCATTTGGTTCATAACTTCTGTTAGTTTCACTGTATCTTTGCTTAGTTTATGTTTACATGATTTATCCATTGCTGAGAGTGGGGTGTTGAAGTCTCCTGTAGCCGCCTGCTGCCACGAGTCGAACGGGTTCACCTGAAAAGAGGGCTGGGAATGAAAGGGGGACGGAGAGTGAGAAAAGATGAAGCCAAGACAAAGTTCTCTGATCAAGGCTCAATGGTTTAATGTTAAGCTTTTAATTTAAAGGGAAAGACCCCGCCTGAACCCTTCCTAGTTTCAGCCGGGAGAGTTGGGTGGGATAATCCGTTCTTGGTCATGGGTCACAGCCGGAGATGTCTCAAGGCAAGCCCAGGGGCAGTTCTTCTTTCAAGTTCCTGTAGCAGGATCTACGTGCAGCCAAGGTGGGTGATTCCACCTAGGTGTCTATTGATATGCAGCCAAGGTGGTTAGTTCCACCTAGGTCCTATTATTTGGTCTCTTGTGGTAAACAAGGTCTCGGGCCTGCTCAAGGCTGGAGGAAGGGCACAATTCCCCCTTTTTAGTTTTATAAATATGAGCAGTGCCAGCAGCTGGATGGGGTACAATTTTTCATCTCATCTGGGGTACAGAGTGGCCGGGCGACCGTGCCTGTCTTGGGTTGGTATCTATATTGTTTCTTATATTACCCGTCTTTGAGGGGATACACAGCGTTGGTGTACCCCTCTGCCTTAGGTTTATAGGAGCTCAAGACACTCTTACCCGTCATTGACTAACCAGCAATCAATGGCACACTCTTTCTCAAAATAGACCAAAGCCACATTCAGACCAAGGACCTGTGGGCATGCAATCGATGTAGTTCTTCATATCAATGGATACCTGCCATGATGAATGACTGGGCTTGGCAAGAGTGATCCTGTGTGAAGGCAACCTATCTGCTTGAGACACAAAGTTCAAAAGATTAAAAGCAACATGATTTATCTAAGCAATGTAGGAAATAAGGTTGGGAGCGGAAATGTTCCAGTGTCTAATCCAACTGTTGGTTGACAGGGATTCAGACACAAAGTCTGGCCATCACGTACAGTGCGTGGCTTTAAGTATAGATGGAGACTACATGTCAAGTTAAATCAGCTGGCAGATAAGGATTTTGAGCCATCTTCATCATCAGAATCGCAATTTTTAGGCTCAAGATCTGTGTCCACTTGACGGACCAATCTTTCATGCAGCCATCGGGCTCCATTTTCTTTTTCTGAGAAAATGCAGACCGAGCCACGACCCCAAATTAAAACAGGGTCGGGACCATTCCATGTATTAGTTAGAGGGTCTCTCCACTTGACTCTGGCAAATGAGCTGGAAGTGACTGGGTGCCAGTGGTGATCTGCTGCAGACTGACCCTTAGAATCAGTTTGCAGAAAATTCAAAATAAATAACACAAAAGCAAGATGTGCTTTTGGTGACCTTGGAGGGTATAATTCTCCCCTTTTAGTTTTAAGGAGCCAATTTTTTAGAGTGTGTTGTGTACGTTTAACAGTTTCTTGTCTCATTGGGTTATAAGGAATTTCAGTTTTATGGATAATATTAAGCTGTGAACAAAACATCTCAAATGTTTAACTGCAATAGGCAGTTCCATTGTCTATAATCTGATATGCAGCACCAAGTATAGAAAAATAATATAGGCAATAACTAATTGTAATTTTTAGTTGTTCTTCTTGTTAAAGCAGTTGTAACTAGAAAGCCTAGAAAGTGTCAAGGCATATGTACATATTTTAATTTTCTAAAATAAGTCTTTAAGGCTTAACACCATTATGAAAAATTTGAGGACATTGAAAACAAGTTTTTGTAATTTAACTTGTACACTTTCTAGAAATGTCAAATTATTGTCTCAAGCTATTACTATTTTGACAATGTAAAGAATAACATTGTATGGCCAATTGTCTCTGTAAGGTCTATAATTTGATTGGTATATAAATATGTTCTGGCATTTGTCCTGGGTTCTAGGCAATCTAATATGAGCTCTTAAATGTCTTATAAAGTTAAAGAACAGTACATGTTTTTTTAAAATTAAGTTGTATTTGTATAAATAATTGTAAAATTTGAGAATTAGCAATATTTAAAAAAGGAACAGTTTTAAGGAATTATAAACCATGAGTCATATATTGGCTATGAGTATATAAATTGAAAGCTTGATTTTTTAGTATTTCAAACAGTGGCTACAGCACGTAATTCAATTATTTGTGTTGAAGCAGGGGGAAATTCAAGAAAATGAACATGTGATCTAATTACATATATTGTCTTTTCAATAGATGAGGCATCTGTAAATATGGTAAATATTTTTTCTATGGGCTGTATGTAAATTTATAAGGAATATAAAAGCATGTATAGAGGAAAACTGTAACAACTTGTCTTATGGATAATTATTATCAAATTTGTCTAAAATCTTTGTCATGTAATAAGCCAAATATCATTATTTTTCAATAATCAACTTAATTTCTATTTAGAATAAGGAATTAACATTTTATCTAAAATACTTTCAGGATTCTATCTTATAATCCTGTATCAACAATGTAATAGTTTCATAATAGGATGTTCAAACTTTACTTGTAGATGAAGAAAGATGAATCTACATTAATGGCTTCTCTTACCAAAGGACTGTTGTGAGCACATGAGTGGCAATAACTCAAACCAGCCAACAATTTATCATAATTTATTTAATGTATCTGTTGATATCTAACAGCTTACTCTACTTTCAGCAAAGCTGTTCTTCCATCAGTTAACTGTCAAGGGGAATTAGGACTTGTATCACCCTTGAGAATATCAAACACAGGTTTAAGTTCTCTTATGGTAAGCTTAAGATGAGGTTTTAACCAATTAATATCTCTTAACAACTTTTGAGAATCATTAAAAGTAAGCCATTTTTTGTATGTATACCTGTATGTCAAAAGAGGGCTCTAGATTCTACTACAAATGGTTGTGAGCCACCATGTGGCTGTTGGGAATTGAACTCTAATATTTTTAATTGTGAGCCTAGCCTTTAATGGCTGAGCCATCTCTCTAGCCCCAATTATCTATTTTTATTGGAATTTTCTGTGTCACAATCTGTTTAAGATATAACTGAATTCTCAAATATTGAAAAGATAATGTCTTTGAATCTTTTCTGGAGCAACAAGTACTCTCAAATTTTAAAGCTCATTGTATTAGAGCAAAGGCTTGTAGAAAAACTCCTTTAGAGAGATCAGCCAATAAAATATACAGTGAATAATATACACTGAGAGATGTAAACAATTAACTTTTTGTATTAAAGTAACAACAAATTTTTTAAGGCCATTAATCATTCTTTGAGGCAAGCTTTCTAAAGATATCGCTTCATGGGCTCTCAAGAATTACAAGTAAATTCTCTTAGTGTAAACCTCACCTTTACCAGGAGGTAAAGGAACTGTATAAAACAATCTTCTAAATCTATAATAATTTTATATGTATTTACTTGAATGGCAGCTGGAATAGGCAAGTCAGGCTGTAATGTCCTATTAGTTTTATAAATCTTAAGTTTGAACTTGTTTTGGATTAATTGAATAATCAATTTCTTTTAGCTGAGTGAGAATATCAGATAAAAGCCAATCTTGTCTTTTCTTACTCTAGAGCAATTCTTTCGTTAACAGGCACAGTTATAATGTCATTGAGGGAGGCAGCCACAATTTTAATTCTTCCAGAATAATCATTATCTCTAACTCCTGGCCTATAAGCTGTTGTGATTTTCTTTTGAGTCTGAGGCTGACGCCTCCCTAAGGAACAAACAAGGCAATAAACAAATTCTAGAAAACACCCTTCTAGAGGCAGGTCAGGATGAAAGGAATGTCTGAAATACAAGCTTCTGCCTTGTCCACTCTGTATATAGTCGTAATTTAAATGTAAATGTTTTTAATCTCAGCCTATATCTTGAGGCCTGCCCCAAAGATTATCTTTCCTGTACCAAGGACAAGTTTCTGGCCCACAACCTTAGTAATCTGATTGTTGCTTTTGTGTCTTTCTGTCTGGGACAGTCATTTTAAAAACTATCTAAATTTCCACATCTAAAACATCTTTTATCTTTACGGTTCTGTGTAAGTTATGGCCAGACCCTGATTGTATGAGGGCCCAATTTCATCGCAAAGATGAATGTATCTATGTAAGTCTGTCTTTGTTTGTATTGTCTGAGAGCTGTGTAGGCAGTTCAACCTGATTAACACTACCTTCATATTGACCTCTCTTAGAAGCATGTTAAGATCCCAATCTATATGTCTGTCTGAGCATTCATCATGGCACTCTGATTTTTACTAGTATTACTCTAATCTGAGCTCTAAATAAAGTAATCTCTTCTTGACAAAATAGCCTTACTATTCAACTCTGTTCTATCTTCTTCTCAACCATAAACATGGGTGAGTCAAAAAATTCTAAACTCACAATTGAACTGTCAACTGTAGCCAATGGAATAATGGCAGTTTAACTATATTTTTTTTTTAAGTTTCTTAAGCAAAACCAATTTTTAACAATGTAAACAATCTGTTTTCTCTAAAGTCAACACTAAATGCATTACTTTCAGGTTACAAAGTTGGCTGCCAGTTCTTATATATAAATGTATGATAGTGCAGCTTTTAATAACTTTTGATAACTAAGACATTGTTTTAAATATTATCTCTATACATCTGGTTTCTGAATGACTCTAATCCTGAGTTATCAGCTTTAAGTCAACTTTCTTTTACCAAGGTTGCAAATTTTTAACCATACCCAATACCTTATAGGGAAATAATCTATAACCAAGACATGTAGAACATTCTTATACTTTTAAAACCAATTAGAAACAAAATGAAATGGCTACACATCTTATATATTTAGACCAAAATTTCTTTTTTTTTTTTTTTTTTTTTTTTTTTTTGCTCTAATTTCAAGAGGACACCTTGTCTCAATGATTTTTTAGGGCAAAACAACTCTTAGCTTCTTTATAAAATCTTAAAAGCTACTGGTCTCTTTTTAAAGCAGCTTATGCCAACAATCAATTCCTGGAAAGGCTTTTTCAGCTCAGCTCAACTCTTAGCTATAGGTGTACGGTAGCTAAGATATGATAAGATATGATAAGCCTATGTTGTGTATATTAAGACTGTCTTTAAAACAAAGTTAAACTAGACCAAGAGGTGGATATGTATTAGTTTTAACCGTTTTTTTTTTTTTGTCTTTTGAACATGTAACATAGAACATACATTTAGACAACGAAACAAAAAACAAACAATTGACACACGTGGACATTAGCGCGCCAAGGACAGACAACAGACAAAGACATCTAGGAGTCAAAGAGAAACTCAGGACGTCTTCTACGTCTTCTGACTTTCATCCTGTTCTTAGGAGAGCTCTGAAACAGCCTTTCCATTCTTTTTTGCTGACACAGCTCAGAGAGAGGACAACTACTTTTCTGGAACCTTTTCTTTCTCTTTCATATTCAAGATCTAACTTTTCATCTCTTTCTTCAGGAGATGTAGCAGGCAGCTATTGTCACACCTCAGTGCCCTGTTTTCTAGTTTTCCAATTCCTTCTAACCCTGCTCTTCTCGCCTGAAGCAGCTTTTAGGCTGTGGCAAATGCCTGATTGAGATTCTCCTGTCCCGAATTGCTGTCACCTCCTAGGCGAAATAGGTGTCGAGTCAACACCTGATCGACCTAGATATACTATACCCCTCTAAACACACTTCCTGCAAACACAGCCTCCAAATATTAGTTACCACTAGCGCTAGTATCAATGTCGTTTGCTCCTTACCAAGTGTGTGGGATACTCTCTTTCTTTTTCCGTTTTCTGTGAGGCCTCACCAAGACAGCTGTTCGTCAGTTGTTCCCTCGTTTCCTAGGCCCCATATTGGGCACCAATCTGTCAGGCAGCCACGAGTCGAACGGGTTCACCTAGAAAGAGGGCTGGGAACGAAAGGGGGACGGAGAGCGAGAAAAGATGAAGCCAAGACAAAGTTCTCTGATCAAGGCTCAATGGTTTAATGTTAAGCTTTCAATTTAAAGGGAAAGACCCTGCCTGAACCCTTCCTAGTTTCAGCCGGGAGAGTTGGGTGGGATAATCCGTTCTTGGTCATGGGTCACAGCCGGAGATGTCTCAAGGCAAGCCCAGGGGCAGTTCTTCTTTCAAGTTCCTGTAGCAGGATCTACGTGCAGCCAAGGTGGGTGACTCCACCTAGGTGTCTATTGATATGCAGCCAAGGTGGTTTGTTCCACCTAGGTCCTATTATTTGGTCTCTTGTGGTAAACAAGGTCTCAGGCCTGCTCAAGGCTGGAGGAAGGACACAGTCTCCCACTATTATTGTGTGAGGTGCAATGTGTGCTTTGAGCATTAGTAAGGTTTCTTTTATGAAAGTGGGTGCTCTTGCATTTGGCACATAGATATTCAGAGTTGAGAGTTCATGTTGGTTGACTTTTCCTTTGACAAATATCAACTGTCCTTCCTTATCCTTTTTTGTAACTTTAAGTTGAAAGTCGATTTTATTCGATATTAGAATGGGTACTCCAGCTTTTTTCTTAGGGCTATTTGCTTGAAAAATTGTTTTCCATCCTTTTACTCTAAGGTAGTGTCTGTCTTTGGCACTGAGGTGGGTTTCTTGTATGCAGCAAAATGTTGAGTCCTGTTTGTGTATCCAGTCCATTAGCCAATGCCTTTTTATTGGGGAATTGAGTCAATTGATATTAAGGGATATTAAGGAGAGGGTGTTGTTGCTTCCTGTCATTTTTGCTAATAGTAGAGGCATTGTTTGTGTGGTTATCTTCCTTTGGGTTTGTTGGAAGGGGATTATTTTCTTGCTCTTTCTAGGGTATGATTGCCCTCCTTGTATTGGAGCTTTCCTGCTATTATCCTTTGTAAGGCTGGATTTGTGGAAAGATACTGTGTAAATTTGGTTTTGTCGTGGAATATCTTGGTTTCTCCATCTATAGTGATTGAGAGTTTTGCTGGGTATAGTAGCCTGGGCTGGCATTTATGTTCTCTTAGGGTCTGTATGATATTTGTCCAGGATCTTCTGGCTTTTATAGTATCTGGTGAGAAGTCAGGTGTAATTCTGATAGGTTTGCCTTTATACGTTACTTGGCCTTTTTCCCTTACTGCTTTTAAAATTCTTTCTTTGTTTTGTGCATTTTGTGTTTTGATTATTATGTGATGGGAGGTATTTCTTTTTTGATCTAGTGTATTTGGTGTTCTGTAGGCTTCTTGTATGATTATGGGTATCTCATTCCTTAGGTTAGGGAAGTTTTCCTCTATAATTTTGTTGAAGATATTTATTGGCCCTTTAAGTTGGAAATCTTCACTCTCTTCTATACCTATTATCTTTAGGTTTGGTCTTCTCATTGTGTCCTGGATTTCCTGGATGTTTTGTGTTAAGAACTTTTTGCATTTTGCGTTTTCTTTGACAGTTGTGTCAATATTTTCTAAGGTATCTTCTGCACCTGAGATTCTTTCTTCTATCTCTTGTATTCTGTTGGTGATGCTTGTGTCTATGACTCCTGATTTCTTTCTTAGGTTTTCTATCTCCAGGGTAGTCTCCCTTTGTGATTTCTTTATTGTTTCTACTTCCATTTTTATGTCCTGGATGATTTTGTTCAATTCCTTCACCTGTTTGTTTGTATTTTCTTGTAATTCTTTAAGGAATTTTTGTGTTTCCTCTTTAAGAGCTTCTACCTGTTTTCCTGTGTTCTCCCCAAGTTCTTTGATAGTGTTATTTATGACCTGCTTAAAGTCCTCTATCATCATCATTAGAAGTGATTTTAGATCTGGTTCTTGCTTTCCTGGTGATATGGGGAGTTCAGGACTTTCTAATGTGGGAGAACTATGTTCTGATGATGGTAAGTACCTTGGGTTGCTGATGCTTATGTTCTTGGGCTTGCCTTTTGCCATCTGGTTCTCCTTTGTGCTCTCTGCGCTGTCTCTGATGGTAGCCTGTCTTTCCTATTATCTAGGTTGTGTCAGAACTCTTTGGGATGGGTTTTGCTGCTGGGGTTAGAGCTGAGGCCCAAGGTCTGCTCAGTGCTCAGGTGGAGACTGGAAGGAACACGTGCTCTGGGCCAGGAGTGAATTCCTGGGTCCCAGTCAGTCCCAGTTGCCCCCTGTTTGGGGTGGGTGTTGATGTTTCCTCACCTGAGATGCTGCCCAAGTTAAAGCTCCTGGGAGGCCCACTTCCTCTGGGTTTTCTGAGGTTGGGTACAGAGCTGCTGCCTGAGATCTGCTCTACGCTTGGGCCCAGACTGGAAGTCTTTTACTTCTTTTTTATAAAACACATCAGGTATTTTCTAATGACCATATTGCTGAGATTTCATAGATACAACAGCCTTGTTGTGTATAAAAGGAACTATCTCTCAGCAGGTTCTCTGGTTCTTACACTCTCTACTTTCATTTCCTCCATAATATTTGATGTTTATTAGGACTAGAGGGTGGCTTATAGATATACTAATGAGGGCTGGGCTTCCCACAGTCACTTTTATTTTTTTGCATTTTTTTCTTATTATGAATCTATCTGATGCAAAAAGAAGTTTCTTCAATGAGCAAAACTACAATTATTTGTGTATGTAAAGATAAAAACTTAAAGTACAGTCAGAAACTGTATTTACTTAAGAAAACTACAGTACTAAGTTCTCCCCCTTAGGGCTATGATCTCTTCAATCATAGATATTTAGGTTTAAAAGACTGGCATGCGTTCCCTTTCAATGAAGGGTCTTAGACCAATGCCTATATCGCACAATTGGGGATGCATGTAAGGGCTAGTGATTGTTATAGTTAACAGGCTTTATAGAAGACTAGGTTACTGGTTTATCTTCTCCTTTGGTATATTGAATGTCTCATTCTGATACTGTGAGGGTAGAAAATTAAAATGCCCCAGCAGAACCCACCAGACCACCATCAATTT
>NW_021604664.1:356643-369668 GCF_004785775.1 Grammomys surdaster | reverse complement strand
TTGCTGATGTTTAAAATATCCAATCAAATGTAACCGTGCCAAAGTTTTCCACTCTCCCCTTCCCCTGGGCTGCTTCCTATATAAACTTCAAACTGTCAGAGGTCGTAGTTGAAATCCTTCCCTTGCATGGGATGTGTTTTCGACCCAAGGGCCCCTCGCCAGTAAACTACCTTTTGCTATTTTGCATCAAGTCGGTCTCTGTGTTTCCTTGGGTGTGAGCAACTCCGGGTGAGAGTGGGGTCTCCCCCTCAGAAGTCCCTTACAATATGACAAGATCTAGTGCTCAGAGAGGAACCCTCCAGATCCATCTGATCATTACAAACTTCATTCTTCCAAGTATGTGATGTTCTCAGAAATAAACTTTGAAAAAGGGCAGTCCTTAGATTGGGTTATGATGTTTACTAACCCTACATCCAAAAGGGAGGTAACATCCAAAATAAATAAGGAACTCAAGAAGTTCAACTCCAACAAACCAAAAACCCAATTAAAAACTGGGTACAGAACTAAACAATGGGGGCTGGAGAGATGGCTCAGCGGTTAGGAGCATTGACTGCTCTTCCAGAGGTCCTGAGTTCAAATCCCAGCAACCACATGGTGGTTCACAACCATCCATAATGAGATTGGATGCCCTATTCTGGTGTGTCTGAAGACAGCGACAGTGTACTCATAAATAAAATAAATAAATCTTTAAAAAAAAAAAGAACTAAACAATGAGTTCTCAACAGAGGAATCTCAAATGGCTGAAAAGCAGTTAAAACATCTTAAACATCCTTAGACATCAGGGAAATGCAAATCAAAACAACCCTGAGATGAAAGCATATGCCAATCAGAATGACTAAGATCAAAAACACAAACAAAAGCACATGCTGGCAAGAATGAGGAGAAAGGGAAATAGATGTTTGCTCCTCCTTTGCTGTTGAGACTGCAAAATGGTACAACCATTCTGGCAATCAGTCTGGTGGTTTCTCAGAAAATTGTAAATAGTTCTACCTGAAGACCCAGCTCCCAGGCATATACCCAAAAGATACCAAAAGGACACCACTATGTTCAAAGATACCACTATGTTCATAGCAGCTTTATTCATAATAGCCAGAAACTGGAAACAACCTAGATGTTCCTCAACTGAAGAGTGGATAAAGAAAATGTGGTTCATTTACACAATATAATACTACCCAGCCATTAAAAACAAGGACATCATGAGTATTGCAAGCAAATGGATGGAACTAGAAAATATCATCTGGAGTTAGTTAACTCAGTCCCAAAAGAACATGCATGGTATGTACTTTCTGATAAGGGGATATTAGCCATAAATTACAGAATACCCATTATATACTCCACGGACTCAAAGAAGTTAAACAAGAAGGAAGGCCCAAGTGAGTATAAGTCTTCTCAGAAGGGGGAACAAAATAGTCATGGGATGCAGAGGGTGGGAGGGACCTACCTGGTGAGAGAAGGGAGGGGGACTGGAATGTGGGGCAGCATCGGGTGTGGAAGGAGGCTGGGAGAATGAATAGGAGTCTGCAGCTGTTGTGTATGGGAGTTGGTGGGTAAATTCTAGGAACTGCCAGAGACTGAGGATGGGGGAGGCTTCCAGAAGTCAATGAAGGTGACCTTAGCCAAGATGCCTAAGAGTGGGGACATAGAATCTGAAGATGCCATCTCTTGTAGCCAGGCAGGACACCCCCACACACATACCAGTGGAGGGATAAATATACCAACCTGTCCACAAAACTTTTAACCCAAACTTGTCCTGTCTAAAAGAAATGCAGGGACAGAGCTGGAGCAAAGATGGAAGGAATGACCAGCCAGCTTGAGACCCAGCTCATGGGCAAGTACCAATCCCTGATACTCTTAGTTATACACTGTTATGCTTGCAGACAGGAGCCTAGCATAAGAGGCTCTACCCAGCAGCTGACTGAAGCAGATGCAGATAGCCATGGTCAAACATTGGAGAGAGATTGTGGACTCTTATGGAGTAGGTAGTAGAAGGATTGAAGGCTCTGAAGGGGATAAGAACCCCACAGGAAGACCAAGAATGTTAACTAACCTGGAACCCTGGGAGTTCTCACAGACTAAGCCACTGACCAAAGAGCATACACTGACTGGACCAAGGCAACCTGCACACATTTGTAGTAGAAATGAAGCTTAGTCTCCATGTGGGCCCCTAAACAACTGGAGATAGGGCTCTCCCCTAAAGCTGTAGCCCAACTCTGGAATCCATACCTCTAAATCTGCTACTTGTCTGACCTCAGTGGGAGAAGATGCACCTAATGCTGCAAAGACTTGATGCACTGGAATGTGGAGATACCTGTAGGGGTGGGGTAGGGGAGAGAACCCTCTCAGAGGAGAAGAGAAGGGGTACTGCTGGAGGGAGTCTGTACGGGTGGAATCAGGAGAGGGCAGCATTTGAGATGTAAATAAATAAATAAATAAATAAATAAATAAATAAATAAAATTGAACCTTCAAGTTCTTGGATATGTTCCCTGAACCTTTGGACATAAATGTCACATTTATGGGTAAATATTCAACCAATCACTTATTTTCAATATTTTGACCAGTTATGAGTTTCTGTAGCTATGCTACCTTCCTCACTAAGAAGCTTCACTGATAAAAACTGATAGCTGCAACAATCTGTGGAAATAAACATGACCATTTAGATGGCAATTCAATGGACATATCATGTCCATCTAGTAAAAACAAAAGCTAGAGCTCTCATACTAAGGCCTATGGCCTGCCTAGTCACTCTTTTGGTTAGGTTTAAGGTACCATTTTTCTACATTTAATTCTAAAAATGACCCTAAAGCTCTAAGCCAAATATTTGCTTTAATGCTGGATTATCTTTCTGTCCTCTTGTTTACACATGTTTATGTCAATAAGATGCAATTCTGCCCATGACTTCATTTTACCAATTGAAGTTGAAACTATGTCAATAAGTCATGGGAAAATACAAGAGCATGAGAACCCAAGTCGCTTGACTACAAATGGCTGTGTAGGCAGAATGCTTTTGTGCACTGTGTTAAGTTTATCCTTGTAACATTTAAATGCTGATTTCTCTGCTGGTTGTCCAGACCAGGTAAAGATCTAAACCAGGTAAAGACCTCAAAAGAGGTAGGTAAAAAGAGCTAATCTGTCTTGGTACACCATAGGAGATTACATCTAAAGGTACTATGAGATATCCAGGTGGCCCTGGTGTCCAAGAAAAGACCTTTTAAGTTGCTGCTGTGAGGTAGCCTAGACAGTTACTTGCTTGAGAGAGAAACCAGACATGAAAACTTATATTTATTATAATAGCTTTAGACCTTATAGGTTGGCTTGTTTCCAACTAACTTGTAACTTAATTAACCCATTTATATTAACCTATGTTTTGCCATGTGACTCATTAGTTACCTCTTCTTCAGTCCTGGACTACTTCTTCCTGTACATTTGGCTGGAGAATCCCTCATGCCTGGCTCCCTCCCAGCATTCTCATCTCTTTGCCTAGAAATCCCACTTTCCTTCCTACATTTGCTATAGGCCATCAGACTTTTTATTAAAACCAATCAGAAGGTGAGAGAAGGAGGGTTTACAAACTATCATATAGCCACATGAATAACAATACCAAAGTTTGGTCTGCAATCATTTCTCTGCCAACAGAGAAATCAGCATTTAAAAAATAAAAAAAGCAACCTTTACATGGTGCACAAAACGATCATACCAACATTTGCTAAAGAAAACTGATCATCAGTCTTACCCATCTGTAAGCCCTAGTACATACAACGATACTGGGCTGTAAGACAAGTCCATTTGTACAACCATGTTACAAATGTTATAGTAAAAACAATCATTTTTTTATTTGATTTAAGCACACTCTGAAAACTAAACCTATATCTAGCACCATTACTGGTTTCAAGAACCTATGACTAGACATATCACAGATCTTAGGGGAAAACCTACTACTATTACTCTGGTAACAGGAAACTATATTAAATAGACAACATTATATCCATAGATAAGGGAATTGGTCAACCTTTATCAGAGAAACTCCTTTTTACAGTAGATAGTGATTGGCACAAAGACTCACAAATGATCAAGGTGCAGAGAAGAAGAAAATTTCCCTTCCCAAGGCTTGGTGACCATTGCAGAAGAGGAGTAGAAAGATTCTGAGAGCCACAGGTAGTGGATGACTAAGGAAAAAAGTGTTTTCTACACACAGCAGAACAGTTGTACATGTGAATTAACAGTAGGAGAGACAGCATGAACAAGACTTGCATAGTTTACGACAGGACAGAATTCTAGCATTGAGATGGAAGATGGGCATGAAGTCCCACACAGAGCTAAGGAGCTAGTACAAGCTGGTAGCTTCTGGAAGAGAGTAAGTCAGTTTTCTATAAGGATACACTGGTGGATTTACCACCCTTCAGTGAAGGCCACACACCCAAAAAAGTATGGTTGATATCAACTGTATTCATGAAATCTTTTTTAAAAAGGACACAAAGTGGAGTGGGTAGGCAAGATGTCTTTGAGAAGGTGAATATGATCACAATGTATTGTATGAAATTCTCAGTACACTATTAAAAAATAATTACCTAATTCAGTAAGCCTCTTCTACCATACATTTCCACTATGATGTGCTACGATACTACAGGCCCATAAGCAACAGGGCTAGTAGACCAGAGGCTGACCCTTCTAAAACTGCCAAGTCAAAGTAAATTGTATTACCTAGATTTTTTCTGACAAAAAATATCAAGACATCATAAGTTGTTAAAAAGCTTTCTCATTCAACTCTCTCACTGTGTGTACAGAATGTACTTAGTTCAATCTGAAGTAGTATTCTGAAATTTCAGAATCACTATTTAAAAAACTCATAGAAATCTTGTAATGTCAAATGTAAATGGCTAGCTCACCTAAGCCATACTTCTGAGTTATAAGAGGCATATTTTAAGTTAATTTTTTGGGGACATTTTGGCTTTTTCGTTTTTTAAAGTCTAGATCACATATGAGTGATGAAAAGAGTTATAGTAAAGTGACACCTTGTGAAAATAAGACACAAAAAGCTATAGCTAACATGATCCTGTACTTATTCAATACAGTATTCAACATCTTTGCAAGACCAATAGTACAACTGGAGGAGATAAAAATAGGATACAAATAGGAAAAAAGAAAGTTGAAGTATGTTTATCTGCAGATAATATGACATTATATTTTTTAAAAAGGACCCTAAAACACCACCAGGAATTTTCTATAGTTACTTTCACCCGAGTAGCAGGATAAAAATGAACACACAAAAATTAGTAGTCTTTTATATAAATGACAATCATACTGAAAAAGAATTCAGGAAAACAATACCTTTCACAATTGTCTAAAAATTAAAACAACTGTGGATAACTCTAATCAAGCAAGTGAAAAGTCTTTTATAAAACAAAACAACCCAACCCAAGAACAAACTTTAAGACACTGATGAAAGAAATGGAACACCAGAAGATGGAAAGACCTCTCATGCTCATGAATTAACAGTACTAATTTTGTGAAAATACTAATCCTATCAAAACAATCTATAGATTTAGTGCAGTTCTGTGTTGTGGGAGTAACTGACTACATACTCCCTCTCCTCTGTGTTTCCTAGCCCCAGTTTTCATATTTGAGAGCATATCTTGTAGAAACCATCATAGTAAAAGGGTATTGTGATGGTGGTGGTGCAATAGAGATAGTAGAGCTGCATCGAAGTGTTCTGAACAGGGAAATGGTAAAAATGTGGGCTGACCGTAAGTAGAGGGGGTCCAATAAACACATAGGAAGGAAGGATGAGGAGATAACTTTTTCTTCAAGTACTAATTGCTGTATACTGAAGGTGCAATGCATGTTTTCAAGGAATGAAACAACCAATAGTCTTATCCAGCTATGGTGCCTATGAAGCACCACAATCACAGCCAGCTTGTCATTATAATCCAGAGTGTGCATTAGTGATATGAGTACCTTGGGTAACCAAAAGCCCTCTAATTGGAGTCCAGGCTCAATCAGAAAGATGAAATTTATTCCCAGATTTGGGCTACTCAACAAGCTTGCTTACAATGCAAGATCTAACTAGAGCCACGGGAATTCAATACAACTTATGTTTTGTGTGGCAAACTCAGTCATGTGGGAAGGTAGAGCTATTAATAATCTCCTAAAGAGAAACCTAAGAAATTTAATTCAGAGAACTCAGTTTCCCTGAGTCAAACTGCTGCCTACTAGCCCTGTTCAGATTTTGGAATATGCCTACTTATCAGGTCTTCATACCTTTTGAGGTTCTGTATGGAAGGCCTTTACACATTAATGATCTTGTATTGGAGCAAATATGTGACCCATGTTACCCAATGACAGAATTTCGACAGATCCTGTCAGAGCTACAAACAGGACTCCCCAGGGAGGACCAAAGAGGACCCCAGGAGGGACAAAGAGGACCCCTACCTCTTGCTATGGACACTTGATAGCATTAAAAACACCAGGGCCCCAAATAGGTCTTGCTTATCTTTTATGGGAGGGTCCAAATTCTGTTTTCTTGTCCACTCCCATGGCAACTGAGTCACAGAATTAGATTCCTGCATCTATCACATCTGTGTCAAGCCTTAGACAGTTACTGAACCTCCTGAGACTACAACAGATGCCTGGGAAGCTGCAGGTTCCAGGTACACCTGTGAACCTCTAGATGACCTCTGGTTGTTCTTCAATTGTCAACACTCTTTATATTCAGATAATTTCCCATAAACAAGGGAGGAATCCTGTTGAGGTATCAATATCTGATGATTAAAATGTTTCTGGTGACACATTTTTTTTTTTATAGGTGACCCTTTAAGCAGGCTTGATGGAGTGTACTTTAATATCCCTCCAAGATTCCAGTGTTCTTTGAATCAGATTACAAGAAATGGACAGATTAAAATGAGGTCCAAGCTGCATGCAACATTGTGCCACCACTGATTTTGTTGCTATAGAAAGATGCATTCCGAAACCAACACTGAGTAAAGGGCTCATATAGTTCTGCCACTTTTCATTCTTCAGGAAAGGGAGGGCCTCTTACTCTGCGATGGAACAAGATCACTTTAGACCTACAAAAAGAGAAATGTTTTTGGAAGTACTCTTATATTTGAGTCTGAGCTCCAGTAAAAGTTCTCTCTTCAGTTTTTTCCTGGTTGATACCTGTGTGAAAATAATTGTCAGGGACAAATCTATTTTACAATAAGTATGATAAATTCCCCTGGGCAAGAATGGCTAACCAACTTCAAGGCCCACTTCCAATCTTGAACCTCTGTGTGCAGAGTTCATGAGCCTAATCAGATATGTAAGAATCACTGTAAGTTATAAAGCTGTCCTAAAAGATCTCTTGCTTGTACCTGTGGGATATTTACAGAGTATCAACCCCCAACTGAATAATATGGTGGCCACACAGGCCTTCCAGGACTAATCTTACTTTCCAGGCTGAATCTGGCATGACTAAAATGATCCAAAGGCCCACTAACATGTCTGGATGGATCTAGGAACCCCTGTGGCATACACAAACCATAGCCTACATGGAAGTGGTTCAATTACTTTCATTCTTCAATGGGCGGACATTTCTAGATTCTGAATTCATTGATTTTATACCAATTTTACCCCAATCATAGACCACCAACAGATTCAGCCCCTCTGTAGTCATTGCAAATTTGGCCTAAAGAAAACTCAGAGTGCCCTATGGTTTCACACTGGTGCCTTCACAAAAGAAGAGACCAACTTGGGGAATTGGCATAGGCTTGAAGATTGCAGGACAATTACAATGGGCCACTTCAGAAGAGACACTTATTAGAAAAGGCCTTGATATTTAAAGTAGGACACAGTGTTGGAATATTATTATGAGAAGCAGGAAATGGGTACTTCCATAAATTTAGGATTATAAGTATGGATAAAGGCCACAGAATAGAATTTCCAGAGGTCTGTGGCTCCTGTGACCTGAGAGAGGGGTTGTATACAAGCCAAACAGGATCTTCTGGTTATTCTAGTTAAAATGAGATCTGAACTAACTGTGGGCCAATGGCTCACCCTTCTAAATTCTGAGGCTAAACATGATCTTATTTTCACTACTTAGGGTATCCCCATTTTTCTGCAAAATAACCTCCCATTATTGTCAGCATTCTGTGTCCTAACCATTCATGTTCCTTTACTAAATAAGGCAATTAAATATCACATTAAAACGAGACTTTGTTTGGATCACCAGCTGCTAAATAATGACCTTTTATATTTATTATAAGCTTTGGCACTGTAGCTGGGCAGATTCTCAGGTATTTGAACTGGACAATACTGGCTTGCCATATGTACCATTACCTGGCCCATTACCCTCCAGTCTCTAGCTCCAGCACCTGCTTCTTGATCCATGTCTGTCTGGTGACTTTCTACCATGGCTGACTCTTTACCTAAATTTCTATCTGCCAGAAGTCTCACCTATTCTTTCCTGCTTTGCTATAGAGCAACAGATTTTTATTAAACCAATCAGAAAGTGAGATAGGGTGCATTTACAATATATGATGTAGTCATATGAATATCAATACCAAAGTCTGGTCTGCACTCAGCTCTCTGCCACATAGAAATCAACATTTGAAATAATAGAAAGACAATCTTTACATAGTGCTCAAAAAGTTCACCCCAACATCATATTATCAGACTCATAGAATTAGGAGAAATTATTATGTTTCTCTTTCAGATTGTCAACTGGAAAATGGTACTTGGTTTTACCCCCAAAAGAAATGGTACCCAGACTTCACCCAAATTTGCCCTTTAGCATTTAGTCCCAACAAAAATTATACATGGTAGATATTGTTGAGGGGGACTAATTAATAATACACTTAAACTCTTGTGAATTTCTTACGTGAGGTTTTCAAACACTCCTTCAGTCCTACTGATCTCTGGTGCACTCCTAAGCTGGTCACAGTCACAGTACATTACTAAACAAAGTTATGTTAAATCATGATGTTGAGGAGTTTTCCTCATTAACCTTGTCTCTTAATGTTCCCCAAGAGGTTATAATAGAGGAAACTAAATGGCCGAGTTCTGAGCTTATATCGGCTAATGACAGGCTTCTTGAACTCCTGAAGTAGAAACAGCCTTCTCCTAGATACACACATCTTACAGCAGACAGTGGTGTCAGAGAAATCATCATTCTTATTGTTACCTATGACAAAGTATGCAAATAATTCTTAGGGTGGTTTTCTTGCCTGTTCTCTTCCTCTCATAAGGGAGAAACTGCCTCAGCTATTTTTCTAACTACTTTCAGTAGGAATTACAGTACTACGGACATCTTCCTTTTTACGTATTAGATGATATCCTACTCACGTGACAAGCTTCAACTACACACATCATTATCGGATGGCTGTCTTATGCTATAAATCATTACCATTGGCTACGTTTTATCATGGCCCCTTGGATAAATCCTTTTCTGAGTCACTGCCAAACTGCAGATACTCCTCAAGGGTAGTTAGGGTGATCTCTGAGAGAGCATAATGACAGACCAGAAGTTAGAAAGACTTCCTGGTAGGCAAACAGATAGGGAGAGAGGGCCATGGTTTGGTAATAAAGTTGCCAAATTTTTAAGATGGCCAGCTTCTTCCTCATCTTCTTGACTTCATGCAAAGCCTCGCAGCCTTTGTCTTCTGCCCATAAGCTCCTGGTGATGGACTGACTCAACAGCTCAGGACAAGTCACACAACTTGAGAAACAACCAACCATCCTATCTTTCTTCAAACTGACCAACCTCTAAAGTAAGGGAGGAAAACATTTCAGGAGCTTTAATAACCCCAACCTTCAAGAAAAGACTTCATTTTTGTCTATTCATGTCCCCTACTTCTCTGCTTTGCAGAGGGTCTTTTTCTCTGTCTGCTGTGCGCCTGCTTCCTCATTCCTAAATAAATATATTCCTTTAGATACTTATACTGCTTGGGGTGCATAAGATTTCTCTCTTGTTACCTGGGTGTTCCGTTAACAAGGGAGTGGATTTGTGGTAGTTACATTTGTTAACTTGATAAGTATTAGGCTGAGTACAAAGAAGGTGATCTAACAGTCAGGATTCATCATTCTGCTTCTGCTCACTGGATGCAATGAGACTGGCTGCCTTAAGTTCCTGTTACCATGTGTTCATTGTCATGATGGACTGTACTTTCTAGGCAACCCAAATAAATCCTTCTTTTTGTACATGGCTTTCTTCCGTATTTTGTTGTAGGAACAGGACAAGTAGCTAATATAAGTGTGCCAATAAAAAAGTTCTGGTGTCATCCATTTCTGTAAACTCCAAATGGCTAAAGAGAGGAAGCAGTAACCTCTGTATTACCATATTTGCTAAGGTTTATTTTACTCTGGTTCAATCTCCAGTTGTTGGCTGGCCTTGTACAAAGGAACTCTACAGACTCCTTTCTTGTTGGAAAAGTCCCCTTCATTCCCTCCATCCTAAAATGTCTTACACGCAACTGTTTACCTACACAGACTTGGGTTTCAGCTTTTAATACAGTTTGGGGGTCGGAATGGGAGGTGAGCATTCTTAACGGGCACAGGACCCTTGCTATTTTTCTGAGTCAGGAGGCAGCCCGGGGCTTTTTGCTCCAGGGAAACTTTCTAACGGGAGTTGAGAGATATAAGGGTAGCAGGAAATTGCAGCCCAGCACGCAAACCCGCCGCCGGAAGTTCCCGGCCTTGGAGCAGGAAAAGCTCCTTGGCGCACGCGCCGTGGTGACTTGCGGGGCGGAAACTGGACGCCCGAGCCTCAGCACTTGGAGGGGCTCGGACTAGGCGCGCTCTTTGGCGGCTGGTGTGTTTACCGTGGGGAAGAAGTTTAGCAGCCGGTGAGAACAGGAGGGAGGCCGGGAAGAGGATGCAGCTTGGCCGGGGCGCCCGCTGCAGGAGCTCGCCGCCGCCTCAGCCTCGGCCCCCGGGACCGCCGAGGGTCCGCCCGCCGCCCCGCGTGTCCGGGTAGGTGTTCGGCCGCCGGCCGGTCCTGGGCCGGCTCCTGTCGCCGCTCCAGCCCTCGGTGCTCCAGCCCACGCCCTCTGGCCCTGCTTGCGCTCTCCCTCAGGCGGTTCTGCTTCCTCAGGACGTCCCTGCCCCTCGGGAGCCCGCTGCTTCGCTCCCAGGTGCCCCTTTGCTCGTGTCTAACTCCCTCCTCATCTGCATTCACGAATCTACACCCACATCTTTATGCCATTTCCTGTCTTCCTGAAGCGAAGAACTGCACCCCTCTATAGTCTTCATCCGTCTCCTCAAGCATGGGTTATGAAAACTGTCTTCCCTGTTAGCTCATTTTAGGGCGACTTAAGCTCCCCGGACCGGGAGTGTCCGTCTCCAACCACATTCTTGCCCCTAACAGCTTATTTACCGGGACATGACAAGCCAGCCCCCTGATTAAGAGTTTAATTTTTGAATATAGAAAATTTGTCTTCCCCTTTGATCCTTTGCTGCTGTCTTTCCCGCTAATTCTATGTCTTAAGTATGTATATTTGTGTTGACCAAAAGGAAAAGGGTGATAGAATTTTCCCCCTCCCAGAAATTGACACTCCCGATAGAAATAAAAGCCACTCCTATTTCCATGACTGAATACAATGCCTAAGCTGTCTGCCCATTTTTCTCAGGTGTCTGACACTAAATGTATATCTGAATAATTCTGGGCATACTTTGCCCTATTAGGAGACTTTTCTTATTTTCTTCTACAGTTGAAACCCAGTGTTTATTGGGATGGAAACAGAAGTAGTAAAAGATTTATAACTGGGAAAATTACACACACACCCATGATAGGAGTGACAGAATATTTCAAATTACTATTCCATCATTCCTAAGAGAAATGTTGTTTCATGGTTAGGAGCTAAGAATGTGTACTTGAATTGCCAAACATTCTACCCAACAAGCTCTGTTCTGGCTTTGAGAAAGTTGTTTAACTTTTCCAGCCTTTGGTGGTCTTATAACTATAAAGGAGGTGGTGACAATACTTTTTGGTAGTAGTGCTTGAACAAGTTAATGCAGTTAAAGTATCTGTCAGTCAGTGCCTGGGATGTGGTAAGTGCATCTGAAATGTTACTGTTTTATAGCTTGATTTAAGTGTTGGTAAGTTGATTCTAAGAGAGGAAAGAAGAATTGAGAGGTACTGTTTTTACTTAACATCTATTTTTTTTGGTGTATATAAGGTTTGTATTGCATTATTATGCCAATTAATGTCTGTGTATATATATTTCAAATACATGTTTTATCTTTATTTATGTTCCCTATTTTTGCATAGGAAAATAGATAAGCTTCTGTTTCAAATATCTCTTTGGAACTTGTAAAACTTTATCGTTGCTTTCAGAATCAATGAAATGAAGTACATAGCAGATTTTTCACAGTGGGAAAATTGCATAACAATGTTAGTACTATAGATAAAATATTCAGAGATGGGCTGATAGTCTACACATGACTTTTATATTGAAATACAGGAGGCAAAGACTTGCCTATCTAGAAGACTTGACTCTTTTCTTTTTAACCTCTTACATTCATTCATATTCCTAAGCCTTTACCTGTTTACTAAAATTCACTCATCCATTGTGTAAGGTTTGCAGTCACACAGAATGACTTAGAGTCTGTTATCCTTTGCTGCCTCTCAGACTTCCCCCTTCATAGCTGGCTAATTTAGATAAGTTTCTCACCTTTCTAAATATCATTTATTTTTTATAATTGGATCTAGACACTGAGGTTTCCTTTAGGTTGTGTAGGGAAATAATGTTGTGCTTTTGTAGAGCTCTTGGGACAGTTTACCTGAAGCCTTATGTGTGACCAGACATGAAAGGCATTTATGTTTGTCCTGCTCATTGTCTTGTTTCACACAATAAAAAGAACATTTTGGTATGTCAGATGGCTGTTAAAGCTTTTAAAGTTTGTGGAGTAGTCATGTTGTTAATTCAAAGAACATACTGAGAATGGCTTTGAAAATAGAGTAATTTAGTGGGTGGAGCGTGTAGCTCAGTGCTAAAATGATGCTGCACATCTGTGATGCTGCACATCTGTGATGCTGCACATCTGTGATGCTGCA
>NW_021604664.1:237073-356633 GCF_004785775.1 Grammomys surdaster | reverse complement strand
ATCTGTGATGCTGCACATCTGTGATGCTGCACATCTGTGATGCTGCATTCCGTTCCAAGTACCAGGAGATAAAGTAACTTGGGCAAGAAATGATGAAACTTTAGGGTGGTAAGAACAGAGTTGAAGTAGCTTTCATGAATACCTGAGAGGCAAAATTAGTAGGACTTAGTAATGACTCAGTTTGGGACCTCAGAGAGAGAAAAGGCTGATACCTGAAGTATAGAGAGAAAAAGACATCATTAGTGTGTATGTATAGAGAGTATGGATGTGTATTACAGGTACACAGTGTCTACAGAGGCCAGGAGATGCCATCAGCTCCTCCAGAAGTGGAGTGACAGATGATTGTGAGCCATCATGTCAGTGCTGGAAACTGAAACCAGGTCCTCTGCAAGAACTCCAAATGCCCCTGACCACTGAGTAATCTCTACAGACCCCAGGAAACAATTTTGAATGTAGCCAAGAAATCAATTAAAAACTACAAAATACACATTGGTTTTAGTGACATGCAGACAATTTTGAATTCCTTAGTTGGTCTACCCACAAACTTCTTGATGATTAAACTCAGTTTTAATTGCCAAAGCTACCACTGTAGAGGGATTAAAAATCTATAGCATGAACCATATTTTTGTTCTTGACCTCTGGCCTATATATGTATGTATATGTACACACACACACACACACACACTCGTTTTGTTTTGTTTGGTGACATTTGGATACATATCTGTACCCTCTCTCCCTTGCTAAATTAAAGTCTTTTTTAAAAGACTCACTATCAGATACTGAGTTCTAGACTTAACTATGTAGTTAAGAACTTAGAGTGTAGGTAACAATGGCCAGGTAGATGAATAATTCTTACTCTGGTATGAATATTGCCATCAAAACAGTTTGTTTAAGTTGACTTGGAAAAAAAGTGATGTTGGGGTAGAGTGTTATTAATAGCAAGTTAAACTTGAGTGGGCAGTATAGTAGGTGAGAAGTTGCTTTTGACAGCATGTGTAGGCAAGGGTTTTTAACGTTGTAGCTGGCAAAGCAGTTCAGTAGGATCCCAGTCAAAGAAAACAATGATTTGAAAGAAAAGAAGCTTAAGATGTACCTTATATTGTTTTGAGGCCTTGACCTTTAGTCGTGCAGTGCAGGGAATATATGCATGCATTGCATGCCAGGTAAAATGGTTTGAAATTGTTTTACATCCCCCCTTCCTTTGCATGATACATGCTTGTACTCATACATGCCATGGTTCATGTCTAGAGGTCAGAAGACACTGTAATGGAGTGACTTCCTTCCTTCTACCATGGGTTCCAGGGATTGAACTCAGGTCGTTAGGCTTGGTTTCAGGTATACTTGCCAGTCTAAGTTACTCTTCTTAAATTTTATGTTAAGAACTTTGCCATTTTTGAACTTTTTTTTTTTTACAGTTTTTTATTGCCTTTAACTTTTTTTTTATAGTTTTTTATTGCCTTTAACGTTCATCACACCTGTGATCTCCATGCTTCTTAGTCTTGTAGGTCTGATTAAGTAACAGTTGTTTTTCATATGTTCTTCAGTTATTATTTCTTAATTATTGGCATAATATCTGAGTTGTGTAACATAATTACATGCAACTGAACTTTCCCTATCTGAAAGCTAGCAAATTTATAACTTAAGGGGCCAGGTGTGGTAACATACAGCTTTAGTTGCATCATCTAAGAGGTTGGGATAGGGAGATTGTCACTTTCAGGGATTCAGGGATTACTGAGTGAAGTGGCATCTATAACATATATAAAGTCAATATTGTCTTAGATTTAAAGTTTCATTGTCTTAAACTGTGGTTTTGATAGGTTGTATGCACCCCTGACTTGAAGGAGTGCTGGAAACAGTGACCTGCAAAACAGGAATGTATTTAGAAAACATGCTCCCCCTACCCTTGGGATTACTGTTTGTCAGAAGTGAAAAGTATAACAAAAGGAGCAGTTTTACTCTTGTATTAGCTAATGTAGATATAATATTTTTAAAATAGTTTGGAGATTTATTAAAAAGAACATATTGCTACTTGAGAGATGGCTCAGTAGTTAATATCACTGGCTGCTCTTCTAGAGGATCTAAGTTTAATCCCCCGCTCCCTCACAACTCAGAACTGTCTGTGACTCTCTCTGGGGAACCATTGCTTTTTTCTGGCCTCCATAAGAATTGTGTACATGTGATTCACATGCAGACAAAACACCCACACGCAACAAAATGAAAAGTAAAATAAAAGAACATACTGTTGCTTCCTACGTGGTTGTGTGTTCTGAAGCAAATTAATTTTTAAAAGTTTTATATAAAGAATATTTGTAAACTTCTCATTTGTCCCTAACCCAAGTAATTAAGAGAAGAAATTTTTTGAAGCTGTTGTCAGTTTACAGCAAGTTGAACAAAAGGTACAAAGATTTTTTTTCTGTGCCCATATTCACATAGTTATCGCTCTCATCTACCAGAATGGATCATTTGTTTCAGTTGATTATTCTGAATTAACATGTCATTATTACTCTACATACTCACATTAAGAATAACCCCTACTATATATTTTATGAAATTCATCAAATTTATATTTACCTATCATGATAATGTCATACAGAGTATGTTAACTGCCATAGCAATTCTGAGTTCCACCTATTCATCCACCTGCCCTCAATCCCTGGAAAACTACTAACTTTAAAAAACTAAAAATCTATTTTGCCTTTTCCAAAATGTGATGTGAGTCATACAACATATACTTTTTTCATTCTAGTTTCTTTTACTCAGTGAGCTTTTTAGCTTCCTCAGGGTGTCACGGCTTGAATAGAATATTGCTTTTTATGCTGAGTAGTATTCCATTGCATAGATGTCCCACCATTTATTTGACTTATTAAAAGACATCTTCAAAGTTTTGGCAATTTTGAATATAGCTGTTATGAACCACCATTTTGTGGAAACATAAAATTTCAACTTCTTCGGGTAAATAACAAGCAGTGTAGTTATTGTATGTAAGATTGTGTTTCATTTGATGACCAAATATCTTTTAAAGTGGTTGTATCACTGGCTATCCAAGGATAGCCTCTAGCAGTGAATAAGGCAGTTTGTTTCTTTTTTTCTTTTCTTTTTGCATTTGGAGTTGTCAATGTTCTGGACCTTGAGCATTTAATAAGTGTTTATGTGATGGTTTATTATTGTAATTTGTATTTCTCTAATATAGAATGAGAAATATCTTCCTGTAGATGTTTGGTATATGTGTGCTCTCTGTCCTGATGTATTTGCTTTCTTGCTGTATTTCAAGGTCTCCTTATATTGTGTTGCAGGTTTTTTTGCTTTGCTTGTTATCTTACCAGCTGTGCCATTTTGAAGTATTTTCTGCCCACCTGGCTTGTCTTGGTTCTCTTATCAGTGTCTTTTCATGAGTTAGAAAAAAAAATTATTAATTTGGATCTGCTCTTGAAAGGATTTTGCTTTTTGGTTTCATCTTTATAAAGTCACCAGTAAATCCAAGGCTATTTAGAGTTTTCCTCTGTTTCTGTTAGTTGTGTTGAGGCAGTTTTTACCCTCCTCCAAGAATGGAGTGGGGAGACAGGAAAGAGACAGTGAAGACCAGTGGAAAGTACTTCATTGTTGATTTGGATCTAACAACTTTAAATGGGATAGAAACAAACAAACTTAGAAGAGATTCCTTTGCACGATTTAAGTGAAACAGTTTTGAACTTTGAATAGTGGTGGGGATGCTAGTTCTCATGGCTTGAATGAGATGTCTTCCATAACCTCTGGCATATGAATACTTGGTTTCCAGTGGAGCTGTTTGGGAAGTTTAGGAGGTATGGCCTTCCTAGAGGAGGTGTGTCACTGAGGAACAGACTTTGGTAGATTAAAGACTGAGTTGCTAGTTTGTTGTCTATGCTTCCTCTTTGCCTTTCAAGGTTAACTGAATAGCTGCTCCTGCCATCTGTCTATCGATAGTCATATCTATCTACTGCTTTCCTACCATAAAACTCCGGAATGATAATCCCAATAAAGCCTTCCTTCTATAAGTTGCCTTGATCATGGTGCTTAATCACAGCAATAGAAAAGTAACTAGTACACCATCAGAAGTTGTTAACCGTTCTGAGAAATGTGATAGATCAAAAGCTCTCAGGGTTTTGGAGGCGCCAAAGATGAGCAGTCGCTTGCAGAGTAAGTTACAGCTAAGGGAGAAGCAAGTTTTGGAGGCTTTAGGAACTAATTCCTATCTACAGCTGAAGTTTGTAGTGTCACAGCTTGAGGGAAAAATGGGTCCTGAGGCAAAAAATGAGCCTTCTCTGTGCCTCTGGTCCTGTTCTGGAAGCTGGACCAACCAAGCCTCCTTACCATAGGAGAAACCCTAGCCCTCAGTGGGCCTGTCCTCAGAGTCTTGAGTTAGGTACTCCTTTGCCAAAGAAATAAGCTGGCTGAGTGACAGACCGTAGAGTCTTCATTCAGGCTTCTTTTCCCCTGTAAAGAGCAGGTGTATCTGGGGATTGGGTAGGGTGGGGTCGGAGGCAGGTACTTGGTCAGGCCTTATAATCAGGAGCAGAGTGAGTCTTAATTCTTTTCTTCCTCTGTTCTCTTCTTTCTCTGTCTATACTGTCTGCAGTTCTGTGCCTGTGTTCTGAAGTTGGAATTTATAAAGTGTCAGGTGCCTGTGATCCCTGGTTGACAATTGTAGGCATGCAACTAAAGTAAAAAAAAAAAAAAAAAATGAGATCAGTCAGGGAAGAATTGTCCAATCTGTGGGACTGGAGAACCTACGGTCTCCAAAACATACAGAAGTTCAAAGTCAAATCTGTCTATCCCTAAAGAGGTAGGGAAGAAAGTTTTGTTCTTTGTTGCCCTTCCTCTGCTGTGACGTTTTGTGTCTTTTGCAAAACTACGTTAGCACTCTACTCTTTGTGTACACATGCATGAATGGGGAGGTCAAGGAGTGGCTGTACTCCACAGTTTCCAGAGGAATGCAGGCTTTTGTCTAGTCACAAAGAATTGAAGTTTCCTTTGGACCTGACAGTATATTGTGGATTTGATTTGCCTACATTGTTTATGGCAGATACTTTTTTGTGCTTCTTTTGTACTGGTCTGGTCTGGTCTAGTCTGGTTATAGTAAGTTTGATTTTACAAGGATTTGTAGAGAATTGCTCTAATTTCTTTTTTTATTATTTTATGATTGTAGCATAATTATTTCATTTCTTCCTTTCTTCCTCCCTTTAACTCTTCCTATATTCTCCCCTATCTTCTTTTATTTATATTACATGCGTATCTAACAGGGCTATTTTTGTTAATCAGGGCTGACTCTTTGATATTGGATAGCCAATTGGTGTGTCTTTCCTGGTGAAGACTTTTTCTTCCACTCAGCCTGCCTCTGAGGAGGAACAGTTGAGGCCTTGTGGTCTTTCCCATGTATTGATCATGTTTGTTGTTGTTGTCCTTGCATAGCTCATGTTTACGCATTGTGATGATGAGACTTTATGGGTATAGTTTCTCGTGTTATGGGAAAGATGATCTTCCAGCACACTCCCTGGATTTACTAGCTTTTATAATCTTTCTGCTCCATCTTTTACAGTGTTCTTATGCCTTTGGTGTAGGAGGTCTTACATAGATGCATCCCACTATAATAGTCTCTTGCAAACAGAAACCTCCTTGATGAGATGTGAGGACTATACTTAGATTGCTCCTAGTGTCTTTTCTTTTAATACACATTTTAATTTGTGCATATGTTTATCTCTCTGTATATGCCAGGTGTATGAAGGTGCTCATAAAGGCTAGAAAAAAGTGTTGGATCCCCTGGAATTGGAGTTACAGACAGTTGTGAGCCGTTCAACATGGGTGCTAGGAACCAAACTCAGGTACTCTGGGAGGGCAGTGTGCACTATTAACCAAACCACTGAGCCCCATTAATGTCTGTCCCATTAATGATTATTACTTTTATGTGTTTGTATATATGTACGTATGTGTGTGCCTTTGCCACATGTGCATAAGAGTCTGTGGAAGCTACAAGAGGGTGTTAGCTCCCCTGGAAGTGGAATGATAGAGAATTATGAGCTGCCATGTGACTTCTGGAAACAGAACCTTGGCTTCTCCAAATATAGCAGTCTTAACTATTTCTCTAGCCCCAAATTGCTATAATTTTTTCCTTAAATTATCAAGCTATCTAGGCATGATACTTTGTTTTGGAAGTTTGGTTATTATTAAGTTTCGTTAGCAGATCAGCCTTTTCCCCTGGTCTATCTGATGGAACTACGTGGTAGGTTCTGACAAAAGTCACACCATGCAACAACAGATCTCACATGGGAAGTTTATGAAAAGGGAGGGAAAGAGAAGAAGAGATGAGAGGTGGAAAAACTTGGCCTTTTATCAGGCTGTGGTGCATGCATAAGAAGACATGTGACGGGGTTGACAGTTTGTCCCCTCTGAGCATCTAATGATGACATGTCTTAATGTCACCTGATTCCTTGAAAGCTGGCTAGGAAGATGCCTGAATTGCAGACATTGTCATGGGATTCCTTTTGGCTGTCTGTGGAGGTGCCTGATTGCTGACGTTATCTCTTATGTGGATTTTGAAGATTCTTTCTCAAGAAATTGATTTGTTACATTCATTGCATTGACTATCAAATAGTGGATATAGAATTGATTATGTTATGTTATATTTCTTTATTGCCCATTTCACTTCCATGAAGTCTTTTATGATCTTTCTCAATAATTTGTGTCTTTTTTTTTCTTCCTGATTACCAATTAGGCTACAAGCTTATCAGTTTCATGCCTCTTTCTAAGGAATCCTTTTTTTTGCTGTTCTTTCTTTATTGCTTTCTTACTTTCAATTTTGTTAATTTCTTTTATTAACTTTGAGTTTAATTTACATGTTTTTTGTTGTTTTGGTTTGTTTTTTGTTTTTGTTTTTTTTTTCCTAGTTTGCTAAAGTAGAAATACAAGTGAGATTTTAAATTCTCACTGATGTTCTGATAATTAGTTGTCGTTTGGTATCTATGGGACATTGGTTTTAAGGTCCCTATGGATAACAAGATGGAAAGATACCCAAGTACTTTATAAAATGAGGAAGTGTTTTCATATAATCAGTGCATATCTTCTCACATAGTTTAGACCAATTCAGTATGACCCTTGTTACCTATATTATATATTGTATAGAGAATATTACATTACCTATAACGTAACTCCTTTGTTGTTACTGTACTGTACTGTCTTGTTTACAGACTAAGGAAAAGGAAATTTAATGTTCATTATCTATGTAGGTTGTTTCTACAGAAATAATTTATTAGTCTACAGTTGGTTAATTGACTCCACAAATACGTAACAGAGGCCAATGATGTATTCATTCATTATTCCTAATTTTCCTTTGAGGGTTGTTTGGGTACATCTCACAAATTTTAATAAATTGTCTTTTAATTTTTGTCTAGTTTAGTGTATTTAGCATTATGTTGTTTAACATCCAAGTAATTTTGGGATTTCACAACCATTTCTATCTTGGATTTTTAGTTTAATTCCACTATGATTTGAGAGCCAGCATTATATGATTTGTGCATCTATGATACTATAAATAAGGAGCATGAGTTCTGGTTCCTACATACTCTGCCCCATTTGCTTTATGCCATATCTTATGTTTTAGCTATGTTGGCCATAAAATGGAATTGGATTGTAAATAGGTTGTTTTCTCAAAATAAGCATGATTTCTTTCCTTGTAGACATAGGCAAGGAACATGGAACAGAGACCTGTGTATTTTCACAAAATCTGTAAGATGGTCCCAGTTGGTCAGATGGAGAATCTAAAACAAATTTAAATATTGTTTGAGGAAAATAAGATTCTCATGAAAATTATAGCTTCCCAGTATAGGTATTAGTTTTTGGCAAATACTGTATTTCTGAGTCACTTGCTGCATACACATAGAACAGCTTTTTAACCTTTGCAAGCTGGTTAGGTTTCTTAGATACTCATTTTATTGAGTTAATCTGCAACATTGCCTACAGCTTTAATTACACCGTGTTGTAATATACTTGTTCTTGACCTACTACTCAGGCTGGGATTGTCTCCTTTGTTGTTACGTGAGACTATGCTACATATTAAGAAGGGAAACACTGTCTATACCAGTTTACTTAGCTTTCAGAACTTGAAGTTAACAAATATTGAGAAAATAAATTTGCCTGTAGGCCCATAACATGACTACTTTAAGATTTATTTACTTACGTTTGTTTGTTTAGAATGTTAAGTTTCACTGAAGGAAGTGCATCTAATTTTTCTTTTTCATTATTGAGTTACAGTTTTAAAGTCACCAAATGAAATATATTTTACGTATTTTTTGATTGTGAATATTATAGTTCTACTCATTAATATATTTTATTATATGAGAGTTTTATGCATTTATATAGTGTATTTTGCTTATATTCACTGTCACTTCTCTCAACATCAGTTTTCTGCTTTAAAAAAGTTTCTTTGAAATCTAGGAGCTACATTAATCTGTGTAGAGATGCATATTCAGAGGTCAGTTTGATAGTGTTTCATTTAGAAAGTAATAGTAAAAGATTCTTTCAATTAGAGTTACCATTGCATGGTGAGCAAAAACCATGACAGGTTGGGGACAAAAGGGTTTGTTTGGCTTACATATCACAGTCCATTGAAGGAGAGGAAGCTAGGATCTCAGTCTGGGAGGGCAGAAGCATGCAGGCAGGAGCCCTTGTAAAAGACCATGAATGAGTGCTTCTTAATGGCTTGCTTTTCATGGCTTGCTTAACTGCTATTTTACAAAACCCAAGATCCAGGGGTGTCCCATCCACAATGCTGTACAGAACTGTCTACTTACAGTTCTTCTGAAGGTATTTTTCCTAATTGAGGGTCCTTCTTTTCAGATGACTATGGCTTGTGTCAGGTTGTAGCCAGCACTTAGGTTCACAAAGCTCACCTGAGCTTTGCTGCCACGAATTTTTGACCATATTTAAACTACAAGGCATGCATTTTCTCCTTAAGTTGAATATGAAAGCAGTTGTTTACCCTATTATTGGCCATGGGTATATCTTATCATGCAAATGGTTATTGTAGCTTTTGAGCTTCACAGATAGGTAAAGTATTGATGACATTTATCTTCCAACAGTGTACATAGCACCCTGTGGTACTATGAAAATTAGCCATCAGAAAGGATGCCTGCCAGTCATTATTCACCTGAGTTCTTCATGTCCTGAGATCAAAGTATACATTGTCTTCACAGTGCCGTCTGGTGGGCAACCAGAAGCAATGGTAATAGCTTGTCTTATTTGTATTTTTATTTTTTTGAAGGAGCCTAAACTCTTAATGAATTTAAGTTATATTAGGTAATCAGTAATCAAGAATGCTTTATAGACTTGGTTACAGGCAATCCAATATAGAAAAAATTTTTTTTCAATTGAGGTTCCTTTTTCCAAATGTCAAGTTGACAAAAAAACCTAACTAGGACAAACAGGATTACAAATAGCAAATTTTTTGCTGCCATGAGTGATAAGAGAGATGTATTTGATGCTGCTGCCTTTATTGGCTACTTTGAGTTCAGATAGTATATTGCTGCAGTTTGTGATATTCTTGAACTACCAGGATAGGAATAAGTGGAAACTGTGTTTATTAGTTAGACCTCTCTAGAAGAACAGAACCTGTCGAATATGAATATGTGTATATATATATAAAACTTAATTTTAGTGCCTTACAAGTTGTGGTCTGGCTAGTCCAACTGTGGTCATCTGACAGAAAGGCCAGGAATCTGATAGCTCTTTAGTCCACAAGGCTGGATGTCTCAGCTTGTTTCTAGTCTACATTGGAATCCCAAAGAAGGTGACTCTTAAGTTCAGTGAAGAGATGAACTTACCTGGGAGAGTGAGGTCAAGTAGGCAAAAAGTTCCTTCTCACTTGTTGTTTTATGTGGGCTGCCAGCAGAGTATGTGGCCCGATTTAAGTTAAGTCTTCTGACCTCAAATGATCCTGATTTAGGGTGGGTCTCCCATCTCAAATAATCCAATGAAGAATAGTTTCTTACCCTTGTGTTCAGCTGGTTGGATTTTAGTTGATTCCAGAATAGTTAAGTTGACCATGAAGATTAGCCATCATAAATGGGGAAAAGGTAGATGAGTTGAAATACTGGCTGATTTCTTTTTAGAGCATGCTTACTGATTCTGTTTCATAAATTTGTGTGCAATGATAAAAATTTTCTGAAATCTTTGCTTTATAACAGAGCAGCTATTGCCTTTGTAGGTATGTTGAACAGTTAAAATGAATCTAGAACAGTTGCAGAATTGGATTTATAGTTTTATAGCTTAAACTGAAATAGGCATGTTTGGCTGTTGCAGGAAATATTTAAAAAGTGGCACCAGTTCTCGAGCTACGCTCAGCTACTCTATCCGATGGAGGTAGGCTGGCCTGCCTGTCCTTATCTCATGGAGACTCTCTGACTCAGAGCTCCAGAATCTCTCCACCCAGCTCACTAAATTCCCACTGCCAGGTCACTACCATGCCAGCTCCGTGCTTCAAAACCTCCACTGCCTTTGTGGTGCACATCTGGCAAACCCATGGTTTGCCACCTTACCTTTCTCTCTGGAACCCAGTCAAACCGCCTTGTAAAGGAAAACACCACACAGACTTAGTTCAGAAACAATGGTAGCTCAGTCTCTGGGTGCAACAACTAGCATCCTAATCTTGTAAACCATATTAAACCTAAATCCTCTGGTGGCGAATCCTGGCAGATTCGCCATCTAATCTGGAATATGCTAGTAGCTACATCTTGTCCTGTTGCTATTCCTGTCCAAAAGGCCCCTCACTCTCTCCTGCTTCCTCTCTTACTCTGTCCAACTGGGAAGTCTCACCTACTTGCCCAGTGATTGGTCCCTTTATTCATTTAGGGGAAGTTTCACAAGAAGTCACCTGAGTATGTGACTTACTCCTCATTCCAGACAGCCCCTCCAGGGAAAGTGGAATTAATATCAAAATACAGTCAGCACCAGGGCCATCCATAACATTTGGCTAGGCTACCATTTTGAACAGTTTGAAAGCTCTTGAGACATTATACTTAAAATCTCCAACTAATTATTTCATCATTTGGTAAGGCCTTTATTTTGAAGCAAATTTTTTGACAACTGTGAGTTTATAAGAAATTAATGAAATCTATACCCTTACACAGCGGCTGTTCTACTTCTTTTGAAGCCTTTTTGTGCTCTACTTATCAGCTCAAAAAGGTGAGGAGCTTGATGAGGAATAGTTTATTAGTAGGTTGTAATAATGGAACAAAAATAGTGAATAACATGTTAAATATACCCTCTAGAAAGTAATACATGTAGATTTCAGGTTTGGAACGGAAGATAATTTTAAGGAAAGACTGGTGAAAAAGCAAGGATGTATTGGTAGCAAGGTATTAAAGGATTAAGTCTGTGTTATAAAAAGGTAAGGCAAGATTTATTTTCAGAGTTAGTAAAGCTATCAAACAAGTTTACTTGAGAATAAGTGGTAACATGTTAAAATAGGTTATTCAGGGAGGCCAAGGGATTCGGTGCTAGTAGGTCATAGGTTGAAAGTCTCCATGTGTGGAGTAATGTTAACTGATGTTAAGAAAGTTTAGAAGTGAGGAAAGTGGAGAAGAGTTGTTGATGTATGAAGAAGGCTGGGAACGTGGTCTCGAAGGGGCTGTGAGGAATTGGAGGAACTTGGCTGTTAATGCTTCTTTCTCGATTCACAGGTTTAAGAAAGATACATTTGAGGACTTGTTTTTCTAACTCACCTCTGTGATCTCTATGTAGTCTTTGTTTCAGTTCCTGGTCTGTTTAAAAACCTAATACATGTATGTTTAGGACATGCTAAAGACATGAAAAAAATAGAGTATCTTGGAGTTCTAGAAGCATTTCTTAGATTTGTTTAAAAATGGGTAAAGCAAACGTTAGGTCAATATGTAGTTTTAAGTATTAAGTTAACCTCTTGCAATGAAACATTTGTTTCAAAAGGTTAATACAAATATAGGAAATAGTAGTACAAGTATTTACAAAAAGTAGTGCATTGCAGTTTCTTGACTTTTTTTTTCTAAAGTACGATTTCATTTCTATATTTAACATGAGTATATGTCTGTGTGGTTGTATATGTGAGTGCAGTACTGTTGGGAGCCAGAAGAGGGCATGGAATGCCTACAATTAAGTTAGTTGTAAGCTACCTAGTGTGAGTGCTGGATTCTGAGCTCTGTTCCCTCCTGCCCTCTCAAAAGGCATTGTTTATTTTTAACTGCTGAGCCATCTTTTTAGCCCCTTCTTGATAGATTTAAGAGGTTTCAGAGAGTGGTTTTCATTTGGCAGGAGGATATTGCAAAATTAATGCAGAGTTTTCACTAGGTACTACTGCTCTCCTCTCTGCCAGCTAGTTTACTTTGGTATTTCTTCTGTTCTAGTAACATTAGGATTTTCAGTGAATTATATATAGCAGATGAGTATTAGAGAATGATGAGTAAATAAATCAGACATTTTAAGGTAAATGTTCTTTCCATTCTTTCATGAATCAAACAGAAAAATATGAAGGCAAAGAACTTTTAATTTGGGGATTTCATACAATGCACCCAGATCATACTTACTTCCCATTCATTTCAAGTCCACCTTCCCACCCTTATCCCCTCCCCCCCCGCCTCAAAGAAAGAAAGAAAGGAAGAAAGAAAGGAAGAAAGAGAGAGAGAAAAAAATGTACTAAGTCTAATTTATGTTGCCTGTATAATCTTTGGAACATAGCCATACTTCCAGTGGCCAGGACCTTAAAGTTAACTGAGTCCTTCCTCACCTCCCTACCAGAAGCCATCAAATGTGAAGAGCTACAGTTCATCATCTTTATCACAATTTTTAAGGCCTATTTTCAATGGGTTCTTGCCTAGACCCAACCTACCTACCTTCCTTCCTTCCTTCCTTCCTTCCTTCCTTCCTTCCTTCCTTCCTTCCTTCCTTTTTTTCATGAGGGGTTGTCATAGAAGTCTCCAGTGTCTCCCATTCTCAACTACGAGTTGGCAGTCAGTGATACCACTGCAATTAAAGCTTCCTTGCTTATAATAGTCAGTAGCATCACAGATCTTGAACTTATACATGTCCCCCAGCCACAGTAGGGATCACAGACAAATGGCCTCTGGCAGTAAGCACAGACCACAAACATCAACATGGACATTTAATAATCTTCATCCGCAACACCAACAACCCCCTTCACACCCTTCCACCTCAACCACCTCCCCCACCTCCACTCCCAGCTCCATACCTTTCTACCCTCTTAACTCCCCATGCTGCATCATGGACCATTGACACCAACATGGCCTCTGGTAGCAACATAGACCATGGAAGCCTTTTGAGGACAACAAATGGTTTTTTTGTCTTGGACATCTTGGCATTGCTCAGAGCCAGGGCAGTCCTGCCTCCGGGCAGTTGTATACCACACACCCTACTCAGCACAGACAGGCTGCTCTCTCCACCTCTACTCCATTTCAACACCTATTGCCACTTCTGCCGCTGTAGTTACACCCCATCACATACTTATTCATCAGTGGCATTGTAAACTGCAGTGTGCCAAACAGTATGTTGTTTGCCCAAACAGCTTTACATTCAAATGAGTATTGCAATGGGTTATTGGTCTGGTTCGGGGTTTCTGGGGCACCATAAATACTGGACTATTGCTGAGATTCCTCTTAGATATCTTGTTGTTGCCTAGAGTCAGGGTGTCCAGCAGCAGGATACTTGAGAGCTGTAGGCTACTACACATCTCTCTGCTCACAGTGCCAGCCACCCCACTGGCTCACTGGGTATGATCACTGTGCTTGCAGCCTGAAGGCAGCTCATGAGACCCAAGCTCTCCTCCCCTAAGCAGGGGGAGCAGCACAAACTGCAGCAGGAAACTCCATTGTGCTGGCCTGGTCACTAGCCCAAACCTGCTTGCAGATTGAGTACCAATGCTGCTCAGCAAAACTAGGTTCCTTTGCCCCCTGCAGCTATGCTCTAGTACCACTCCCATACCCTACAGCAGCTCAGCACACACCCGGCTAGCTCTTTTTCCAGTTTCATGAGACAATTTTTAAAAAAGCGTCTTTCTATAAGACCTGCCTTTTAAAAGTTGTTCCAGAGATACTGCGTGTTCTGCAGACTAATCTTCCACTGCAGTACCTTGTGTTAGTGCCTCACCCTTTTGTTTTTAACTTGCAAGTTTCATACATAGATTTTTTTTAAAAGGTAATGCCAGTGAGCTTTAATAGAGGTACTCAACAGCTCAGTGACGATATAGATCAATTCCATTGTTTCAGGAAAGTACACTCAGGTTTTATGCAATTCCTGAGAGAGTGCTTGGGTATCAACTCCTTTCACCTAATTTGGATTAAAAGGCAGATAAAACTATTATAAATAAGCACCCTGAGAGCATTTTAGTGACTAGTTAGTAGAAAAACTGATGGGAGCCCAAGTGATAACATATAGAAAAACAGCGATAAGATTTCAAGAACCATATTTGGGTAAAGTTTCTGATAGTGCTGTTTTCTACATTCTACAAGGAGTGTTTTTTTCTGTACTAGACATTGAACTAAATATTTTCTATGTGTTCCCCTTGAGCAGACTAGTGTTTTGAAATTATTATTCTCATTTTATAGATAGGAAAATTGAGACTTAGAGAGTGTACATTGCTTTTGAACCTGAGGTTAATATCTGTAACCAAATTTTCAACTTTAATAATATTCTCTGGATTATTCTGTTAAGAGCAGCCTAACTTTGTGCTTTGCTTTTGAAGGCATAAGTTATGTATTGCTTTTTCTAAGTAACGTATTCTTCAGCAGTGGCTAATTTCAAATCCAGTTACTACAGTGTGACTTACTATAGCAAGCATGCAGTGGATTTGTGTAGATAAAATAAAGGAGCTTAGAATTGAATATTTTCAACTAGAAATTACAAGTTTAATTTTTGATTTCCTGGCCTTTTAGAAAAAAAAATCAATAACCTAAGCTTATATCAGGTTTTTTTGCATTTAAAGTTTTCTTATCAATAAAATAGACTTTGCATATGACTCTGTATATCTTTTTATTCAAATGATTTTGATTATATTAATATTAAATATTTTATTATTTTATTTTATGTGTCTCATGCTCTAGGAGGTGTTAAAAATCTGTGGGTGCTCAAAATCTAATCCATGTCATTTGGTAGAGCAGCAAGTGCTCTTAGCTGCTAAACCATTTCTCTGTCTCACACCCCAGGACTTTTGTAGAAGATCAAATGAAATTATATGTATAGGAATAAAGTTTTAAGGTGTGAAGCAAAACCTTACCAATCATTAACTGCTATATTGTATTGTATTGTATTGTATTGTATTGTATTGTATTGTATTGTATTGTATTGTATTATATTGTATTACAATAATACTTGAAGAATCATTACAATAAGGGCCACGTAACTTGTGGTTTAATTATTTTTACTAAATAAAAGGTGGTTAGGCTTTACCAAAGAGGCAATACTTATGAAAAGCAGATTAGCCTTGCTTCCATGCACTTTCATTTCCAGTCATGTCCTGTTCTATCTAGTGCTGGGTGTTCCCCACAGGACACTTTAGGCAGTTGAACCAGGGGAAGTTGAGATCATAATCCAGTTCCTACTTGACTACAACTCCCAAAAAGAACCCTAGCTCCTAAGCTAGACTCAGGATCTGAAAGATGAGGCTAGCCTATATGCACTCATGAGCAGGCTGCACCCCACCGATGTCCCCTAGATAAGCTGCTCTATGGGTAACTGACACCAGCTAGAAATCCTTTCCAACTTCAAGGCCATGGTCAGCTATGGCATGGACCTGTTGGGAAGTAGGAACATGATGCAACTGACAGGGAAGGACATGCCCAAGAGCACCTACCATCAAATGGACATGCCATCAGATGGGGAAGCAGTAGTTGAACGTTGATGATGATAGCTGAGAAAGTCTGCTGTTGCTTCCAAGGGCTGCAGATACCCACCAACAAATGTGCTAGCCAGCCCCTCATATTGGCCTATGGTACAGCTATAAGAATCATGTAACTACTATAAATTGATTGTTTGGAACACAATCCTTTAGATAGGAACCAACAAGTACACTCACCAGGTGGTTATGACAGCCTAGGAATCCAGAGACATCTACAATACCAGACTGGGCACACACAAGTATGACAGTTCTCTTTCTTCACAGAAGGGCAGGGCACTGATTTGAATGGTCATATCTGGTGTGTGCCAATGTATAACTGTCTATATTGTCTGCAGAGCTCTATCTAGGGACAGTTGGCAAGGCCCTGAAGTGTTCTCTCATACTACCAGAAACAAACTGGCTACAGTAAGCTATCTTTTTTCCCTTTAAAATGAGAGCTATAGGTTTTATTTACACTGACGGTCACTGTGCCAACCTTGCATACTGAGAATGACCCACTTTTTACAGGATGGATACCCTGACTACAGTGCATCTGGTCTCATTTCTTCAGGTGGATTGTTGATAACTTCTTTCCAGGGCTCAGGACCTCCCTTGATTTGGTTGAGGATCCATTTTGTTTATGCTGAGTTGGTTACTTTATTAAGTACCGGTTTCAGTTGCTTTCAAAGTGTTTGATTTACAGTAAGTGGTTTGGTTGCTTTGAGAGCATTTTGATGTAGGTACTTGGTTTGTTTTCTTTGTTTGCTTTTAGACCTCTGAAGCCATTTTGAATTCTGAGTTTTTAGCTTGTTTTCAGCATTTTGTTCAGTTACTGAATTTTGAAAACATTTTGGTTTTTGTCTTATTTTTTGTTATCTTTGAAATGTTTTGATTTCTTAACATTTGGTTTCCTGACACTCCTCCTCAAATGAACAATTCTGCATTTTTCTCCTGCTTCTCCTACAACCTTGCTAGGCCTTTAGCTTAGAGCTCTTATGAGGGACTGGTAATAAAGACACCAGGCTAAGACCTGGCAAGGTCACCAGAGATAAAACAAACGTTTAAGTTAAACTTTAACTTCATTTCCTTAGCTAGAGATACCCAAGCAGTTTGGTTAATTCTTCTTATCCAAATTATATGAAAGATATCAAAATCTAATAACAAAATAAACATACTTTAAGTACTGATGTTTCGTGAGTTAATTTGAATCTGAAATGTTCTATAGTACAATTGGCTGGGATTAAAAATTAAATGATATCTTAATAATACGAAGGAGAGACAATAAGTTCTTTTAAATGTACCATTTCTAACCATTGAAAAATAAGTGAGTTCATCAAATGCAAGTAACTAAATTCAGAGGAAAGTATATAGTCAATCTTGTAAATTTTGCTTATTTTGGACAATTTTAGACATTTGTTTCTATGGGCCAAACTACGATCATGATTATTTCATTTTATATACAATAATCTATGTCTCATATAAATATAATGTCAGTTAGAGAGGGTGTAAAAAAAATTCTAACTTGGACCATGATGGCTACTAGTTTTGATATGATCCAGGAGTTTCTTTCTTAATCGCTTTTACCAGCTGTTCCACTCTCCTGAAGACTCTTGTCTTGCCTACTATTCAGGATCCAGTTATTGCTCAGTTCCACAAGGCTTGTAGATTCCAACAGATGTGCTAGCAAGTAAAGGCAAAGAAGAGTGAGTCTTCTTCCAGTGTCCTTATGTAGGTCTCCAGCAGAAGGTGTGGCCCAGATTAAAGGTGCATGCCACCACACCTGGATCTGGGAGTTGTTTTATCCCAGGATGACCTTGAACTCCGAGATCTCCTTGCCTTAGCCTCCTGGGATTCATAGTTACTATGCCTCAAGATCTCCATGCCAAGATCCAGGTCAGAATCTTGTATCTCCCAGCCTCAAGATATATATATATATATATATAAATAACTAGATATAAAATTTATTTTTTCAAATTGTAATTTATACTCATTCACACAAGGGTTATAAACACAAAAAGGCAGGACATAGGGAAGGGGATGACACTGGAGCGTGGTTGTTCAAGGGGAATACAGATATTTTTCAGAACAGGGTATTGGCTGGGTAAGGGTTCAGGGGATAGGCCACTATGACTCTGCCTATGATTCACTTGTCCTTATCTAAGTTGGTAATATCTGCCAAGGCTACCTATTTACAAGGTCTATGACTACTCAGGCTGGTAAATTGTCACAAAAACTGCCTGTTTACAATAGCTTATAGCCATCTGTTTCAGTGTTTATCCACAGAGATCCAAGACTTGGTGTTAGTATACATGTATGACAGGCCTATTGCTGATTTTAAGCCTATGGCTGATTTTAGGCCTTCAGTGTGTAAGAAGGGATGTCCCTGACATCTCCTCCCTTCTCTGAGTATAGATGGGCTGTGGTAATCTAATCGTGCGAAGGCAGGGATAGAGGCCTGACCTCCAGTAATTGAAGAGGACCTTGTAATGGCTCCGGTCCCCCTGTTGTTGTCCAGTGAGGCATGAGGGCCATACCAGTCCCTATGTCTTTTTCCTGGAGAGGGGATACTTTTGACATCAACCCCTGTGCAGTCAGACTTGTCCCTTAGGGAACCCAGAGAGATATTTTTAACTTTTATTGATACTCCCCTGCAGTGCTTAGCCTCAAAGCCTAAGCAAGAATTCAGGTCGCCTGTCAGAGGGGGTTCTGGGTGGCCCCTCTCTGCTTGGTCTAGGGGCAGAAGTCCCCTCTTTTAGGTTGGGTGGAGATGGGTTTTGGGAACACCCTGTATAAAGTAACAACCTCATCTTGAGTCTCGTGGTCCTCCATAGCTAACTTATGATAATGTATCTGAATAGGTTTTGCTACCAAATTATTTATCTGTTGTTTCACAGAGTTAGCCTATTTGAGGCCCAGGGACCAGAAGAAATAAGCAAAAAGAACCCAAATAATGGTCCCAAGATGAGAGAAGGTAGAGTTGACAACCTTGGAGAGGTTGAAAACCAATTCTTGTACCAGCACTCATCTTTCTCTTTCTCTCTCTGACTTTTCTCAGGGCCTTCTCTGACCTTTTTCATGCTCTCTTTAACCCTCCTTGTCTTGTATATGTAAAGGCAACATTCTTCTTTAAGGGCTGTACACAGTCAAGAGCTGTACACAGCCTTTTCTATTGTAATAGAGTAAATTAAGTCCAATAAGGATCTTTGAGATTTTTGGAGTTCTCTTTAGACAGCGAAAGGACAGCCTCAAGATCTTGATTACAGGTGAGCCTTCCAATTTTGGATTGTAGTTCATTCTAGATATAATCAAATTGACACCCAAGAATAGCCATTACACTCATATATACATATGTTTATGGATGACCACTTAGGATTCTATATTCCACTAGGGTGTAAGCCTGGGTAAAAGCAAGAGGACTGACCAGGATACTGGGTTACCCTTGGATTTTCAGCAATATGGTTGCCTAAATAAGGCCTGCATGATGATACCAGTTACCATGCTAATGAGGGAAGGGGGAATTTTCTAGACCCATCTCTAGATGAAGAGCTACAGCCAATAAATGGCTGTTGAGAGAGAAAGAATCAGTTTTGTCAGATTAGTTTAAAGTTTTATTTTATTAAGTTTTAAAACCATATATTGTGTACCACTTTATAGAGAGACTAGGCTTTTCTTTTTTTTTTTTTTAATAAAAGTGTGCTATAGAAAAAACTTAGTGTTTATAGGATTTAGAATATTCTTTTGAGTATATTAGTGGAGGTAAGTGAACTGTTTGTAGTTTGAGACTGTTCTTTATTTGACACTCAATTGTGTGTAAATTTGATTATGGAATTCCAAGTTTTTGGTTTTTTTTCCTCAGAAAACTTAACAGTGTTCACTATTTGGATTAGTAATACTTAGATTTCATTTTTTTGTTTTTATAGATAACGGTGAATTTTAGGATTTTCTTTTACTTTAAAAAAAATTAAAGAATTCTGGTTTTACCAGAAGTTCTTGTGTTTAGATTTTTCTCAGTAATAATTTTTGAAACATAATGAGGCCTTGTGCCTCCTTTATCTCATGACAATAATATTTTTTTTTATAGAGTGTGATTGAATTTTTTTTTTATTTCTTTTTTTTTTTTGAACATGAAATGCTTTTTTATAGCATGTTTTAAGAGGGTCCAGGTGGTGGAAAAGTACAAAATCTTCTTGGCCTGTGCCTTGAAACATGTCATGACAATAATATTGTTGTTTTCTTTTTGTGTATTATGAACTCTTGTTTTAACTCAGTATTTATTCCTAAATCTGTTTCCAAATGGCTCATTATTTCCTATATTTGGGATATTATTGTCTTCAAAATTAATCTTTATTTTCCAGTTAGAATGAGTTGCACCATTTTACTCATCTTGCGAATTGAATTAGTCTCCAATAATTTCCATTTATGAACACCTATTCCGAACAGATTATCTTATCTTTTTCCAGTATGCTTTATGAGAAAACATTTATTTGTTTGTTTGTTTGTCATCTTTTGAGAAACAATCTCTGTGTAGCCTTGCCGTGCCTGGAACAAAGTATTTATACCAGGCCAGCCTCAGATTCACAGATGCTCCTGTGTCTGCCTACTTTACAAGAAAATTTAAGTCTATCATTCTGTCTGCTAAATTATTTATAGGTTACTTGTTTCTCTTTTTCTCCCATTTTATAACTTCTTTTGAATCTCATTTGTTCTTCCTTAATGAATTACTCTGCTCATATTTTTGTTTAAATATTTTTTTGAGATTAGAACATAACATTTCTTCTTTCATATATTTCCTCCCATGTACCCTTCTCCTTCTCTTTCACACTGTGACCCTGTTTCTTTAGTTGTTGTTATGTGTGTGTTTATACATATACTATATATTCATACACACACAAACACCTCTCACACACTCAGCCTGCTCAGTCCATATAGTGTTGCTTGTATGTACCGTATGTATATTTTTCAGGGTTGACCATTGGGCACTGACTAATCAATTGGTATACTACTACCTGGGAGACTGTTTTTCTTAGTTGTTCATAGCTCTTTGACCAGCGTTGAGCTCTCATGAGCTCTTGTCCTTCCAGGTTAGCATGTCTGTTGGTATTATCCTCGTTCAAGTCTTGTCTAGACAGTCCTGTTAATAAGACTTCATGGATATAGCTTCTTTGACATTTCTTAGAGAAACAGTCTCACAGAAAACTTCCTGCTTCTCTGGCTCTTAAAACTATCTGGCTCTTATAATCTTTCCTCCCTGTCTTTGAAAATGATCCCTGAGTCTGTGGGTGAAAGCGTTGTGTTGTAGATGTTATTTAAGACTAGCCTTTATAACTCTTTATTTGGATTGGTTATTGTTTTCTGTGATAGTCTCTAGATCTGTTCCAAAGGAAAGTTTCTTTGATGAGAGGTGAAAATCATATATCTGTGAATATAAGGGTAAATATTTAGGTAAATTGGTAGTCGTGGTTTCTCTTGCATGATCTGCTTTTATTTAAGATACAGGACAACTTTGCAAAGTAATTGGACTGGAATGGTTTTCTTTCATGTGTGCAGGTCTGTTTCCTCAGCAGTGCTCTTCTGAGTGGAGAATAGCACAAAGAATGAACCATTTAATTATGAATGTGTGAAGTATTAAAATGAAATTAAATTAGTCTCTTTTTTCTCTTGACAAGTATAGTTAATGTGTATCAATTTTATTAAGTCAAAACTTACGTTTTGATTATTTCTATTGTTTCTTTGGTTCACTATTGTATTTATCCTTCTTAAATCTTATTTCTTATGCAAATTTTACTTTATTTGCCCCCCTTTTTTTCTCATTCTCTATGGTATAAAGGAAGCATATTGACTTGACACTTTATTTTACTTTTTATTAGTTCGTAACATTTTGTATAGTGTGCTTTTACCGTAGTCACATTTTTACTTGGTTTTCTATTGCTGTAATAAAACACCACGACTAAAGCAACTTCAGAAAAAAGGCTTTATTTCATCTTACAACTTTCAGGTCACTCTTTCATCACTGGGGCAATTCAGGACAGGACCTACCTTAAAGCAAGGCCTGGAACAAAGACCTTGGAGGAATATTACCTACTGGCTTGCTCCTTATGGTTTGCTTTTTTATAGCACAAAGGATAGTACCTCCCACAGTGAACTGGGCCCTTCCTTATCAGTCATTAATCAAAACAGTACCCCATAGACTTACCTACAGTTCAGTTCTGTAGAGGCATTTTCTCTCAATTATTGTTCTTTCTAATTAATTCTAGCTTGTGCCAAATTGACATAAAACTAGCCAGTACACTCCCTCACCTAACTCCTTTTAGTTCAGTGGTTCTCATCCTTCCTAATGCCATAACCCTTTAATACAGTTCCCTAACCATAAACTTATTTTCATCTCTACATTATAACTATAATTTTGTTACTGTTATAAATCATAATGTAAATATTCTGATGGTCTTGGGTAGTAGTCTTAGGTGACTCCTGTGACAAGGTCATTGGATTCAGTACCCACAGGTACAACTGTTTTAGTTTTACCTCCTTCACTAACCATTAATTTTGTGTCTCCCCCGCCCCCATCAAATCTAGTTTGTGTTGCGCATATATTCTTGGACTTGTTTTCTTCCATTGGAGTGTGGTTCACTTTACCAGAGGCAATAACTCTTAAAGAAAACTTATATTCCATTACTTAGAAAACTGACTTGAAGCTATTTTCATTGCTTCATTATAACATAACAGTTTGCTACTGTTAGGAATTATAAACTATTATAAACTATGTTTCTTTTTCCAAGGATACTTGGACCTCCAAAGGGGTCAGAACCTACAGGTAGAGAGCCATTAGTGTAGGCATTTAATTCTGTGAAGTCTTCTCTTAGTGCCATAGACTGTGGTTTGTTGTGTTTTTATTTTCTTTCAACTCTAGAAATTTTAAATTTCTTTCTTCATTTCTGCCTTCATCTAATTTTCATTCAATAATGTATTGTTTATTTCTATGAACTTGAATAATTTCTATCATTTCTATTGCTGTTGATACCCAGTGTTCTTCTACTGTGGTTAGATAGAATACAAAATGATATTTTAGTTTTCCTATTTTTGTTAAGACTTCCTTTGTGCCCTCGTATGTGGTTGATTTTTTAGAAAGCTCCATGGGCTGCTGAGAAGAGTATGTATTCTTTAGTATTTGGGAAGAAAGTTCTGTAGGTCCATTTGATTCATGATGTCACTAATTCTGAGTTTGTGTTTTTCTAGATGACCTTTCTATTCATGAAAATAGGGTTTTCCCACTATCACTGGATTGGGGTCAGCCTATTTATAATAGTATTTCTTGTATGTAATTTGGTTCCTCTGTGTTTTGTGCCTCTTATTTAGGATTATGCCATCATGGTGGTGAATTTTCTCTTTAATGAGTATGAAATACTGTTTCTTATCTTTTTTGACCAATTTTGGTTTGAAGTCTGTTTTGTCAGTTACTAGAATAGCTATGTCTCTTTGGTTCTTAGTTCTATTTAGAATGCCATTTCTCTTCCTTGTACATTCCAGTGTTATCTATTATTGATGGTGAGGTATGTTTCTTGTGGGTAGAAAAACAATGAATTTATGATCCATTCTATGAATCTGTGTATTTTCATTGTGAGATTGAGACCATTAGCATTCAAAGTTATTTGAACAACATCTGTTAACTACTGTCAGTTTGCTGATTTTTTTGTTTTTGCCTTATTTACTTTTTTATTTTTTTCAGATTTATTTTGATAACCTGTCCTGGTACTTGTTTGTTTGTTTATTTGTTTGATTGGGTCTTATATTTTTTGTTATTGTTCCATGTGACTTTTTGTATTTATTTTTCTGTACAGATTGTACTATTTTATCCTTTGAAGCATTTTTAGTAGTTAAATATCTTTAATCTGTTCAAAATATGTAAAGAATTCAAGAAGTTAGACACCAACAGACCAAATAACTCAGTTAAAAACAGGTACATGCTAAATAGAAAAGTTTCAACAGAGGAATCTCAAGTGGCAAAAAGCACGTAAAGAAATGTTCAAAACAACTCTGGGATTCTACTTTAACACCCATCCAAATGGCTGAGATCAAAAACTCAAGGGACAGCATATACTGGCAAGGATATGGAGCAAGGGGAACAATGCTCTGTTGCTGGTGAGAATGCAAACTTGTACAACTACTCTGGAAATCAATTTGGTGGTTTCTCATAAAATTGGGAATAGTTATACCTCAAGACTTAGCTGTATCACTCCTGGGCATATACACAAAAGATGTGCCACCATCCCAGAAGGACACTGGTTCAACTATATTCTTAAGAGCTTTATTCATAATAGCCAGAAATTGGAAACAACCTAGATGCCCCTCAAATGAAGAATGGATAAAGAAAATGTGGTTCATTTATACAATGGAAGCTATATAAAACAAGGACACCATGAATTTTATAGGCAAATGGATGGAAGTAGAAAATATTATCCTGAGTGAGGTAACCCAGGCCAAAAAGGACATGGATGGTGTGTACTCACCTAGTGGCTATTACCCATAAAGTACAGGATTACCGCGCAATGATCAGCTGACCCAAAGAAGTCAGATAGTCAAGGGGGACCAAGAGAGGATGGTTGAATCTCTTTCAGAAAGGGAAATAAAATAGATATCAGAGGTGGATGGAGGGAAGGAACTGAGTGGGAGAGGAGATGAGGAGGGGGCTAGAATGTGGTGGCAAAGGGAATAAGATACAGGGAGAGCAGGAGTGAGAGAAGGAAAATTGGGGGCAGGAACAATCTCTAGGAAGTATGAGAGACCAGAGATAGGGGAGGCCCCAGAGAGTCTATGGGGCTGCTTTACTTGAGACTCCTAGCAGTGCAGGATGTGGATCCTGAAGTGGCCACTAAAGACATCAGCTCATCCACAAACCCAGACTATGTCCTGCCTACATGTTATGCAGGGGAAAAGGTAGAGCAGAGATGGAGGAAATGGCCAATCAATGACAGCCCCAAATTAAGACCTGTCCCAGGGGCAAGACACAATTTTTGACACTATTAATGATACTCTGTTAAATTTGCAGACAGGAGACTAGCATAAATGTCCTTTTGAGAGGTTCTACCCAGCAGCCAGTGGGATGCAGAGAACCACAGCCAAACATTAGATGGAGCAAGCATAGGCTGGACCTAGACCCGCCTCCACATATGTAGCAGACCTGCAGCTTGGTCTTCATGTGGGGGACCCCCAACAACAAGGGCGGGGGCTCTCCTTGAATATGTTGCTTGCTTGCCTGTGGATCCTGTTCCCCCTAACTGGACTACCTTGTCTGGCCTCAGTTGGAAAGGATGTGCCTAGTCCTGCAGCAGTGACTTGATGTGAGGGGGGAGGGGTTTAGTGGAGGGTTGATGCCTAGGGAAGGACTCTTTCTCAAAGGAAAAGGGGAGGGAGCAATGGGAGGAGAATCTGCATGAGGAAGTACTGGGAGGAGAGAGGGGGCTGATACTTACTGGGATGTAAAGTGAATAAATACATTTAATAAAACTAAAACAATTAAAATTACAATTTTAATAAAATTTGTATTATTAAATATGAATTATTATTTTTAACAAAATAAAGTTAATATCACAATAAAACAACTGAAAAATATCTTTAATCTGTATTATTGAAAATGTTTATAGCTTATTCAGTTTTAATAAACAGTTTTACTTGGCATAGTAATATGTTTGACAGTTGTAAACTTTTGAAAGGTGGAATACATCTTTCCAGGCCCTTTTTGTTTTAAGGAGTTCTGTCAAATATATTATTCTAATTTACCTGCCTTTGTATGTGTCTTGACATTTCTCGTTTGCAGCTTTTAGTACCTTTCTGTACTAGATATTTGTAATGTTTTAACTGTAATACATGGTGGAGAATTGCTTTTCTTCTCTTGACTGTTCCATGTTCTGTTCATGTAACTTTTTTTCCCTCAAACTCTTTGCTTACTAGGTGTTTGAATTCCTCTGCTTCATCCTCCTTTCTTGACTTCCTGTTTTTGAAGTGATCAATTCTGTTGGTGAGGCTTTCTGTTGAGGTTTTAACTGACTTACTGAGATTTTCAGTTCAAGCATTATTTCAGTTTGGGTTTTCATAGATTCAAAGTCTACTTTCCTGTTTTGGGCTGACCTTATTTCATTCTTCTCTTTGTCTTAGTATTCTTTTAGTTGTTTAGCCACAGTTACAATCACTCTTACAATTCTGCATCTGGGAGCTTTTCCACGTGTTATTTTCAATAGTGGCTGTTATAGGATTTTTACTTTTTGGAGATGGTTTGGTATTTCATGTTTTTATTTCTGTGTTTGGATTTGTGTATTTGCGGTTAGTTGGTTAAATTTTTCTTTCTGTTTTATACAGCATGTTCTTTCAGCATGGGTTCAGTGCTCAAAAGGAGGCTAATTCATAGCAGGGTTGGGATATCCATGTTCCCAGTTGGAGCATATGGTTCATCTGTTTTTCAGCCTTTAGTGAAATGATCAAGTTCCTTGGAACAAGTTAAGTGTCCTTTGGGCTGAGTTTCAAGACTGGATAAGCAACTGAAGATATCAGTTAAGCAGCTGCTATGGCTTTGTTATATTGTGAACCAAGGGAGTTTACTGGGTTTCCCAGCCATGTGCTATGCTAGAGGATGTTTTCCTGGCAACAGGATGAACACTGGGAAATCTCAAAGGGAGGAAGAGAGATTTAAGAGGAAGTGATGTTCCTGGTAAGTCATTGTGCATCATAGGGATAACCCGGATGGAACAGGGCTGGACAAAGATAATCTATATGTGTCTTTATGATATATAGGTAATCTGGAGTGTCCCTGGTGTAGAGTGCTCTTAAATCCCTTTTTTAAAAATATTTTTTATTGGTTATTTTTATTTACTTACATTTCAAATGTTATCCCCATTCTCTGTTTTCTCTCTGCAAACCCCCATCTCATCCTTGCTGCTCTCTGCTTCTATGAGGGAGCTCCCCCACCCAACCAACCCCCCCCCCCCCCCCCCCCCAAGCATTCCACATTTTCGAGAATTTTGTTGAGTAGTTTTGCATCGATATTTATAAGAGAAACTGGTCTAAAGTTCCCTTTCTTTGTTGTGTCTTTGTGTGGTTTAGGTATCAGTGTAACTATTGCTTCATAGACTGAATTAGGTAGTGTTCCTTTTGTTTCTATTTTGTGAAGTAGGTTGAAGAGAATTGGTATTAGGTCTTCTTTGAAGGTCTGATAGAATTCTGCGCTAAAACCATCTGGTCCTGGGCTTTTTTCGGTTCGGAGACTTTTAATGACTGCTTCTTTTATTTATTTTTTATTTTTTTATTTATTTTTATTTTATTTTATTTTATTTTAGGGATTATGACACACTCTTTAGATGGTTAATCTGATCCTGATTTAACTTTGGTACCTGGTATCTGTCTAGAAAATCATTCATTTCATCTAGATTTTCCAGTTTTGTTGAATATAGGCTTTTGTAGTAGGATCTCACGATTTTTTGAATTTCTTCAGTTTCTATTGTTATGTCTCCCTTTTCATTTCTGATCTTGCTAATTTGAATACTGTCTCTCTGCCCTCTGGTTAATCTGGCTAAGGATTTATCTTGTTGATTTTCTCTAAGAACCAGCTCCTGGTTTTGTTGATTCTTTGTATAGTTCTCTTTGTTTCTACTTGGTTGATTTCAATCCCTAGTTTATTTCCTACCATATACTCCTCTTGGATCTATTTGCTTCTTTTTGTTCTAGAGCTTTCAGATGTGTTGTTAAGCTGCTAGTGTATGTTCTCTCCAGTTTCTTTTTGGAGGGACTCAGGGTTATGAGTTTTCCTCTTAGCACTGCTTTCATTGTGTCCTGTAAGTTTTGGTATATTGTGCCTTCATTTTTATTAAATTCTAAAGTCTTTAATTTCTTTCTTCATTTCTTCCCTGACCAGGTTTTCGTTGAGTAGAGAGTTGTTCAGTTTCCAAGAGTATGTGGGATTTCTGTTGTTTTTGTTATTGAAAACCAACTTTAGTGCATGGTGATCTGATAGGATGCATGGGCTTATTTCAGTTTTCTTGTTTTAGTTGAGACTTGTTTTGTCCTATTATATGGTCAGTTTTGGAGAAGGTAACATGAGGTGCCGAGAAGGTGGTATATTTTTTTTTTAATTTTGGATGAAATGTTCTATAGCTATCTGCTAAATCCATTTGGTTCATAACTTCTGTTAGTTTCACTGTGTCTCTTTTTAGTTTCTGTTTCTATAATCTGTCCATAGATGAGAGTGGGGTGTTGAAGTATCCCACTATTATTGTATGAGGTTCAATGCTTGCTTTGAGCTTTAGTAATATTTCTTTTATAAATGTGGGTGCCCTTGCATTTGGGGGATGGATGTTCAGAATTGAGAGTTCATCTTGGTAGATTTTTTTTCCTTTGGTGAGTATAAAGTGTCTTTCCTTATCTTTTTTGACAAGTTTGATTTTACTTGATATTAGAATGGCTACTCCAGCTTGTTTCTAGGGACCGTTTGCTTGGAAAACTTTTCTCCAGTCATTTGCTCTGAGGTAGTATCTGTCTTTTTGATTGAGGTGCATTTCCTGTATGCAGCAAAATGCTAGGTCCTGTTTACATATCCAGTCTGTCAGTCTTATGTTTTTATTGGGGAATTGAGTCCATTGATGTTGAGATACTAAGGACCAGTAATTGTTGCTTTCCAGTATTTTTGTTGTTAGAGGTGGAATTATGTGTATGTAGTTATCTTCTTTTGGATTTGTTGAAAGAAGATTACTTTCTTGCTTTTTCTAGGGTATAGTTTCCCTCTTTGTGTTAGAGTTTTCCATCTATTATCCTTTGTAGGGCTGGATTTGTGGAAAGATTTTGTTTGAATTTGGTTTTGTCATGGAATATCTTGGTTTCTCCATCTATGGTAATTGAGTTTCCTGGGTATAATAGCCTGGGCTGGCATTTATGTTCTCTTAGGGTCTGTGTCCAGGATCTTCTGGCTACTTCTGTATTCCCAAAGTGTGAACACAGGTGAAAGAAAGACAAGCCCTTGAGCCAGGCTTTCAGAGTTACCAAGCTAGCTAAAGATAGAACTACAGATGTTTTAAGTTCACAAGTTTTCTTTGGTAGCAGTACCCTGGAACCCTCTTCTCAGAACATGGGCTGATAATATCGTGGTTACTGATGAAGGAGGCCCTGGTACGTTTGCCAAAATGTCATATCACTTATAACTAAATTAAGTAAGTCCTTTCTTCATTATAGTCCACTAACTATAGCGGGCTTTCTTGTTATTGCCAGATATTTCATTACATTTAGAGTCACTACTCGACTATTTTTTTGTCATATCTGTGTATGTATTTATTACATCTGTGAACTCCTGCCTGTAAAGTTTAGGAATTCATTGATAAATCTCTTCATATTCATTTAATGTTAGCAGCAATCTCAAGCCAATATTTACTTTTGGTAGGGAGAAGAAATGGAACGATAGATGCATGGTTATTTAACATAACCTTTATTTTCTCCTAAATATTGGGAAATTTTTGTAGTAAACATAGGTAGTTATGTTATTATTCATCTATATCAAACATTAGAGCTTATGCTTCTGTGAAATAGGAAATCTCACAAATGTTCATATCAGTAAGACTCACTTTTTATTAATAAGTAAAGGAGGAAATATCTCACTTGAAATTTCTAAACTGAATCTAGACAAGTCCTTCACTTAACATTGGTTTAACTTGAGTTTTACTACTTTATGAAAGCAGTCCATATTCAGAAGATATTCTACTTTCAGTTTTTAAACTTTTATGTTTTCTTAGGCTGTCATTATTGAGTAATTATATTCTCAGCATATTAGGCTGCAGCAAGCCACATTTGCTGTTTGGCCATGCAAGTAAATACAGGTATTCAGTTGTTTATTGTTTAGTTATGCTGTGATGTTCAGTGTGTTTTTGAACTACATAGGATAGATTTATCATGCCATGGCCCTATCATATGTCCATTGACTAAGGAAGAAATCGTTTGTTTACTGATACTACTTTAGTTATGTTCTTTTTTTATGCAATCTTATTTGAAAGAACAAAGATAGGAAGGTCTGAATGGCATTAGTTAATAGAATATATTCTTTCTCTTAGAATAAAGAGATGGGTAAAGAATACTAGAAATAGTGAACTTGACGTTCAAGGATCTCATCTTTGTCCCTTATTCTAGTACTTAACATTTTAAATTGATATTTCATTTAGCCTGTGTCTTTTGGTTGTCATCTGTAAAATTAAGAGTTGGAATAATCAGCCTGTTGCATCTCTGTAATTTTTAGAGTCACCAATATTCTATGGGAGGAGCATGGGTTTGGAGCCAGGCAAATTTGTGTTCATTCACTTCTCAGTTATTTACATTTTAAGTGTAAGGTTTTAAAATGGCTATCATCAAGGAAGGAAAAAGGGACTAGATGCTGGCCTGGTGTGGATGTAGAGAAATCCAGACACTTACACACTGTGAGTGGTGATGAGACCTAGTACAGCCTTCATGTGATTCAGGACTTGGGAGGGAGAGGAAAGGGGCTGGTGATTGTGAATCCGGCCTGTGCTATATAGCCACCATGCCTGGCTACCACTTCATTTAAAAACATGAATTTCTGGTTTACATTCATGTGGTATTAAAAAAAACTAGAATTTCTTTATATGAAGGTTATTGTGTTTGTTTGTTTGTTTCTTTCTTTCTTTCTTTACGTGTCTGCCTTTGGAAACTAACTTGAGTGAATTTATCATGTTCAAGAGATAGCTTCTTTTAGCAGAGTGGGCTTCAGATCCAATCAGAATGCAGTTTGCTAATCCTATATGACTCATGCTATTATTGGACCAATGGGCACATCTTCTCTGGCAGGTTGACATTGGATCATACAAGGTCCACAGCTGGATAAGAACCTTAGTGACTTTTGACTTAGCTGTCTGAGTAGCAATATCTGGCTCTATAAAAGCCACACAGCAGAAGGGGCCTTCCAGCTTAGTTTCTACCTGATATGTGTGATTTCTACTTCCAATTTGTGTGGTACCTTTAATTCAATGGTAGGGTCCAACTTTGTAGTTCTGGAAAGAACCAACATCAGTGACAATGACCTGTATTGTTTGGGGGGCCTTTGAGGTGTTGTTGGTTTAGAACTCACTGAGTGGTAGTCTATACTTGCTACTAGGATTTTCATTTAATAAACCCATGGTCTTAGGAAGGAGACAAATTCTACTTATGATAAATGCCTCTATTCTGTTATTATTTTAATTATATCTTTAGTTAGCCTAAAAAAGAATAGATTTCCATATGGTTTCTTCATAACTTACTAGTTTTAGTTAGCCTTCCCTTCCCAGCATCTCTGTCGTTCATTCCATCAATCTCCTGTTTAAATCCTGCTGTGTTATAGCCCCAGTATTTCTTTCCTCTGCTTTTATACTATATGTGTTCTGTCCCACTCCCAACCCTGTTACAGAATTTTTTCCCTTACTCTTTTCCAACTTTCTGATCTCTGTAGATATTCTAACTTAAACACAGTGCTCTAAAGATTTATGAGCATTATCCGTGTCTGAAAGAACATGTAGCATTTGTCTTTCTGGCCTGGGTTACCTCACTCAGGATAATATCTTCCAGTGTTGTCTATTTTCCAGAAAATTTTAGTTTTCTTTATAGCTGAATAAAGTTCTCTATTTATATTTAGCCCAGTGATATTATCTATTTATTAGTTGATCAGTAGTTAAGCTGATTTAATTCTCTAGGTGTTGTGACTAGCGCAGCAAGGGACATGTGTGTTCAAGTATCTCTGTGTTGGGACAGACTTTTTGAGTATATGCCTGGGAATGGTATGCCTGGGTCATAATTCATTCTATTTTTACTTTTTGGAGGAAAATCCATACTGATTTCCATAATGACTATACTAGTTCTCACCCCCACTTAAAATGTATAAATATGTCTCTTCTCTGCATCCACGTCAGACCTACATCTTGTTATCCCCGCCTCCTCCTCTGATAGTAGCTATTTTAAATGGAATGAGATTAATCTCCATTTCTTTGGTGGATAGCTAAGGTTGTTCAACATTTTAAAGTGTTTCTTGGCTATTTATATTTCTTTATTTGAAAACTGAAGATTTCCATATATTTCCATAACCAATTTTTTTTTAGTTCTTTGTATATTCAAAACATTGATTCTATGTCCACTATACAGCTAGCAAAGATTTTCTGTATTTATGTAGGTGGCTTTTTCTTCAATTAAATTATAGTTTTCTTTGATGTACAAAATCTTTTTAGTTTCACACAGTCTCATTTGTCCTCTATTGATAGTATTTCTTGAATGACCTGAATTCTGCTCAAAGTTCCTTACATGTTGACCTGTATTCTCTAATTTTTGCTATACCTGGTCTTGGATTAAGGGCTTTGATTCCAATTAGAATTTATATACTTACTTTGGTAGGATAAGAAATGGTGGTCAAGTTTCATTCTGCTTGTAGATATTTTATTTTTCTAGCAGCATTTGTTTGAAATGTTCTATTTTTGTCAGTGTGTACTTTTGAAATCATTGTCAAAAATCAGTTGGTTTAAGGACATGTTTCCCTTGTCTGTCCACCACATAAGAAATAAGGGAGAGGTGGCCCTGAGAGCATGAGAGTGGGAGAACTGGCCCTGTCCCTTCCTTGCTGCAGCATTCCATAGAGCAAGCCTTGTACCTCACCTGGTCAGCACAGTAGAGCTGGCCTTGATGGTGTGGGTGTGGATTAGCCAGCCTTGAGGGCATGAGAGCCAGAGAGCTGGCTCTGCCACTTGCTGGCAGTGCTATTAGGTGAGATAGCGGGGGCAGGGCAGGAGAGCTTGCCCTGGTCGTGTGGGTGCCGGAAAGCTACTGCACTGACCTGGTGACCTATCCCCACATCTACCCCATTGATGAACTGCTGGAGTGCATGATGGAGCCAGGCCTACAGATCCAGAAGTAAAAGATCTCCAAATGACAAAGGGCAAGAAGAGTCCTAGTGAGCTTCTAGTATTGATAGTGTAGCAGAAGTCAGAGGTCTGTACCAGACCAAGCCTCACTGCAATGAACATCTGCAAACAAAGAAGTAAGGACAAAAGGGTATACTGTATTTCCACAGTGACTCAACTACAGCTTCCACAATGAGATTTTTTTTTCCTGTTTGGAGAGGTTACAAGGGTAGAGGGGAGGTATGAAGGGAGAGGGAGATAATGGGATTGGGGTGCATGATATAAAATTCACAAGGAACCAATAGAAAGTTCAACAAATCACTTGTTGCCTGGGAGAAATGTTATATATTGCAGAAATATTTTTCATTATTGGTGACTGTGTTCTCTTCAGTTCTTACCTCCATCCTCTCCCCTCCTCCTGTTGTCTTCTCCTTGTTCCCCAATTTTCTTCTCTCTTGCTCTGTTACCACCATTACCAGCCCCTTAGCTATTTCTACCTCTCTTCCTCCTCTTCTGTTTTCTTTGTTTTGAGGCAGTACGCAGGAATTTGCTGTGTAAACCCGGCTAGTCTGTTATCTCTAGTGATTCTCCTTCAATTTGCCTTGTTTACCAGACTGTGTTTCTATGATCCTTCTGCTCTCTGGCTGGGGCTCCAAGTCTGCATCATGATTCCTGGCTCTTGTTTCTTATCTGTATTGAAGAATTTTAAAGTGCTTCTTCACTCATAGTTTTATCTTTTAAAGCTGTATTTCTTTCTTAATATGTCAAGTGGTTTACTCATTTCGTTTTCTTATTTTACACTCCTATTCTATAGCTTTAGAGAAAAATCTCTCTCTTTTTTTAGTTGAAGAATTTGTCTTCTTCTGCCAAGTATTTCCTTCCCTCTATCAGATCTATGTGGTGTTCTTGATCAGTTCTTAAATCAAAAGTAGGTTCTTATTGTTCATACAAAGTATAGTGTATTCAACAAAATCAACGACGACAATAGGATGGAAGATGAGAACTGAAGAGAAGGACATAGTCACCCATAATGAAAACTATTACTATAGTATATTGACGTTTTCCCATGCAACTGCAGCCAACTGATTTTGACAGAGATTTCAAAAGTACACCTTGGAGAAGAGAGCTCATCTCAAACAAATAAATGGCTGTTCACGACATCCAGAGAGGTTACTAATTGTTCATCCAAATTGATTTGGATCAGGAATAGATAACTAGAAGGGAAATACATCACTTAGTACATCTGCGAAGGAAACACTATGGCACAGATACTGTCGTAGGACACAGTGGGTAGTCTGAGTTATTTATAGGCTTTTGTAGACATCTGTGTTCTTTGGTGAGATCTAGGATCTGGCAGGTGGTGACACAGAGGTACAGTGAAAACTCACTTACGGCCCTTTGCATTTCAAGAAGTGATGGCAGAAGATGAGCCAGACGTTGATGACATTAAGTTTCTGTGATATGCTACATGGATATTTTTGATTTGTGGTAGATTGAAAAATAGTCTTATGTAAATATTAAGCTGGTTTACATTTCAGGTTTAGATTGACAGATGCTTATGGATTTATGAAAAATTTCTAAAATTATTTAAAGACCTCATATACTCTTTCAAAACCTCATTTTAATACTAATTCCCTGAACTTTAAATATAATCTCTCTTTCTGATTTTCTAAAAGATTGATCAATAAATTTAATTTCTTTGTTTGTAGCTAAATTATTCAAGTTTGTGGGATACTATATGCATCTTAAGACTGTAATAAAGTGGCAATGTCTCGGGAACCTACTCCACCTCTGCATGGAGATATGTCTACTAGTCCTGTTGCAGAAAGCTGGTGTTACACACAGGTACATGCCATTTAAAATGCATTTGCTGCTTGTCACATACATTTTCTAACAATGACAAGTATTACTGTAAAATTGTAAAGCAATATGGCTTCACTGTCATTAGAATGAATATTTGATTTGTGACCAGATTAAATCATGAGGATAAAAATGGTTTTCTTATCTTGCAGGTTAAAGTAGTGAAATTTTCCTACATGTGGACTATTAATAACTTCAGTTTTTGTCGAGAAGAAATGGGTGAAGTGTTAAAGAGTTCAACATTTTCTTCTGGCCCAAATGATAAAATGAAATGGTAAACATATTTTTTTACTCTATATTTTGTTAACTTTGTGTTTACTGTTATAGTTGGTCCTATGGTCATTAGTATAATCTTACACTAAATTAATAATTAATTCCTAATAAATTAGAGAAATGTAAAAAACTGTGGTTATTTCAGAAATGCTGTTATGATACTAATTTGTAGGTAATTTCAGTGTAGTCTGCCCTTTTTTGTTTATGCCCAAAACTAAATTACTGTAAATGAACTATGCTTTATTTTAGGTGCCTGAGGGTAAACCCAAAGGGATTAGATGATGAAAGTAAAGACTATTTGTCCTTATATTTGCTTCTAGTTAGCTGCCCAAAAAGTGAGGTTCGAGCTAAATTCAAATTCTCTCTTCTGAATGCTAAAAGGGAAGAAACAAAAGCAATGGGTAAGTACTTGGCAAACTGGATAAAGACTTCTCTTCATACTTTACCTGGAAAACTTTGAGATTATTGTCCTCTCTTAAGTCTTAGTCCAAAACGTTTATCTTTGGCCATTGTTTAATTTCACATTTCACATTCGAGCTGAAGTTGTTTCCTATGTTTTAGCTCCATAGAAATATAGAAGTAGTTACAATAACATTAAAATTTAACTGTTTCATGTCCTAAGATAATGAATGTTGCACTTGTCACTTGGAAAAGTAGTTGCTGCTAAAACAGGGTTCCTGGTATATGTCATCAGGAAAGTGTCTCCTTTCCCTTGCCTTTTTGGTGGACATTACAAGGAAATGGAATGGCCTCATATTTTGTCACTAGATTTTTTTTTTTTTAACAGTGAAAGAAAAGAAATTTTCTCCTAGTCAGAGGCTTTTAATTTCCGTTAAATTCTTTACTTCAGAGCTGTGTAAGAGAAGAATGTTAGAGAATATTTACAATGTGTTTTATAGGGTAATAGCCTATGAATGGCCACACTGAACTGTAAATGCTTTCTTAGAAGAGAATCAAAGAACCGAGTAACTTCACTACACATATAATTATTAATTTTTACATTTTCATATTATATATCATGTAAAATAGAGTATTTCAGTTAAAGTTCTATGCTGATTGTATAGATAATGGTATATAATAAATACTTTGCCGAGAATCTTGTGTATTTCACACCATGCAATTGAGCAGTCCTTAAAATATTTGAAACATCTTAGATATTTATTAAAAATTTTTTTACAAATTATACAAAAAGCATTTTGGGGGGCTTTTATGTATAGACGCTTATTTCATGAGATTATATGTAAAATCTCAGGAACAGGAAAAGGCTTTTTAACATTCTCACTAACTTGAAGTTTTTCTATAATTCAGCAAATTTAAATCAATAGGATATGTTTGCCAGAAGATTTCTTAATAAGTTAGATCATTTGGTTTTAAGGTGAGAAACAAGAAATGAGATATTTTTTAATGAAGTTTTGACGTTAGATGATGACTACTATGCCAATATCAGTATGATTTGCATTTATTATTTACAGACAACAGGTGTGTGTATCTGTGTGTTAGAAAATGTGAATGCGTAACGTGCATGTGTATCTGTTGTGTCCTTTCCCTCTAAGGGATTTGATGACTTCTCTTAAGAGATTCAGAAGTCTTCATTTAAGTTCAGTGACTGTCGCCAAACTTTGAGGAACAATGAGAGAGTTTAATTCTCCTTGACAAATTTCTTTCAATGCCTTTTTTATACTTGTAGCTCATACATCATAGTGAATATTCTAGCTATATTCTGTACATCTGTATTTCTTTACTATTAAGAAAAAAATTATCTTTGAATCTTGTTTGTTTTAAACCTCTGTTTTCTACTAGAAAGCCAAAGAGCGTATCGATTTGTACAGGGGAAGGACTGGGGATTTAAAAAATTCATTAGAAGGGATTTTTTGCTTGATGAAGTTAATGGTCTCCTTCCAGATGACAAGCTTACGTTATTCTGTGAGGTAGGTATGCTTTTATTAATACATAACTGCATGGTTTATTTACTGATGTGGAAAAAGAGTAAACTATTAATACAGAGTGTAATTTTAAAATGAAAGTGATTGGTTTATTTTACAAGGTTTCTTTGTAAATTCTTTTTTAGAAAAATCTGACTAAAATAATCTTACAAATCAACATGATGTTTTATATTTTTGCCATGTCTCTAGTTTTTTCCGTAGTTATACTACCACATACTCAATATATATCATTGTGTACATTTAATATCTTCTTTAGTTTGAATAACGCTGACATAGCCAGTTTTATAGATTAATCTGATACAACCTTATGCAGTTTATAGTTTGAATGAAAAAGCATGTGGAAAACATTGGGAAGCCTTCTGGTCCTTCAAGCTATTGGATTAACGTAGTGAACTCTGTGTTAATAGTCTAAAAAACAAACCTGATATTTTAATAGTGTGCACATATAATTTGGCATAAGAATATTTGCTTAATTTGTATTCATAATGTATCATATTTTGAAAATTGTATATCCTCTTCCAGGAATTTACTCTTAGGACTTGTGTTAAGTTTAGATTTGGGTTTGCTTATGTCATTTTTATCATTGGGTGGTTTTATTGATATGAAATCATAAAATTCAACTTTTGGAATAAACTCAAAGAGCATATTATTTCTGGTACAATTTTATTGATATACTTAAGGTAGCAGATACATTTCTTAAAATATCAATATGCTTCAGCAAATTAATGTGAAGAGGTGAATATAGTAACTTCCTTAACTACTGAATTAACTTTAGTCTCTGTAGTCAATGAATAGAAACTTTCAAACTTACAAACTCTGTATTGTTGTATTATATCATTCTGAAGTATGTATAGTAATTAAAGTATGACCACAGAGAAATACATACATAAATGAACAGCATAATTCATTTGTTATAAATACAATTATTGGATTGTTTCCTCGTCATTTCAAGCGATTAAAACTTGAAGCATTTGTTTGTAGTAAGCAGGCATTTAAGTAGTATTTTAAATAGATAAAATTATTATAGTGTTTAAATTTTGGCCTTTAATGTAGACTCTTTCAGAATTTTAGAATTGATCTTAATTTGAAAATGTTAGTTTTTTTTTTTTTTTAAGGTCATCTTATAATTTAGTGGTCCTTACACATTATTTGAGTAATCTATAAAACACAATCAAACAAAATGGCCTGATAGTTTTGACTGATGATTTAACCTTTTTTAGAAAATAATCTGCATCATAGAACTGAAATAATGTTTTTTAGTAGGTATTTTTCTCGGTGTATTTACTGGAACCTAGACAATAAATTCAGAATTAAGGCTGAAATTAATTTTAAGATTATTCAAGTATGTGTATGTGTTATCAATATGCTAAATAACACATTCTAGTGACCAATAAAACTTATTATTACATATTTTTAAGGTAATCCCATTTTTAGATCTTGAAATGTGCTTTTCACTAGCCCAGACATTATCTCTTGGGCACTATCTTTACTATACATGGGCAAAATCACCTTTTACATTCTTTGTGCCCTCCATCATTCCTTCCACTCCTCTCATGGATGCCCTTCATTCTACAGCATCTCCAACACTGCTTGCAGAAGAGGTGGAAGCATTGCACTGCCCTCCCTAAAGAACTGGCACCTCCCCTCCACTGCAAGTGGTGCTGTAGACAGGTAAGGCAGCTGGGTGCTACTTTTTTTGTGCAAGACATAGTTTAGTCTTGCAGTCTATGTAGTGGGAAGCGTTAGATGAAAATCTTTAACAGTGTAAACAGCTCTGCTTCCTTTCTCCAAAATGATGCACAAACAGAAATTGAGAATAAGTTGGAGAAATAGAACACTGGTTAGAGTCACTCATATTTTGAAACCTTAAAAAAAAATATTATTGATTGTTGGGAGCCGACTCTTAGCCGAAAGTGGCTATCATCTTTACAGCCATCTTGAGCCATATACCCTGACAAGAGACTTGTTTCAACAGCCTGCAGTAGCTGAGCACACTCTGATAAACATCTTGTTATACTGTTTAGTGTCCCCAGCTGCCAGGTGCTCCTGGTATCCATGGCTACAAGGCACGTGACGTAGTGGCTTCAGTTGAGATTGTCCACGAGGGCAAGTCACGTGGTAAAGGGTATAAATACCCAGGATTTCCTTTCTATTGAGGAGGTAGAAAGAGGAGGTAGAAAGTAGGAGGTAGTAAGTAGTAGGAAGTAGGAAGTAGAGGAAGGAGTGAGAAAGTGAGAGGTGTCAGGAGACTGAAGGAGTGAGAATATAGTAAGAAGAGAGGAGAATAAAGAAGAGACTTGAAGAGACGCCACCGGACTCTGTCTTGTATCTATCTTTTGCGTCTCTCGCCCTTTTTCCCCCTTCCTCCGTCCCCACTCTCTCTCTTGCTAGACCCTGACCTGCGGACCGGAGCAGCAGAACCGGCCGGCCTTTACAAAGTAACAGAACCTGACGGCCGTTACAAAAGAAACGGCCGTTACAATTGATAGTCTACAGATTTATGTCATTCCTTGAGAAACAGAGAAATATATATATATAGTTAAAATAAATGAGCTTTTAATAAAGCTGAACTCATTCTTTCCTAAGGACACATAAAAATATTCCTATTGATAAGTTATCCTTTTAATAAGGTCTGTTTACTACATTGTGGTAATATGTAGAAGATGGGTTTTATTTCATAGCTGAGAAATGAAAAGTTGATTACCCTGTTGCTATGACCAGAACTTTTAAAGTGGGATCTTGAAACCCCCAAGCTCCTTTTATCTCCCTTTATTAGGAGAGATGCAAAGCTGGACTTTTTGTAGTCAGTCTAGAGGTTAAGCAAGTAGTTGATTCTAGTGACATTGTAATACTGTGTGGGTTTAAGAAATAGCTCCCTTTTAGGCTAGTTTTACAGGGTTCAGGTTTTTAAAGGTTAGAACAAGTACTGTTCAGTCAGAGCAGAAAAGAACTAGATTTGTGAGCTAGATTCATAATACAGTTATACCCCTCAAATATTCATCTTCATTATAAGCTATGACCTTATGGTGAACCAATGGCAAGTTTAAAAAGAGAATTGTCCTGTGTGTTAAGTCAGCAGAGAATCTCAGCCTTCTTCCTGAATTTTCTCTCTAGGTTCCATAAAGTTGTTTATTACCTCTTCTCAATGTTTTTATCATTACAAATTAATAGATATCAAAATAGTGAGAACCCATCGCTTCTCAACTTTATTTAGGTCATTAATTTCTATTTGAATTGAAATGCGTGGTTGCTTTGATGCACTAGATAGATACGCAAGGAATGCAAGCCCTTTACATTATGATTGCTTATACAGAATGTAGCTGTGCACCACTCCTCAATGATAATGTCTCTGTTTTCTTATTCTTTTACATACTTATTTTATATATGATTGTGTGTCTTCTGCCAAGTTTTTATATTAAATATGTTAGCTTGGGTCCCAGGGAGATAATTCAGTGTGTAAAAGCACTAGCCATGCACACCCTTGATGACCAGAAAACATATAAAAAGGCAGTTATGATTGGGCTGTAGTCCCAGCACTCCTACAGTAAATGAGAGGCTGAGACAGGCGAATCAGACTGAGACTTGTGGTCTAGCTAGACATAACATGATAACAAGCCAGCTTCATCCTCAGAAACAAAGTAAGGAGAGAACTGATTCTTCAAAGTTCTCTTCTGAGCTCTGCATCGATGGTATGACACTTACGCACTTTTAGTTTATACATACACACGCATGCATGCAAACAGACAAATGTTATATTGAATTAGAGACAACACATGGAACTTAAGAAATCTTTTCTTATATAAATTGTGACCGTATTTTTTATAACTACTGTGTAATTTATGTAGGTAATTAAACAATCCAGTTCTCTCTACTTAAAATTTCAAAGGTAATTATTAATATAAGCAGTTAGATATATTATATGTTAAAAATGATCGCTGAATAAATTGAGTATATGTTTACATCAGCATAGTCCATTTGTGTATCATTGTCTTTTGATAGACAGTAAGATAGGGCAAGGAAGTAAAGATCAGTGGAGTATTTTTTTTCTTTGTAGTTACCAAAATTTTAGATACTTTGAATTATGGAAGTCTTAAGATAGAATCTTTGTGTATAGCTTTATGTACATATTAGAACCTTTGTGTATGGTTTTATGTACATAGTATCTTGGCCCCGATATTTAGAAAATAAGGTTATTGTAATAAATACTTTTGTTCATAATTGTATGTTTTATATGTAGTATAAAGACCTGAGGAATCTGGAGGTATATGAAGCCTTTTCTGATACAGATTACCCATGTGATTTACATTGCTTTATTTACCTTATGATACCAGTCTGAACTGTCTGTAAGATAAAGTGAATAGATCAAAATACCTCTCTGTCATGTACACTTCCAATCTAAATTTTGTCTAGCATTTCCTCATAAGTGATTAGTAACTTATTTGAAGCACACATTTCTGTATGCTAGTATATCAGGCCTCTAAACCTTTTAAGCAGGATCATGTATTTGCATGTTAATAATCTGCTCCAGTTTATCTGTTACGCCTTTTCATTTTCTACGTGGTTTATTGTAATACGTGTTTCCTGCATGGTGGGTTTTTTTTGTTGTTTTTGTTTTGTTTGTTGGTTGGTTGGTTTTTTTTTTTTTTTTTTTTCTGCGCTAGGACTCCGTACTGAACCTGGAGCTTCCTCATTTGGCTGACTGGCCGGCAAACATTAGGGATCCTCATCCCTCAGCCTTCCCAGTGTTATGATTGCACTTGCTGCTATAAATTATTATGTTTTTCACTTGGGTACTGGAGATCAAACTTGGATCCTCAAATTTGCACAGCAGTTTGCCAGCTGAGCCATCTCTCAAGCCAAGTGTGTACACTTAAATTACATTCTCAAGAAGTCAATTCATTTGTCTACTACTTTGTAAAAAATGTTCCCATTCTCAATATTTAGTACTCAAAAGCATAACTAATACAGCACATGCAATTTAACTTTTCAAAATTGTTCATTTGTTCTGAACTATTTGGTTTGTTAGTTAGTGTTTCTTTTCTGTTGTTCATTGTAATATGAAATGATAAAAGTAATACAATGGAGTGCTTTTTTTTAAAGATGGTGCAGAGGTTATAAGATGTGACTCTGTGAACAACGATGTGTAATGAAGGATCTGCATAAAAGCAGCGTCACAGTTGTCCCACTTCTTACTTAGTGCTGCACAGATGAATAAAACATATGCATGTTGAACTAAAGTACATTTGTATTGAACTCACCTTTGACTTTCCAGAAAATGTCGTGAACTTTAAAAATTACAGTGGGAATTCTTTTTCTTAAGTGTGTCTTTTACTTAAATTTAACTTAAAAATTTTATATCAATTTTAGTAGATATTTAAATCAATTCTACTGTTGTTGAAATGTGTGGGAATAGTGATTAAGTTACCAATTTTCTTTTTATATTTATTTTATTATGTGTGTGGGTTGTTTGCATCTGTGTCTCTATACCACTGACTGGTGCCTAGGAAGGTCAGAAAAGAGTGTTGGATCCCATGGAGTTACAAATAGTGGTTCTGGAACCCATGTCCTTTAGAATGACAGGCTGGACTCTTACCTGAGTACTGAGCTATTTCTCTTCCTCCAAGCTTCCAATTTTTATATAATAGTTTTATGTCTTTAAAAATTATGAAAGTTGTACATATAATAAAATTGAAATGTTAATAGGTGTGCAGTGTAAGTAAAAAAAAAAAAAAAACCAAAGATTCCTTCACAAAAATGTCAACTCCGTAAATCTGATGATATTGTGAAATTTCTAGTAGGAAATAATTTAGTGGTTGTAATAAATGAGCTTTCTAATCAATTAATAAGCCATTTATTTACATACAGTGTCACACTGAACAAGATTTAGGTTATATCTTAGTTCCCCTAGGCTGTTTCTCTCATTTATATCATTAAATATGTTTTGAGGGTACTAGAATTTGGGATTATTAGGTATTAGGTATATTGAATTAAGATATCTTAAATATAATAAAATGTGCACATAGTAACTAGTGATTAATAATGACGTATGAAGCTGTTTTCCTTGTGTCTTCTTTATTAGGTGAGTGTGGTCCAAGATTCAGTAAATGTATCAGGACATACTAATACAAACACGCTGAAGGTGCCAGAATGTCGACTAGCAGAAGATTTAGGTAATCTCTGGGAAAACACAAGATTTACAGATTGCTGCTTTTTTGTGAGAGGAAAAGAATTCAAAGCTCATAAGTCTGTGCTTGCAGGTACCTTTTCCTTTGGATAATATAACATTTTAAAAATAAATTTATGCATTGAGTAATGATGCTTATTCTTGTTATAGCTCGATCCCCAGTTTTTAATGCAATGTTTGAACATGAAATGGACGAATGCACAAAGGTAAATGTTGTTAAAAGGCTTCATATTATTTAATTTGTATATAGTATGTGTATAGAATGCACATATTAAAAATATCTGTGCATGTTCTTGTTCTCAAATTATAATAGAAAGAATTTAGAAACTGGGGAAAATGTGTCCTCTAATAAAACAGCAGATGCTCTCAATGTGGATGCTCACTGAACATTGTAAGGAACAACTGTTTTCATGGTCTGATTGTTAGAGCACTTCCTAGTATACAGAAAGCCTTGTGATTCGTCTCTAGTGAGAGAGGGGGAAGGGAAGAAATCACGCTGGGGATATTATTGAGTAACTTCTGGCTTCTAGGCATAAATTACCCACCTGTGTATGGACTTATGTTCAAGTTTTTTTTTGAATTATATTTTTTAATAAATTGACTTAAAAAATATCAAATAGTAAGCTTTGGAGTTTTTTCCCCATTGCTTTTGATTATTCCTTCCTCTTATATTTTCTCCTGCATTCCCTGACTCATTCCCCATGTAAGAAACCATTTCCATCCTTAGTATTTCTTCTCTCTACTGTCATAGAATATGTTTTCTACTTCTCTCCCCTCCATTTAGGCTTGTACTGTTCTACTTCCACTAATGGACCCGTTATAAACCTTTGCATAGTCTAAGAATTCAAAGGTAGAATCCTGAGAAAGACCGTGGGGGAGTTTTTCTGTTCAAGGCCTGATTACTTCATTTAATATATGGTATTTTCTAGATCAATCTGTTTACCTGAAAATTTCATGATTGATTGATTGATTAATTAATTATTGCACCTGAGTAAAATTCCAAAGTGCATTTTTTGCTTGTCAGTTTTGATGGATATCCAAGTTGCTTATATTTCTTGGCTATTGTGAATAGAATAACAATGAACACAGATATATAAGTTTCTCGGTAGCCAGGTATTTATTCCTTTAGATATATTCTCAGGAGTGACATAGCTTGGTCATGTGACAGATTATTTGTAAACATCCACACAAAGTTGTACCAGTCAGTATTCCCACCAAAAGTGAATAAAGGGCTTTATTTATATCCTCAGCATATTTTTTGTTTTCTTGATAAAAGCTATTTTGACTGGGATAAGATGGTATCTCAGAGGAGTTTTAATTAGTGTCTTCTCAGTGGCTAAGGATGTTGATTTGTATTTCTTTTAAGAATTATGCTTTAAAGTATGGTCCATTTAATTGGGTTGTTTCTTGATTTTTAGTTCCTTGTATATTGTAAATATTAATCTTCTATCAGATTCATTGCAGATAAAATTTTTTTCTCATTCTGTAGATTATCTCTTTGTTAAATAGTTTCCTTTGTGCAAGCTTTTAATTATATGAAAGGTCCTATTTGTTGATTGTTGACAGTATTTCCTGAGTAACCAGAATCATCTTTACAATGTCCTTTCTTGCATCTGTGTATTTAGTATCTTTTCTGCTTTTTCATCCAGGCATTTCAGAATTTCATGTTTTATGTTGAGATCCTTGATCCTTGTGTGTTCTCATGTGCACTTCTCCAAGCTCTTTTTGTCTCTCCCTCTTTTTCTTTCTCAAGCAAGGTTAGAAAGTAGGGTCTAGTTCCAGTCTTTTGCATGTAGATACCCAGTTTTCCCAACACAATTTAAAGATGCCTTGTCTAATATGTTTTTGGCATCTTTGTCTGTAGAGCATGAACTTACATTCACACCATTTCTTTTTAATCTTGCATTGATTCTGTGTCTGTTTCTGCGCCAGCAGCATGTTATTATTACTAGGACTTTTTAGAATAACTTGAAATCAGGTATTGTGATACCTTCAGAAGAATTCCTTTTATTCAAGATTATTTGGGCTATGCAGAGTATTATCCACTTCCAGGTGAGTTTTAAGAGAGTTTGAGGGAGGATTTGTTTGATTTTTCTGCTGTTTTTTTTTTCTTGTTTTTCTTGTTTTTTCTTGTTTTTTTTTTTTTGTTGTTGTTTTGTTTTTTTCCTATTTATGTTAAGAATAGGCCTAACATTTTATTGGGATTACTTTGAATCTGTAGATTTCTCTTGATAGGATGAATGTTTTCTTTTTTTTTCTTTTCTTTTTTTCTTTTTTCTTTTTTTTCTTTTTTGTTGTTGTTGTCTGATCTTTATTTGATTGAGAAAAGGAATTCTGAGAACAGAGCACATATTAGATAACTTGAACCAAATGCTGTGCCCTGATTGTCCTAAAACTTACTCTGCAGACCAGAATGGCCTTGAACTCATAGATATTCACATGCTTCTGTCTCTGGAGCACTAATACTAAAGGCTGTGCCATTACCTCCAGGCTGTTGTAACTTAGCTAGCACATGCTGCCTGGTTGGTGGTTCAGTGTCTGAGAGATCTCGGGATCCAGGTGAGTTGAGACTGCTGGTCTTCCTATGGGTTGCTTTGCTAAATGTCTGCATCTATCTTAGTCAGCTGTTTGTAGGGTCTCTTAGAGGGCAGCCATGCTAGGCTCCTGTCTGTAAGCACACCATGACATCAGTAACACTGGCATGCCTTGGAGCCTCCCCTTGAGTTGGATCCAAATTTGGGCCTGTCACTGCACCTCCTTTCTCTCAGGCTCTTCTCCACTTTTGTCCCTGTAGTTCTTTTAGACAGGAACACTTCTGGGTCAGTAAATATGACTATGGAATGAAAACCCCAACCTGCCACTTGATGCCCTGTCTTTCTACTAGAGGTGGGCTCTACAAGTTCCCTCTCTCCATTGTTAGGCATTTCATCTAAGGTTCCTCCTGTCGAGTCCTGAGAGTCTCTCACCTCCCATGTCTCTCTGGTACATTCTAGAGGGGACTCCACCTCCCATCTAACCAGGTTGCTTCTTTTTAGTCATTCTACTGGCCCTCAGGGCTTCACTCCTGTCCCCCCAAACCCCCGCAATACCTGATTTTGTTCCCCTTTTCCTTTCCCTGTCTCCTCTCCCATCCAGGTCCCTCCCTCTGTCTGCACCCTGTGGTTGCATTCTTCTCCCTCCCAAATGGGATTGAGACATCCTCACTTGGGCCCCTCCACTTGTTAACCTTCTTGAATTCTGTGGATTGTATCCTGGGTATTCTATACTTTTTTGACTAATATCCACTTATTAGTGAGTACATACATTCATGTCCTTTTGGGTCTCAGGTACCTCAATCAGGTTGATACTATTTTCTAGTTCTATCCATTTGCCTGCAAAACTCATGATGTCCTCATTTTTAGTAGCTAAATAATATTCCATTGTGTCAATGAACTGCATCAACTATATCCATTCTTCCATTGTGGAACATCTGAGTTGTTCCTATTTTCTGGCTATCACAAATAATAAGGCTGCTATGAACAAAGTGAAACATGTGCCCCTGTGGCATTGTGGGTCATCTTTTGAGTATATGCCCAAGAGTGGTATAGTCTGGTCTTCAGGTAGATCTATTTCTAGTTTTCTGAGAAACCTCCAGATTGATTTCCAGAGTGGTTGTACCAATTTGCAATCCCACCAACAATAGAGGAGTGTTCCTCTTTCTCCACATCCTCACCAGCATGTGCTGTCACTTTAGTTTTTCATCTTAGCCATTCTGATTGGTGTAAGGTAGAATTGCAGGGTCATTTTGATTTGTATTTCTCTGAAGACTAAAGATTGAACTAAGTGCTTCTCAACCATTCGAGATTCCTCTGTTGTGAATTCTCTGTTTAGTTCTATACCCCATACTTTGAATGTGTTGTTTGGTTTTCTGGAGGTTAGCTTCTTGAGTTCTTTATATATTTTGTTTGTTTGTATAGGTGGATTCTATTGATATGTTTCCGTATATTGAACTATCCCTGCATCCCTGAGATGAAGCCTACTTGATCTTGGTAAATGATGATTTAGATATGATCTTGGATTCTGTTTGCAAGAATTGTATTGAGTATTTTTGCATCGATATTCATAAAGGAAATTGGTCTGAAGTTCTCTTTTTTTGTTGGGTCTTTGTGTGGTTTGTTTATCAGTGTAATTGGCTTCATAGAATGAAGTAGGTAGTGTTCCTTCTGTTTCTATTTTAGGGAATAGTTTGAGGAGTGTTGGTATTAGTTCTTTGAAGGTCTGATAGAAATCTGCACTAAAGTCATCTGGCCCTTGTTTTTTGTTTGTTTGTTTGTTTGTTTGAGAAGTTTTTAATAACTTCTATTTTTTTTTTTAGCAGATATGGTCCTGTTTAGATAGTTCACCTGATCTTGATTTAACTTTTGTATGTGCTATTTGTCTAGAAAATCATCCATTTCATCTAGATTTTCCAGTTTTGCAGATACAGGCTTTGTAGTAGGATCTGATGATTTTTTTTTTAAATTTCTTCATTTCTGTTGTTATATCTTCCTTTTCATTTCTGATTTTGTTAATTTAGATACTGTCTCTGCTCTTTAGTGCTAAACTGGCTAGGGGTTTATCTATCTTGTTGATTTTCTCAAAGCTTTTGGTTTTGTTGGTTCTTTGTATCATTCTATTTGTTTCTATTTGGTCGATTTAGGTCCTTAGTTTGTCTATTTCCTGCTGTCTTGGGTGTGTTTGCTTCATTTTGTTCTAGGGCTTTCAGGTGTCCTTTTAAGTTGCCAGTGTAGGATATCTCCAGTTACTTTAGGAGGGCTCTTAGTGTATGCGTTTTCTTTTTAGCACAACTTTCATAGTGTCCTATAAGTTTAGGTATGCTGTGTCATCATTTTCATTGAATTCTAGGAAGTCTTTAATTTCTTTCTTTACTTCTTTCTTGAACAAGTTTTCATTGAGTAGAGAGTTATTCAGTTTCCATGGGTATGTGGGTTTTCTGTTGATTTGTTGTTATTGAAGTCTAGCCTTAGTTGATGGTGATCTCATAGCATGCATGGGATTATTTCAATCTTCTTGTCTGTGTTTAGGCTTGTATTGTGACTGATTATATGGTCAGTTTTGGAGAAGGTTCCATGAGATGCTGAGAAGAAAGTATATTCTTTTGTTTTAGGGTAAAATGTTCTGTAGATATCTGTTAAATCCATTTGGTTCACAGTATCTGTTATGAACTCTCTGCGTTCTGTGTCTCTGTTTAGTTTCTGTTTCAATGACCTGTCCATTGGTGAGAGTGGGGTCTTGAAGTCTCCCACTATTATTTAGTAGGGTTTAATGTTTGTTTTGAGCTTTAGAACAATTTCTGTTATGAATGTGGGTGCTCTTGCCTTTAGGGCATAGATGTTCAGAACTGAAACTTTCTCTTGGTAGATTTTTCCTTTGATGAACATGAAGTGTCCTTCCCCATTTCACCTGATAACTTTTGCTTGAAAGTCTGTTTTATTGAATATTAGGATGGCAACTCCAGCTTGCTTCTTGGGACCATTTGCTTGGAAGACTTTTTTCGAGCCTTTTACTCTGAGATAGTGTCTGTCTTTGTTACTGATGTGTGTTTTTTTAATATTCTGCAAAATACTGGATCTTTTGGGGTATCCATCCAATCTGTTAGCTTATGTCTTCTTACTGGGGAATTGAGTCCCTTGATATTGACAGATATAAAGACAGATGATTTTTAGTTCCTGTTAAGTTTGTTGTAGCACGTGGCCTTATGTGTATGTGATTCTCTTCCTTTAGTTTTGTTATGATATGATTACTATCCTTTTTTTTTGTGTGTGTGTGTGTTGGTACCCTCCTTGTGTTGGAGTTTTCCTTCTAGAATCCCTTTGTAGGGCTGAATTGATAGGTACTGTTTAAATTTGGTTTTGTCCTGGTGTATTTTGGTTTTTCCATCTATGATTATTAAGATTTTGTTGGGTATAGTAGTCTGGGCTGGAATTTGTGTTCTGTAAGGGTCTGCATGTCCTCTGTCTAGGCTCTTCTGGCTTTAAGGTCACTGTTCAGAATTCTGGTGTAATTCTGATAGGTCTGCCTTTATATTTTACTTGGCCTTTTCCCCTTACAGCTTTTAATATTCTTTCTTTGTTCTGTGCATTTACTGTTTTGATTATTATGTGAGGAGAGGATTTTCTTTTCTGGTCCAATCTATTTTGTGTTCTTTAGGGCTAGTGTACATTTAGGTACTCTTTCTTTAGGTTGGGGAAGTTTGCTTCTATGATCTTGTTGAAAGTATTTTTGGGTCCTTTGAGCTGGGAATATTTACTTTCTTCTCTTCCTGTTATTCTTAGATTTGGTCTTTTCTTTTTGTCCTGGATTTCCTGGATGTTTTGGCTTAGGAGTTTTTTGTTTTGAATTTTCTTTGACTGTTGTGTCAATATCTTCTTCACCTGAGATTCTCTCTTCTATCTCTTGTATTCTGTTATTGATGCTGTCATATTTATTTCCTGACCTCTTTCCTAGGTTTTCCATTTTCAGTTTTGCCTCCATTTGTGTTTTCTTTATTGTTTCTACTTCCACTTTTAGGTCTTGGACTGCTTTGTTCAATTCCTTCACCTGTTTGATTGTGTTTTCCTGTATTTCTTTAAGGAATTTTTTTCTTCTTTAAGGGCTTCTACCTGTTTACCTGTGTTTTCCTTTATTTCTTTCAATGAGTTATTTATATCCTTCTTAAAGGACTCTTTATCTTCATGAGATAGGATTTTAGGTCAGCTTGATTTTCAGGTGTGTTGATGTATCTATGGCTTGCTGTGGTGGGAGAACTGGGTTGTGATAATGCCAGAGTATATTGGCTTATGTTGTGTATTGTCTGGTTATCTCTGGCATTAGCTGGTCTGAGTATCTCTGTCTGGAGCCTATCTTTTGTGTCCCTAGGTTGCTGGAGTCTCCTGGGAGGCCTGAGGCCCTGGCTATAGTAGACCTCCTAAGAGGCCTTCAGACTGTGGAGTCTTCAGAGGGGCATGCCCTCTGGTCATCTGTTGCCCTTGCTGCAGCAGATCTCCTGGCAGACCTTCAGACTATGGGGTCTTCAGAGCGGCAGAGAGGCTGATGATCTTTTCCTAAGGAATGCACAGACCAGAAAGGGAGTGTAGTTTGAGCGGGGATATATACATACCAGTGTTTTAGCTAAGTCATGATAGTTATATTTTCAGTTTTCTGAGAACATTCTCTTAATTCTTGAAATTATTGTACTAGTTTATATTCCCACCAGCTGTGTTTCTTTAGTCTCACCAACATTTATTGTAATTTGTCTTCTGTTTTTTAAGTGTATATAGTTTTATTTATTTATTTATTTATTTATTTATTGGATATTATATTTATTTACATTTCAGATGCCATTCCCTTTCTCCATTTCCCCTCTCTAAAACCCCCTATCCCATCCACCCTTCTCCATTTTGCTTTTATACCATTTGAATTACATGCATGTATTCAGGTTAGTTCTAGGTTGAGGGACTAGCAATACAATAGATGCAAATAGTCAAGGAACAAGCATGACAATAGACAACAAACACAAATTGTCAAAGAACAGCAAGGCAATAAACAAAATTCTGTGGCCACTCCTACGATCACTGTGTCTAAGGGCTTATCAGAATGACCAAAATATCTGAGCCAACTTCCCTGTCCTAGCCCAAAGTCATTTTCATCTCTGAAGCCTATTTCCTTGTTCTAGCCTAAACTTTAGATTCCTGCCTGAAATTAGTTTGTTCTAGCCTAATGTCAGATTCCTGCCTGAAGCCTACTTCCTTGTCCTTGGCCAATATCATTTGTTTTCTTGATAACAGTTCTGACTGACATGCTATAAACTCTTTCTGTGTTTTTTCTCTTGAAGTCTGTCTCTTAGTCTTGTTAGACTATTTATTGATTGAAAATTTTGTAGTTTAACTTTTACAGTTCTATTGATATTCTAGATATGCTGTATCTGAGGTATAGCTTGAAGATTTATTTTTCCCATTTCATGAACTGTGTGTTTGTGAGTAGATTAACACTGCTATTCAGAAAAATTTAGAGTTCATGTTTCCTTGGTCTGTTTGAATTTATGTTAATACAGTATGAGAAATGTGGCTCTATAGTAATCTTGCCAGCATCATTTGTTGAATATGCTATCGTTTTCAGCATTCTGTGTTCTTAATAACTTTCAAAAATTATATGCCCTTTGTCAGTGTGGATTTATTTCAGAGCCTCTTTTATCTGATTCCATTACTACTCCATTAATTTACATGTATGCTTTTGCATGTGCCATTCTGTTTTTTGTCACTCTCTGTACTATAATTTGAGCTCAAATGTTGTTATACCCCCAGCATTGTCCTTTCTGATAAATATTATTTGCTTATATGTGGTCATTTTTGACATTTGATATTTTCTTAACGATAAAAAATATATTTTTTATTTTATGGAGAATGACATTGGAATTTTGATGGTAATTACATTGAACATGTAAAATACTTTTGGTAATCCTTCCATTTTCACAATATTGACAATCAGTCTAGGAGCATAGAATGACTTCCCATTTTATATTTTTTTTAAGATTTCTGTATCCTAAAGCTAAGTTGTATGTGTCTTTCATATCTTGTTTAGGTTTATTCATAGGCACTCTATTTTTGGGAGATATTTTGAATGAGATGTTTTTCCTAGTTTCTCATTGAGTTCATTGTTGGTATATATGAAGTCTCTTGATCTTTGGTTGTTAGCCTAGCCTTTACTGGCTCATCTGTCTCTTCAGTCCTTCTGACTTCTGTATGCTGATTTTGTATCCCACTCTAGTGAACATATTTACTAAATCTTAGTGTTTTCTTTATTAGAATCTATAGGGTTTCTGAAGTAAGGAATCATGCCATATACATAGGGATTCTTTTCTCATTTCCTATTTTTAATCTCTCTCACTAGTTAGATCATAGACCTCAGGTAAGAACTGATTATGATTGACTTGTATTGACATAATATTAAAAACAATTCCTTATGACTCACTGCTATATCCATAGATGAATGCATCTTTCAGCAGTTGTCAGTGAAACTGCTTATAGTAACTGGCAGTTAATATAAAGTATTCAGCTGCTCAACATGCAGAGAATAAGGGACTGCAAAGTACTTAGCTCTAAGTGCCACACTCCTCCTTTCAAGTAGGCAGGGATACTCTCGGAAGAGGTCATGGAAGGAGAGTAAGACATATTCACACAGAACAACAGACAGACACTGCTCAAATACAGAGATACAGTTCATACAATGGACAGACAAGCACATGCACACACATGTGCACACATGTACACACACACAGGGGGGTTGGGCAGGCAGGCAGGCAGGCACTGGGACAAACATTCACAAGACAGCCTTCAGGAGGCACAGACTGAGACTCCTACAACAGATAGGACAGAAGATAGAAAGGACATGAAGTAGAGATAATTCAAGTTTAGACTTCCTCTTGGTTAAAGGATTCCAATGGAAAGTTCTTTTTCCCCCTTAATGTGACCTGTATACATTATTGGTTGCTAGAAGTTAATCAATCACAAAGCCGTATAATTTGTATACTGTGTAATAGGATTCAACAAGTTTGTTTATATCCTTCCTCTCTCTCTCTCTCTCTCTCTCTCTCTCTCTCTCTCTCTCTCTCTCTGTGTGTGTGTGTGTGTGTGTGTGTGTGTGTATGTATGTGTGTGTGTGTATTGGTCATGGTTGATTCTTGCCCATTTCTTTGTTGTTCATCTCATTCCTTCATGGAGTGCAAGTCTTCTTGTGGACAAGGCTTTTTGTCTTCTTCCTCCATGTACAGAATTCCTTTAAGGATTTTCTTTACTACTGGTTTACCTGTAGTGATTTACATTAATCTGTGTTTTTCTTGAATTACCCCTATTTTCCAGTTTTAAAAGATAGCCTTGCTAGATGTAGCACTCTTCATTGGTATTCAAAGTGTGAAATGTATTTTCATGCCTCTGAATTTTAAGGTTACTGATGTAATACTTCTTGTTCTTATGATCTTCTTACGTTTGAGTGTGGTGGTGGTGGTTTTTTGTTACAACTTTTAAGATTATCATTTAATTTCTGAATTTGTTTATTTTGTCTGAATGTAAGTTTGTATACCACATACATGCTTGGTACCTGTGGAGGTCAGGTTTGGCTGTTGGATCTCCTGGAACTGAAGTTCCAGATCGCTGTGAGGCACTGTTGTGAGTATTTGAAATTGAACCCAGGTGTTCTGGAAGAGCAGCCAGTGCTTTTAAATTTTGAACTGTCTTTACAGCTCCCTTACTTTGTGTGTTTTACTTTTTCACTAAATTGTCATGGAGAAGTTCTTTCTTATTATGTCTGTTTGGGGTTCTAAAGGCATCTGATATTCGGGAGTAAATTTCTTTCCATAGGTGTAATTTCCAGTTTCAGTAAATAGCCCCTTATATTCTGTATATTCTGAGTTTGGTTTTTTGATTATATCCCAGACTTCTTAGAGGCATTAGTTATATTCTTTAATTTTCTTCCAAAGCTTTAAGGTGCATTATTAAGTTCTTTTTGTTTTTGTTTTTTTTTTGGGTTTTTTTGTTTGTTTTGTTTGTGTGTGTGTGTGTGTGTGTGTGTGTTTTAAGATTTCTCTTCTTGAGTCAACCTTATCTTTGAAATTTCGTTGGTTGAACTTCCCTGTCATATAAAGAAGATTCAGTCTTCCAGAAGACTACCTGGTCTTTGGGGTCTTATAGTTGTTCTGACCCCTACTTCTGTATTGTTTTTGGAGGTGTAAGGATTGGTGTCATCAATTGGAGCTGGGCACAGCACAGTAAGTTCTCTGCATTGTTATCATTTGTGGCTTTCTGTAGTGGTCTTACTGCAAAAAGAAGCTCCTTACATAAGGGGTGAGAGTATACTTATGTGTGAGTATAAAATATTGTTTCGGAAAGTGATAACAGTAGGGTCTCTTCTAGGTTACATGGCCTTACCAGACATGAGCACTTGGCTAGTTTTTAGTATGAGGCATGAATTCCTTCTTTTTGAATAGGCCCTAAGTCTAACTAGGTGGCTGTTAGCAATTCCCAGAATATACCACCATTTTACTTGTAGATACTTTGTCCTGCTGGTCATTGCTGTGGTTTGTAGATATTATAGCTAGGTAGGTTTGTTGTTTGTTTGTTTGGTTGGTTGGTTGGTTGTTGTGTTGTTTGCTTTTTTTTGTTTTTTGTTTTTTCCGCTTTTCATCTTATATAGCACCTTTTATTTCTGAGAAGGCTTGTCTTCAGGAAGGAGGATCCACAGTTTCACGCAGCTTGATTCTTCTAAGTCCCTGTCAAAACAGCATTGTGACTTCAGCAATAGGACCTGCCTTTAGATTCTTAGAGGCATCCAAGGACAATAGCAATAACCTGCATTGCTTTGAGGATTGACCAGCAACTGGAAGGTTGGTTTCCTGCGCCTAGTGCATGGGTTTTTGTATCCTGCTAGTTTATCCTATAGAGTCCATGCTCTCCTTTTACGTCTCAGCTTTATAAGGGTAATCCCACTAATGAACTCCTGGAGATCTGTAGCTAGGAATTACAGACCAGTGATAGCATGCAGTGTATGTCTTTTTAGATCTGGATGTTCACTCTTTTGTTTCTTTTGCTGTGTAGAAGCTTTTTGTGAATTCCCATTTCTCCTTGTTGGTCTTAATTCTTGAGCAAATTTGAATCCTATTCAGAAAGTCATTTCCTATTCCTATATCATGTACCCCTGTTTTCTTCTAGGATTCTCAGATTTTAACATTTCACACTGAGGTCTTTGCATCATTTGGAGCTTTATTTTTGTAAAGGGCAGTAACATAGGTCTAAAGTTCATTCTTTATGTGAACCTCCAATTTTCCCAGAACCATTTCTTAAAGATGTAATCATTACTCCAGTGTATGCTTTTGCCATCTTTACTAAATATCAGATGGTTATAGTTACATGAGCGTACATTTGGGCTTCCTGTTTTGTCACATTGGTTATCTGTTTTTCTGCTAGTATTACGTTGTTTTTATTACTATGGTACTGTAGTATATTGAAATCTAAAATTATAATCCCTTCAATAGTATTCTCTTGTTAGAATGTCTTTTATGGCTTTATATGTATTTTATAGTTTTAAAAAACATTTCTGTAACAAATGTGGACATTTTAATAGGGATTACCATTTTCACAATATGAATTCTAACAACCCATGAGCATGGGAGGTCTTTATCATCCAATGTCTTTTTCAGTCAGTTTCTCTAAGGATTTCATGTTTTCATTGTAGGAGCTTTTCACCTGCTTGAATGGGTCATTCCTGGAGACTTTCTTTTCTCTGAGGCTGTATAAATGGGCACATGTTCATCATCTTTCTCAGCGTGTTTATTGTTGGTATATAGAAAGGCTTCTAAGTTTTTAAGTTGATTTTTTTTTTATTGTGCCACTTTACTGAAATAGTTAATTATTTCTACTTTTTCTGAATTTTTAATGTAGGGACTTAGAGGTTAAGATTTCCTCTTCAAACTGTTTACAATGGGTCTCAGAGGTTTTGTTGTATTTTTTATATTTTCATTTAATCCCATGTATTTTTAAAAGATCTTTTTTTATTTCTTTGCTCTTTATGATTCAGGATTGTGTTATTTCATCTCCATGGGTTTTATAATTATGAGAGATTCATTTGGAGTTCTTAAATTTTATTCCATTTGGTCAGATTTGTTACACAGAATTAGTTCAGTTTTCTAAATTTCTTCAGCTTTGTTTTCAGAGGGATTCCCTAGGATAGAAAATTAGCATGTGGGCACCAGGCTAGGACTTCAGGTTGCATATTTCTTCCACCCGTGACCCCTGTAAGCATTGAGAGCTATGAGCTATGAACTTCCATCTTAGAACTTCTTTTATTGTATTTCTTAAGTTTTGATATATTACATTTTTATTTTTATTCATTACAGGAATTTTTATATTTTTGATTGCTTCAATGACTTGTTTATTATTCAGAGGTAGTACACCTCTAAATTTATATGTTTTCTGTATTTTTTTTTTTAGTTTTCAGAGTTTTTTTTTCCCTTGGATATTTTCTTTATTTACATTTCAGATGTTATCCCCTTTTCAAGTCTGCCCTCCAGAAACCTCTTATCCCATACCCCTCCCCCTGCCTCTGTGAGGGTGCCCCACCCACCCACCCACTCCTGTCTTCCCCCCTGCCATTCTCCTACACAGGGCCAATGAACCCCCCACAGGATCAAGGGCCACTCCTCCCACTGATATCCAACAAAGCCATCCTCTGTCACATACTTGGCCAGAGCCCTGGGTCCCTCCATGTGTACTCTTTGGTTGATGGTCTAGTCCCTGGGAGCTTCAGGGGTCCTGGCTGGTTGACACTGTTGCTCCCCCTACGGGGCTGCAAAACCCCCTCAGCTCCTTCAATCCCTTCTCCAACTCCTCTCATCTAGGACCCAGCAGTCAGTCCAATGTTGGCTGCGAGCATCTGCTTCTGTATTTTCTGTATTTTTGCTGTTCATTTCTTCCTTTCTTCCATTGTGGTAAGATAAGATACAGGCAGTTATTTCAGTTTCCCTAAATTTTGTTGAAACTTGCTTTCTATTCCATCTATAGTCCATTTGGGGTAAATTTCCACGGGCTACAGAATGTATATTCTGTAGTGTTTAGTTGAGGGAGTGTTCCATATTTCTGCTATATCTATTGCATCTTTTGAGGTCATCTAATTCCGTGCTTTTCTATATTCATCTGGATCATGTGTCTGATAGTAAGAGTGGTAAAGTCTCCCACTGTTGTTTTGTTGGTGTTAACCTTTAATTGTATCCTTAGTTGTATGTGTCTTATGAAATTGGGTCTACCTGTGTTGAAGGTGTTTTAATTTTGATTTTGTAATGTCCTTTTGATGAATTGTTTACTTAAACAGTATGAAGTGACCTTTATTTCTCCTTACTAGATTTGGTTTGAAGTATATTTTCTCAGATATTAGAAGAGCAACACCTGCTTGTTTTATAATGCCATTTGCTTGGAATATGTTCTTATGTCCTTTCATTATAAGATAACACTTGTCTTTGATGGTGAGCTGTGTTTCATGTAAAAAGCGAAAAGAAGGATCTTGTTTTCTAATCCAGTCCTCTGTTTATGTGCTTCAGTTTGGATAAATGAGAACATTAATATTCAGTTATTAAAAGGTGTGTGTAATTCCCTACATTTTTTTAAAATTTTGTAGTCCATTGTGTTTTTAGTCTTCCTGTTTTAACAACTACCTTAGTACCTTCTACTTCTACCTGTAGCATCTCGGATGGGCTGGTTGGTTGGTTGTTGGCTGGTTGGTTGGTTGTTGGTTGGTTTGTTGTCTTCAGTCCAGAGTTTCCAGTATTCTATAGAACTGGCTTGGTGATCAATTGTGTTTTTTGAACTTTTAGAACATTTGCATGTTCTATGAGAATGGTAGATTTTTATAGCAGGTTAAGTGTGTCTTGGATTATCTGATTTTTGCATCAGCACTGTTCATCTGATACTACGTGACTGGTTGAGTTTTTTTGCTATTGTTACAGATGTTTTAAATTCAGATTACCTTTTCAGTAGACACATTTACAGTGATTAGGAGATACTAGGTTGTATAGAGTTGAGTTCATATTTTCCTCTTTAAGAATCAATTTAATGATGTTAAGGACACTAGGCTCTAGTTACATGGCTCTCCTGAGAGTTGATTACTGCCTGCAGCAACACTCACTGTAGCAGTGATTACACTGAAAAGAGTACAATCACATCGTAAGTACTTTAAGTGCTCTGGTGAGTAAAAGGACATTGATAGTGCTTTATGTAATAATAATATATTAGTTATTGTCGGGATGCTAGAGGGAAAAGTCACAGGAATACTAAGCATTAGATTGCTAAATAGGAAGTAGAAGAACAGAAGTGGGAGAGAAAACGGTGCAGGTTTGGGAAGATGCTTAAATGCAGAGTGAGAAGCAAGGACTAAAATAACTCGCAGTCAGGTGACACATAATAGTTTAATCTGCAAGAGAAGGAGGAGTCATGTTACTTTGTCAATTAGACAAACATGTGTTTCTGAGGAAAGATCAGAGAAAGGACTTAAGAGAGGGGAACACAACTGAAAAACAACCGAGATAGAGGGGAAAAAAAAGTAAAAGTATGAACAGTGGGATATCAGAATGTCCTGCTGCATTCATCTTGTATATCATAAAAATAAAGCATAATTGCAGGGTGTGGTGGGAAGTGCAGTGTCCAGCAATCTCAGTTCATTTCTGACCTCACAGAACAGTATGGTGTAGAGGCAAATGTCAGTATACTCTGCGCCTCAGAGGTAGCCCTGGGGTTGGGAATGAAATGCCAGCATACTTCATGACCTCAATGAAATGTCAGCTCAGAGTAAGGTCTGAAGTCTTAAGTTCCCTGACTTCCTAGCTTATCCTGATGTGGAATCTGAAGTGTTAGTGGGCTCTCTGACCTCAGAGGGTGGCCAGGTGGAGTCCAAAGTCTCCCATACACTCCCAAATTTCACAGGGTGACATAAGCTGAATCTAAAGTCTCATCTCATGCATGCCTTGTGTGGAGAGCACTGACCAGTGGGTTGTGAGGTGCTCAGCAATTATGATATCCACACAAGATTTGTGTTTCAAATATGCCTGGTTTGTTCACACAAACATTCCTTACGATAGCATACTAAAATGGAAGTTAAAGATCTAAGTGGGGAACAGTTGGCTTGGGCATAAATTGCTTCTACAGGACTCCACTGGAAAATTGTCTCCAGTGAGGATGCTTCAGAAGCTTGCAGGCTCAACCCATATCCATGGTGAAGAGGCTGGGAGGATGGCACTGGTGGAGGATCTAGGACATCCTTGAGAGCATAGGCTGTGTGATTAACAAGTGGGATTGCATGAGCCCAGGGCCACACACAGAGTCTTAGGTCTTGCAAATGAGTATCAACATAAGCTAGAGAAACCTTTCTCTGGAGTACAGCAGTGTGATCCTAGGAACCATTTCCAAAGTTCTGTTTTAGTATCAGTTCATTAGGTGGTAACTTTGCTCTATCAGGGCTCACAACTGGGGATTGGTTCATCAGCAGATCAGCACCATCTTGGGTTTAGTACATAGGCATAGCAAGGCTTGTCTTGGGTTACGCTCTTACCGGAACCACAAGGCTGCCTGCCTGGAGCTTCCTTCTGAACTCTTTCTTCCTAGCTTTATCAGAGCTGCCTGGTAGCAAATTTAGACACCACATAAAAAGTTACTCTAAATGGTTTTTTAACTTACACAAAATGATGTCATGTATGTTCCTACAAAATGACCCAAGGCAGTTTCTGAAATGTTGACACTTCTGCTTCCTTTACCTTAAAGGAGAATTGGATATAAGGACACAGAAATATAAAAGCAACTGGTCTTATCTGAATTGGAATATGTCTCAAGTAAGCATAACTAGCATGATCAGTAAATAATATCACCTGGCATTTTGGAAAAGCAAGTCTTCTCAGCTAGTGAGCTCTCATTACAAGTATTTGTAGACTCGTTTCGCTTAAAAACTGTGAATAGAGTTTGTGGCTATAAGGTTTAGATACTGTATTAGGTACTCCGAGAACTCCAGTAACTGTCTTCTGAAACTGTTCAGAAACTTCCACAGATGTATTTTATTTGAACTGCAGTATTTTATTTGCCTTTTTTTAATTAAGAAAAAATGGGAAGCTTCTCACATAGTAGTACTTACCTGGTTTCACTATCCATGTTGTAGTTTCCGGCTGGTCATATCTCTTACACAGTATATGCTTTTATTCTTAAAATAGCCTATATCATAGTTTGGATGATTAACTTACTATAGACTTACTTAACCTCAATTTTAAAATAGAGTTTGAAAATGTTATGTTTTTTAATTACTATTAAAGATTCAGGTGGAGTCACATATGTACCTGTTCCTAAATTGTTTGTGTTCTTTTCAATAATAGAATCGAGTGGAAATAAATGATTTAGACCCTGAGGTTTTTAAAGAAATGATGAGATTCGTTTACACAGGAAAAGCACCAAATCTCGGTAAAATGGCTGACAACTTGTTGGCAGCTGCAGACAAAGTAAGTAATGGGGTTTTTAAAGGATAAAATCAAAAAACAAAAACAAAAGTCTTCAAACTTGCCATTTATTGGAAGCTATTATGCATAAAAAACTAAAGGTAATTTTTGGTATAGCTTAATTTGTACTATTTGTTAGATAGCTTGGAGAGTTTTATAAAATAGCATAGAGTAGACTACTATAGAAATAAAATTGTCTAAGATATCAATATGATAGGAAAGTATGAAGAGCCTGGAATTTTCCAAGGAAGATTAAGCCATAAGCTTAATAATTTTTAAGATAAATGCAACACACACTACACAACCTTTGTGTATTTTTCTTTAAAATAATATGGTTTACATGATTCTCTTTATAGATTTATTTTAATATGTTAGCATAGAAAGGAAAAATTTAATAATTTGTTATATTCTATTGTAAATATGTTCTGTCTTTTTGAACACAGAAAAAAGTGCAAAAAAAATCAGAAAAGTTTTGGATCTTCTGAGTCTCCATCCTAAAAACATATGTATCATACATACACTTAGGAGTTTTATATTCTAACTGTGTTAAGACCATTTAATCCTCGGGGGGTAGGAGGATAGATGAAGTTTAAATAACTAGTTCCCAAATCTACTAATGAAGTTCATTAAATAAAAATGACAAGTATCATTAAAGAAATGGAGATTAAAGGCATCATGGTGTATATCTGCACACCCATTGTAGTGGCTAAAATCAAAGTCTGTTTATAAGACTTGACAAGGATCTGGAAGGATTAGGATTCTCAGACTGTTGGTAGGAGCGTGGAATAATACAACCACTTTAGAAAACTGAAGTCTCTTTTAAAGTCAAATACACACTTGCCGTGTAGTCCACTGTGTTTGAGACTTTTAACCACTCTATTACCCACTAAAAACATATACCTATTCTGATTTAAAATTTATTTGAGTATTTATAACTATAATAGTTAAGAACTATCAATAAACTATACACACACACACATACACAATATGTATGTGTATATATTTAGCTGTAATATTAGTGGTTATTAACATTTACTCAGCTTTCAAGGGTCATTTTTCAAGATTGAATATTGGCGGAGTAAATACTCAGTAGTAAATGCTAAGTTAGAAGTATTAGAAAAGAAAATGAATTGTTATAGTAGGCATCTGGCACACACATATATATGTACATATATACATTTATATACACACGTATGTAAATATGTATAGAGGAGTGAGAAAAAGAAAGATGTGCATATTTAAGGAACTACTACTTAGTAGTAAGAAGGAGCTGAACTATAATCAATGTTGTGCACGAGCCTGAAGATAGTCCCACTGAATAGCAGTGGTAGATAATGAATACACACTGTGTAATTACATTTGTAGAAATAACTTCAGAAAATGCAAGATAGCTTCTCAGTAGCATAAGTCAGTAGCACAGAAACTTCTTGGAATTGAATGGGAAAGATAAACTTCAAAGGGTATATTCATCCTTTTGGATGATGAGTTTATGGTTGTATTAAATCATCATGGTAAAAATTTTAAATAGATGCTATTTTCTGTCATTAAACCTCAATAAACCTACTATTGCAGCTTTACACTAATAACTGCAAAAAATTAGAAGTTGCAGTATTTACTTAGCTTTCTGTTAAATCATTCTTCAAGTTTGAATAGTGGCAAAAGAAATACAGTGTGTTGCATACTAAGTGTAAAGTAGTAGAAAAGAAAATGAATTTTTACAGAAGGTAACTGGGGGCACATGTGAACAAGAGGGACAAGTGGGTTCTAGACAGTCACTACTTCTACGGTTAGGTATTTTCACACTTAGCCAGAGAGCTAACTAAGGCAACTTGGTAACTATACTGTTATCTCCTGATAGTGGAATGAATGCCTTTCTGTGGTTCAGCATCTTTAAAACTAAGCTTGGGTTCTTTCTACCAAATTAGAAATTGAGGTATTAGGGCATTTTTCACAATGGTGAATATGCACACCAGTGAAGATCTAATAAGTAAGGAATTTTTAAAAATGACACTATGTCAGCAGATAGCATACAGTAGAATGAGATGAAATAAAGGTGCTACCCAGAAAGAGAAATTTGAAAATGATGCTACAAGAAAAGGGACTGTAAACATCTTAAAAATCCATTGTGCAAAATCTGCTAGACTGCTGTTATGCTTCTCCTACTTAAGAACAGTTTCACTCAGATCTCTCTTTGTCATGTGCTCATTACTTTGCTTTCTTTTACTAAACAAAATATAGCTTAAATTGTCTCTCAGATGAATTCTTTGCTTTGAGAAGAAAAGAACTGAGGTAAATGTTTATCGACAAAATATTCTTTAGTATAACTTATTACTAAGATAGATGCCTTACCATTTGAGAAGATTCTCTTTCTTTTGCCTCTCCCTGGGCTCCTTTTTGTATCCTTCATTTAGGTCTCCCAATCCCTCGAAAGAGAGACACAAGGTTTTCTTTTCCCCAGGGAAACCAGAGGGAGTGCAAGAGAGATCTTGCTTGAAGGGAATCTTCTATTTTATGGGCTTTGAGAATAATGTTCCTTCGTTAAGATAGCATCTTAGCAGAATGAGAGAGGCCTCTGCTCTTCCCCCAAAGAGCTGTTTTTTATTTTTCCTTAAGGGGGTAGGGGTACATTAAATAAACCTGTTTAAAAAAAAAAAAAAAAAAGATAGATGCCTTACATAAATCGTACTTTAAAATTTGCCATATTTTGCACTTAAGACACTTTCTAAAGTAAATGAGTATTTCTCCTGAATGCATTCATTTACATTTTCTTTGTAAGCTAAACCAACAATTTATTGATTTAAAAATAGCATTATTCCAAACAAATTTTCCTGAGCTTTATCTACTGTTACAAATATTATGTACTTACACACTAAATAAGGGGGGTTACATGTTTAATAATTATGTTTTCTTTTGGGTAGTATGCACTGGAACGGCTGAAGGTCATGTGTGAAGAAGCTTTGTGTAGTAACCTCTCAGTAGAAAATGTTGCTGATACCCTTGTCCTTGCAGATTTGCACAGTGCAGAACAGTTGAAAGCCCAGGCAATAGACTTTATTAATAGGTAAGCTATACTTGCATTTCATGTGGCATGACACATTGAACATGTTTTCACTGGGATTTTCTTAAACCCTGTCTAAATCTTCAATGCAGGTGCAGTGTTCTTCGACAACTTGGGTGTAAAGATGGGAAAAACTGGAACAACAAGTAAGATGTATATCCTTTTGCTCAGAACAATAATTGTGGCTTCCAATGAAGCCAAATGCCAGTTATTTTAGAAATAATAATTTTACTGCTTTCAGTAGATTCCTTGAAGTTTGGGTTTTCTTACAGACTGAGATGGATGCTTTTGTGCTGTTTGTTTGTTTGTTTATTTTCTGTTGAGTGTTGTTGTTGTGTTGTTTGTGTAGCCTTGGTTGTCCTGGAATTAGCCCTGTAGACCAGGCTATTGGCCTCAAACTAATGAAGATTTACCGGCCTCTGCCTCTACCTCTGGAGCTGTGGTCACCACTGCCTGGCAGGAGGGATGCTCTTAATCTCTTGAACATGCACACATGCACATCACACACATGGTGTATAGCTGAGTCCAGGCATTATAAGGGTTGCCAAAAATCTGCCCTCTTGTTTTCAGAATGTGGTAAGAAAGGCTAAATCCTCAGGACTTGCCTAGGAAGTCATTAAAATTTTTGTTGATTTGATCATGTTTGTTGATCAAACCCGACGTCTTGCACATGCTATACAAGGACTCTACCACAGAGCTACCTAAGTCTTAACCCTTTTTGAAATTTAACTTTAAGTCAAGATCTTACTAGGTTTTTTAGGATAGATTCAGACTTGACTCTTCCTGTCCGAGCCTCTCAAAAAGTAAGGATTATGTATCAGTAGAACTTACAGGTTAGTTTGTTTGCTTGCTTTTGGAGTCTTGCTATGTATTGTAGCTCATCATCAAACTCAAGAGACTTCCGAATGTTTTGCCTCAAGAGCTAACTTACTACTATTTAGATCAGCCAAATACTTCCCCTTGTAGACTGGGCTTCCTAACAGTGACGGTCAGCAGTATGTTTATTGCTAGAGGTTGGATGATTGTTAAGTCCTGTTGATCCGAGACCCTTATATACAAAGTATTAGAAATGAATAATTTTCTACTTTTTCCCATCGCTTATTATCTAGTATTCTAATTATTTGCAATAACAAAAGGAAGAGATGATGAATTAGAGGTTTTTCATAAATGTTTGATTAGTTTTTCCTATAAACCCTTAAATTCTGCTTTTGAAAAATTATCTGATATACGAAATTACTGACCACCATGGGCTATTTATTGCAAAACACATTATTGAGGGTGTGAGATAGTTGATAAAATTTAAAAGGAGACAGTACTAAAGACAACAGTATATTTAAACTATTTTCCTTTGCACTTGTCTGTTGGTTTCATATTAGTTTGTAAATTGTTTTCTGAAAGTAAAGCTTTTTACTGTTTTCAAATCTGTAATGGCATCAATGACCATGGGGTTGTCAGGGTGTGAGTCTAACTTTGTGCATTAGGAGCAGTGACCACAGAGTTGTCAGGGTGAGTCTACGTTTAGCAGCAGTGACAGGGGGCTGTCAGGGTGAGTCTACGTTTAGCAGCAGTGACGGGGTTGTCAGAGTGAGTCTAACATTGTGCATTAGCAGCAGTGGCTCTCTTTGATCTTTTTTACTTAGCTTTAGTTTTAGTTTTTTAAGATTTTCTTTATACTTAAGAAAATATACAACTTTTCTTCTATCAAAATATTAGGTAACTGTATATACTTGGTGTTATAGATACAGACTTTTAGTATATACTTACTGAATCAAATACTTATTGAATGAAATACTTATTAAATGAAAATATTCAGGTAAACTAATAAGTACCAATGTGATTCTAAATAACTAGTTAAAATTTTAAACATAATGATGGAACATAAACATTTTGTTGATAGTCATGTAGTACTTAATTCAATATACTTAACTTTCAATATACTTACCTTTGACACTTTAAAAATGTCTTTGCTTTAAGTAACTGATCTAATGGAGATAAATACACACATACACCCTCTAAAGTGATCCATAGAAGAGGCTATGCACAAGTACTTGACTAAGCCCTGGGATTTAATAATGGCTCCACAGATTGGGCTGAGCTGCATTTTAAACATGAATAAGAGGTAGCAGAAGGAGTCAGTGAGAAGGAAAGATCAGACATGACAGACTGAAAGGTATTCATGAAACAAAGCATAGCACTGTCCATGGGTGCATGATTCTTCGTTCCTGAGTTCCTAGAACACTATTGCTTAGCACAGAAGATAGCCGATTGATTAATCAAGTAATTGAAATAAAGTATGGAACCTAGTTTTACTTATATTACAGAAAATCAGAGTAAAGAATGTGTGAAGTAAGTGGGTAGTATGACAATGCTAGAGAAAGCAAGCAAAGGTCAGATCCCCCAAACCACAGTTAGGACTTTTGACAGTGAGTCAAGAATAATGAATCTTCAGTAAGAGTTACTTCTTCTGATGGGACGCAATAAAGCTTCCATTCTTAGCATTATTGACTCCATTCTTAACATTTAGCAGGTTGATGAATGGGTAGAGAAAGGTTGGAGTAATGGTGGTATTTGAAAAACAAGGTTGAATTCAGGTACGTGGAAGGCATAGAGGAGAGAAGGAAAGGAACTAATGTGTTGCATTTTCAGTTATTCTGATTGCTCACTGGGAGCATGTTTTACATGCAGGACACAGTAAATAAAATAGTAAAGGAGAAACCAGAGTGTAGAAGTGGGAATGCAAACCTATAAAAAGGATGAAACCACATTTCTCACTTTTAAAACTTAAATGTAGGGAAAGAAAAGTAGAATAAAACATAATAGAGTCATATTTCTGTTGGAACATTATGGAAGCTGCAATAAGAGAAACAGTGTAGGAGATTAAACACAAATCAGGAGAATATAATAATCAAGTTGTGAGATTATGAAGATTAATTTATGGATGCTTGATTATATTTAGAATTAAGATGGGACTTTGATGTTTGATCAGAGGACTGTTTCTAGGATGACTCTTAGATGTTTAACTTGAATCACTGGACAACAGTGAAAGCTTCAGCCAAATTAAGGAAAAAATATTTGAGACTTAAGGAGAAAGGTGATGAGTTCTCATGTGACAGTGCTGAATTTGTGAGACTTAAGGCTCGTTCAGATGAAAAGAGCAGCTGACTGCAGTGAAGCCCTGAGATTTGACTGATCAGCTGTGATTATTAGAACTGTGACAGGTGGATGATATCAAATACACAGTGTGTTAAAAGGAGAAGAGTGTTAAGTGAAAAGTTGGAACTCTGGAGAAAACCTGTAGGAGGTATTCATGATAAGAGAAAAGAGATGATCAGGTCCTGGGATAGACATGGCTAGCATCATTGGAGAGCTCTGGGGATGACAACATGTCTTAATGTTCAGGTTTGCCAGAAAATGTTAATTAGATAGAGATAATGTTTTTAAACATTCAAGTGAATGTGTGAAAAGAATTATGGTATCTGAAATTTCAAAATCCTCAAGTTAAACAAAACCAAAAAATGATAACTCAGCAAAGCATTTGTAAAGTGTCTTTTCAGTAAACTTTACTTAATCTTTTTTTTTCAGCCAAGCAACCGACATAATGGAAACATCAGGGTGGAAGTCCATGATCCAGTCTCATCCTCATTTAGTGGCAGAAGCCTTCCGAGCACTAGCATCTTCACAGTGTCCACAGTTTGGTATTCCACGCAAAAGGTTAAAACAGTCTTGAGTCTTCCATGGACAGTAGGAAATTTATTTGCCTTTACTCCCCCAGGTCCTGAAGGATTCCAATACAAACCATAAGCAACAGATGTTTCTGTCTCTTGTCCACAGAACGGAAGCTGGAAAGGCATATTGCTTGCATTCACATGGATAATTTATGGTTTATACTTCAGCTTTAAATCTGACTGATTAATTCACTTCAAGGCCTTAAATTGTCTTCAGTGACTTCTCTTGTTCATATAATAATTTAATTTTTTTTATTGTGCCTTGTCAGTTTGCCAAGGCTATGCAGGATTGCACTAGCTCCACATTGCAGTAATATTGATAACTGATGATACTGAATTTCAAAGGATCTTCCATTATTTTAGAAACAAAAGAATTTTACAGGCTTTGCTCTATATGATCTCCAAGTATAAAACTAGGTTCTATTGGATTTGTAGATTGCCAGAGGCATCTCCAGTCTCAGGTGTGTAGGCACTAAAGAGCCTGTTACCATCCAGATACGTTTTGACCATACACTGCTCTGATTTAAATTATTTTTCATTTCAAGGGGCAGATAACAATGAGTTGACCTAAAATTTTAGTAATATTTGTGGTGTTTGTCTGTATATTAACTGCTCAAGAAACTGGGTTTATGCACATTTGTAAAGATTGAAAAATAATATGAAGTTAAGATTTCAATAAAAAGAAAGCATGACTTTTGCTAATGTTTTAAATTTATGACTTACATTTGAAAGAAAAATTCAATAGATGTTAAAGTCAGGATGACCAATGTACATGTAATGAGTGGGCCAATTAAGAAAGATATATGTGCACTTTTAATGTGGAAATTTTCTATGATAAATGGTACATATATATTTTCCCTTTGCATGGATTAATAAGATTTTGATTATGTTTTAACATTTAAAAGAAGTTTTGTGACACAAGGAGCCAACTTGGATATTCATGAAAATAGATAAAATTATGCTTGATTTTAGATACATTGACTTGGATTTCAAATATTTATTATTGAGTTTATTACAGTTTTATTACATTTGGGCAAGGCACCTAACAATAAATGAGTCATGTACAGTCTGCTTTATTTCAAAGCAATTAACAGATAATATTTGCCTGTGTAAGTTGTATGGGAAAGCAGAGAACCCTCTGAGCGTGTGTGCAGCCACACTAGGAAACTTGTTTCTCCCTGGTGGCTCAGTTACTCACAAGGTAGATGATTGAAATTTTGCGTAATGTGAATGGGATACATGTTACCAACTGTTTTTAGTGAAACCGTTTTTTGTTTGTTTGTTTGTTTTTTAATTAAAGTTTAGCTTTAAACACGCAAATGTTTTGTGTCTAGTAGTTGTGAGATCTGTTGTGATGCATTGTTCTAGAGAAGCAGGAGTGGCCGTGTCAGATCATATGTGACTGAAGCATTGGTGATGTGCTCTCTACATAACGTCTGAGCATGTTACTGGAAAACAGGTGTATGTGCCTGTATTTTGCATATGTAGCTTTATTCCCTGAATTAAAATTTGTGTAATTTGTTTATTATAAAATTCAGGAAAAAAGTAAGCATATTGTTTTAAAATAGACTATTTTAACTATAGCTTTTTAGCTCTTAACTGAAACAATCTTAAAATACATTCAGAAAATACTGTCAAATAAGCATTAGCTATCAAGAGAAAACAAGAAAAGATTGTATTTTTAGATATTTTAGTTTTGATTCTTTGTTGTTAAAATGGTAAGAATTATTTGAGATAGAAGAAATTTTTTTCATCTGAGAGTGGGCTTCACCCTATATAAGAGAATCATGATGAGCAAAAGTTTATTCCCTTAATTTCTTCATAATACAAACCTTGTTACATTAACAGTAAACTTTTAAACGCACACAAGCACACTTTTTAATACAAGATATTTTCATGGTCTAACAAAAAGCAAAGATTCCACTCAGCAGCTAGAATACATTGTCAAATGTCATAAAAACACTGAAGTCTATGTACAACACATTGCAAATTGATTCATTGATTTGGTCCACATTTCTAACCATGGTGAAATCAATAGTAATGCCATATAGTAAACATAATAAGTGTTTATTGATAATGTTTGCAATGTTCTTGTACATATTTTTGGTTTTAGTTTGCTAACATATTTACTACCAAAAATGTCCAACACTTTGCTCTGTAAATATCAGTGTCTGCTGACATGCCCACTTTTTAGAAGGTACTGTACCAACTATTACACTTAAAGAATCATACAATCTTTTCTGGTTTTGTTTTTAATGTATATTTTAGTAGTTTTGGTTCTTGAGTGTGTGATAAAAGACTGTTTATTTTCTTCTTGGAGTGTCCTAATTGCGTTTTCCCCATTCACTCATTTTTGTACTATATACAACTTGATCAAAATAGGTACAATTTCTGCTTAATCCAGTCTTTTTAAGTTACCAGTTTTCTTCTATTACCTTTTAGTCACCTAAACAAGGCTTTTCTCAGTACAGAGTAAGTAAGTGGTTTTCAATATTACAATTTAAAAATGTGTCTGTTGGAAAATTGTTCTTTAGAGTGGATTTAGAAATACTGTATTTGTGCCTTTTTCATTGTTTTGCTTTTAATGTGTTTTGATACTTGGAGCACAAATATGAAGGTGCCATAAGATGGCTTGCTAATGTTACCTCCTTAAATACTTTCTATATTACTATCTTCAAATAATAATTGGAGAACCTTGAATGAAATGCCCTTTGTGTGAGATATGTATGTGTTTATATTTTCTTGGGCTGTGTATAATATGTTTGAGTGAATTTATGAAAATAGAACTTAGTTAAATATGTTGAAAATTCAGATTAATTGAAGTATCTCATTTAAGTGTACTTTATATGAAAAGACAGTGGATTGCCAGAAGACAGTGTAATCCTCAAAAATGTGACCAGCATTCTTCATTATAAAATAGGAAAATATTGCTGTTTTAGGATATCAAGGATAATTAAATTTTAAAAATAATTGCTTTAAATATTTTAAAAGTGTCATGAACATTGTTTTATTTTTTTAACTTGATCTAATTGAGAGTTTAAATTTTCGGAAATATTATTTTGCTCATTAAAACTTTATACATGAATTTAAAGCAGTTTTTATATGAAGTTATAGATAAACGCTTCAAGTATGGCTCAGTGATAGAGTGCTTATGAATATTTGTGATCCATAAGTTGGATCCATAGCAACATCAACACACAAAAAGATGGGATCGTAGATACAATTCACTGTTAGAAAAATGCAACAAAGACTTGGATAAGTTTTATGAAAATCACACTCAGCAGTTTTACTACAAGTCTTTCATGTTCATGTAGAAGTGAAATAATCTGTCTTGGACATGCCTGGTCTTCGATGGTTACAATGGAAATATTTGTTGTGTTCTTGAGAGAGGTGGGCGAGTGAGTGAGTAGGTTTTAGTATTCTCAGAAAATAAATACAGCACTTTCAGCACACATGAGAGTATTTTACAAACCTTTTTATACAGAGATTGTAAGCTCCAACTTAAGTGTTCATGGAGTGATGTAAATGTTGGCTATTTCTAGCTGAAAAAAATACTGAGTGCCTCCAATGCAAGATGTCTTTACTAGGAATGAAATCACACTGTATTTTCTGTTGTATGTAAATTTATGTCTGAGAAGGAATACTTATTTTTAAATATTTTCCTGTTGGTAAAGCTTACTGTAAAGCTTATTATCTAACTAGTTAATTTAGCATTGCTTACAGATGAATTGAGTCCATTTTTGGAAATAAAGTTTTGCTAAAATTATTTAATTATTAGTTCAGAAGGAAGTTGACTTTTAAGACTCAGACCTTTAACAGTTAAACTTTCTGGCCTTTATTTAATCCATTTGTTGTTTTATGGTGAGATACACACTATTTGTGTTATTGCTGGAAATAGATTTTGTGTTTCAGCACGTTGAGTTAAAATAAACTTGTTACTGCTTATTCAGAAGTAATTTCCTTGCTTGGGTTTATTTGAGTCTTCTCTAAAATGTCTGCTTTAGTGTGCTGCTTTAACATGAAAATTTAAATTTTACATGCTAAATACCTTCTACATAGAGAAGCTTATGGTTCTGACAGTTTAAAATATTGTTGCTATTAAAATGCAGACACAGTCAGAATATTCCTAAACAAGCTTACTAAAAATGACAAAGTGCTTAGTAGTTGTAGCCTTGATGTCAGGTGGAAGGACACCATAAGAAAACTTCTATGTACCCAACACATGCCCTAAATACTTACTAGGATATAAAATAGTGTATTTTCCATATAAGTATAATGAAATGATATAGAAAAGTTGTAATCAGACCCAAAGATAATTTAAAAAGAACTTTTCACTCCTACACTGCATCGTTTAGCCTTATTGAACATGTTCAGATGAATGTTCTGTTTTTTGCTACCTCAAAGGATTTCTAAAGGTCCAAGAATAGTATTTACTTTCTTCATACTTTAAAATATTTTTGAGATTATATTATTATTGTAACATACATACCTTCTATTTCAGCACTCAAAAACCTCCATCCTGTTTTTCAAATTCATAACTTTTTTTCATTAATTGTTGTTACATATGTGTGTGCAGGGCTGGAATGGGGGGGTGAGGTTTGAAAATACATAAATACTGTCTACTCAGTCTGTATAAAATAACTTCTCTCTGTGTTTTCAGGACTGGCCATTTAGAATGTTCTTTCTGGTGCAAGACCATTTTTCCTGCTGTCAGCATTGCTTTAGTTCTAGTCGATGTTTTATGTTTGGGTTCAGGCCTTCTGGACTCCACCTTCACCTCACCCATCCTCAGTCACAGTAACATGCCTATTATTGTCCTTCTTCAGCTCTTGCCCAAGCAGTCTTGGTGAGACTTAGACTTCTGACATTCCTAGGAGTCTTACAACAAAAACTCTGGTCCTTTGGCTCTTAAGATCGTCTCCTCCCTCTTCAACAGTGATTCTTGATTATTAGGTGCTATTGTAGATGTATTTCTTGGGATTAGATTCTACAATTCTGCATTTTGATTGGTTGTGGTTTGTGCTAACAGTTTGTAAGTCGGTTTCAAAGAGAACTTTACTTGATATGGGTGAAGATTATGCTTATATGTGGGTCTAAGGACTAATGTTTAGAGCGTAGTTGGGATTCTAGTTTTGTAGAATGATGGTTGTAGGTTCTCCTCCAAGATCCATGTCACGATCCTTGAGTAGTTGTCTAGGTTTCCAATATCAGACATTATGTTCCTCTTGTTGACTGAGCTTTAAGTCCAAGTTAGAGAGCTGTTAATTACTGGCCAGTTATATGTGCCAATACTGCACTTTTAGGGTTATACTGCCATGCCAATTATCATTGTGGTTCATTGGCATTATAGCAACTGCTTTTTGCTTCTCTTCCTTCAAATCTGGTATGACCTTTTCTAATAGCACGCCAAGCTAGTCCTCAGAGAGGAGGCATTCATTCAAGTCAGTTCCAGCTCAAGATCCTCTGGGCCCTGTGTCTGAAGTACATGGGTCTTGAGCAATAGAGACTTACCTTCCAACTCTGGAGGACAACCAAGGTCTATAGGAATAGGCTATAACAATGTATATGTAAAGTCAACATAGACCCATTGGTCTTCATTTAAGGATCAGGCCTAATTTCCAAAAGGCTGTACAGTACCAGCTTCAGGAATAGCCATAAGTCCCAGAAACTAAGTCATAAGATACCAGCTCTAGGAATAAGACAGTAAAGTATACCACCTGAATAACAGCTTGAAGCCAAGAGCTGCAGTCTGTTGCTTAGCACCTAATAGTAAAACAGAAGGAGATTAAGTAGCCTTTGTTATATCTGGGCTGTAGTCCCAGACTGCTAGTTGAAGTTGCAGGAAGAAAAAGACATTGAAAAGTGATTTTAACCTTTATTTCTAAATTCTGAAAAGTTCACAAGTTTATACATAAATTAAAATCACAAATTCAATAAGAAGTTTAGATCAGAGAATGTTTACATTAAGAGTAATTATCTGGCTAAACATTCATCATTTGTCACTAAAAACTGTAGCTAAGTTATCCTTGAAGTTTTGTATAGATAAACCTAGTCAATATTTTATCTTCTGTCTTTGCACTTATAGTAAACCCCTAGTTCCCTTTCTATGAGCTTTGGTTAGTGGTTTTGCAACCTCTTGGAGTGTGCTCTTAAGTTGTAAATGTCTGCTTGTTGTCTCAGAAACAATTAACTCATGACACTTAAGAAGTGGCAGAGTCCTCAGTGCAATCTAGACATTAGAGGAGAATGAATAGCAGTCCTATCACTAAAGAGGTCTGAGTGTCTTTATCTGGGTTGCCATTCTGAAACAGTGCATGCTGGTTGTTTCTGCAGAAAAATGCTCTTTGTTCTTGCACACTGTTTGTCTGAAGGAAGTCTGAGGTCTTCCTTCAGCGATTGTTGAACCTTAACATACATATTACATAAACCTTCCTCCTGTTCTTCCATAAGAGTCTCCAAACTCCATCCACTGTTTGGCTGTGGTGTTTGCATTTGTCAGAGGTAGCTGCTGGATTAAGCCTCTCATGAGACAAATAACAGAGTATCAGTAATACTGCTAGGGGTTGTTGCTTGTCCATGGAATGGGTTTAAGTTGGGCCAGTCACTGGTGTAGCAGAAGGGTAATGGAAAAAATGGCACACTGGCTGGCTAGCTCCCAGCCACCACCATGTTCTCACTCTCAGTTCCCGCACTAACTGCTGCACCAGCTGGTTAGGAGTGCTGACCAGGGACCCACAGGACGTTTGTGTGGCTGCTGGTCAGTTCCTTGGAGTCTGTGACCCTAAGCATGGCTCAAGGGCCAACCCCATCACCCCCATGCGGTAGGTATAACAATTCCCAGTACCCGGTAGAAATAAGACTCTTAATGCTTAAAGATTATCCAGTGGATTTATATATTGGAAAATGCTCAATATACAAGATGCACACACAATCAGGATTGTTAACCCAATCACCTAACCTTGATATTTATAACTATCTTAGACTGCTAGAGACATCCAAGGACATCTATCATCTCTCCTCTCCTCCCTCTCTCGCCTCCTCTTCCTCGTTCCTTCCTCCTCCCAACTCCTAGCTCCACCTACCTCTTCTCTATCCAATGGTAGAGCTTCACTGCAAATACAATGGGCAGGAAAAGTTCTGCAACATATGTATATAATCTTTTAAATATAGTTTTAGGATTGCCTATAGATCTTGTTTGTAAGCCTAGTAGAATTCTCCTGTGGCTACAGGAGAATTACTGTTAGTTGGAGGGTTTTTACTACAATTTCAATCTCAATATTATGGGTCTATGTATGTTTTTAACTTCTTAGTTTAATTGTGATTATTTGAGTGAATTTAGAAAATCATTTAGTTTCTTTTTTTTTTCAGCTTAATGTATTTCCTTATCATAGTCTGAATTCCTTTCTCGTCTGTTTTATATTTCCCTATTTAGTTCTGATTCTGTTCATTTGAGTCCTCTCTTTGTTTCTTTTTGGTTAGTTGGGCTATGGGTCTGTCAATCTAGTTTGTCTTTTCAAAAAACCAGCTCTTTATTTGTAAATTATTTGTAATGTTTTCTATTTCATTAATTTCTCTGATTCTTCTTTTTTTCTGTTAAATGGATTTAGATTTGGTTTCTTCTTTTTTTAGAGTTTTGAGTTGGAACATTAAGTTATTTATTTGTGCTTTTTCAGATGTCTTTTTAATGTAGGCAGTTAGTGATATAATCTTAGTTGCAGAACGGCTTTCAGTGTATCTCAGAGTTTTTGTTGTGTTTTAGTCATTTAATTCTAGTATTTTTTTTATTTTTCTTGACTTCTTTTTTAACCTATCTGCAACACAGTAATGAGTTGTTTAACATTAATAAGCTTGTGTACATACTAGAGATTTATCTATTTTAGTTTTTACATATTGTAGTTAGTTATTGTAGTCTTTTTGAATTAGTGCACATTTGTTTTCTGTCTAGGATATAGTCTGTTTATGGTCTATTTTAGAGAAGCTTCAAGGTGCTACTTCTATATTTAGACACGCTTCCATGTATTTCCTTTTGTTTTGGGGGAAAATATTCTATAGATAATAATTAAATCCATTAGTTGTTTGGTTGTCTTAGGTTTTTATTTTTGTTTTTTTTTTCCAGATGACCTGTCTATTACACACACAGACGCACGCACGCACGCACGCATGAATGATAGTATTGTCTTATTTGCTTACTATTCTTTTCATTATAGTGAAGTGTCCCTCTCTGTTTCTTGTGATCAGTTTTAACTTGAAGTGGCGTTTTGTTTGCTTGGGTTTGTTTGTTTGTTTAGATGTTAGGATAGTGATGTCTGCTTACTTCTGCTTCCCGTTTATTTGTGGTACTGTCTCCTAGTCTTTTGCTCTAAGGCATTGCCTATCTGTAAAGGGAAAATGTTCTTGTAAACAACAAATGTTTTTTGTTTATTAATGCATTCAGTCCTTGGGTTTTTTTTGTTTGTTTTTGAGTTTTTTTTGTTTTGTTTTTTTAATTGGAGAGGTGACCCTATTGATATTTGAAGTTACTGTTGAAATGTGTGTTAATTGTTGTCATTGTCTTCTTGATTTTTGGTGACTTTTTTTGTGTTCCTAGTGCTACTGTGTGCTTTAGTAATAACGTGTTATATTCGGTTTCCAGTCTCTTGGCTATCCTCATTTCTCTCTCCATCACAAAACAATGCTTCTTGTATTTTCTTTATGTTTGGTTTGTTGGATATTAATATTTTTAGGCTGGTTATATCATGCAAAGTTTTTTTCTTCTCCTTAAACTATGGCAGATATTTTTGCTGGGTACATTAATCGAGCACCACTTTGATGATGAGTTAGGACTTGGAATGCATTGGTGTAGGCTCTTCCCGATCTCTATGCTTCCACTGAGAGATCAGCTGATGAGTTTACCTTCATACATGACTTGTGTTTTGTTGCTTTGACTCTGGAAGCTTTAAATATACTTTTTTTTTGTTTTGTATACTTAAGTGTTTTAACAGTGATATGACATTGGGATTTTCTTTTTAGGTCTCATCTATTTGCTTTTTGAATATGTATGTTTATTCCTTCCCTTAATTTGGGGAGATTTTCTTCTATGATCTTGTTGAGAATCTTGCCTATGTCATTTACAGGGTACTTCTCTCTCATCTACGCTGTAATTAAATGCTTTGGTCTTTTTTATAGTGTCCCACATTTCTTATATATTTTTTTTGGTTTTTATATTTTGTTTTGCTTTTTGATTTATTTTTCATATTCTGTCCTTTCATCTAGAGTCTCTGTTTTATCTTTTTATCTTTGTGTCCTGATATTCATTCTTTGGCTTCTTTCTGCTGTACTCAGTTTTCATTTCAATTTTCTAGTTGGGTTATTTGAATGTTTAATTCTGTTTTCATCTCTGCTTGAGTCCTCTGCAATGTTTCTCTTTATTGAATTTATTTTTCAAGTCCTGTATAGACTTAATCTTTTTGATCAATATTCTGGTTTTTGGTTTGGTTTGTTTTTTGTTTTGTTTTGTTTTTGTTTTTGTTTTTGTTTTTGTTTTTGTTTTTGTTTTTTGGTCATCACTCAGGTATTTAATTCTCCTTAAGTTCATTCTCCTTAATTTTGTAGAGCTGTTTTTTTTAATTGTTTGATGAAGTTTAAATTCTGTGTACTAGGATTCACCTAGGTAATCCTGCTGGCAAACATTGCTATAAGTGTGGTAGGGTTTAGAGGTGAGATACTGGCTTGGGTTTTCATTGTTTGTATTTTTAGAATCAGATTTAGGCATTTGAACTTTGTCAGTTGTGTTTCTGATATGTACAGAGTGCTTTGAGCCTAAAAGTTGTTAATGGCTTAGGTAGAGTGAAGTCTTAGAAAAGCCTAGAAAAGACCAGGCTGGTATGCAGGGTTTTTCTCCTGTTCCAAGTGTTGAGGGTAAAGGTAGATCTCTGTGTAAAGAGATTAGGTATAACATAGGAGAGGCCTTTGGGTTGGGGAGTAAGCAGTGTGGGGCGGGTCCTAGTAGAAGCTTATAGCTTATTTGTGGCACAGGCAACAGTAGCTAGGTGATGCTGGTGTACTGAATGTGAGATTCTGGTAAGATCTGGTAGATTAGGGAGTATTTATAAAGTACATGTTATACCTTCCATAAAGGTGGGTCCTATGGATTGATTGAGAATAAGAAGCTTACAGTAAGGCCCTGGGTGTGGATCCAGTGGGGTCTCCCACCACACAGATAATGCAAAGGTCACCAGACTGTTAACTACATATGCTTCCAGTCTTGTAGGTGGATAACAGGTTATGCACCACTTCTTTAGAAGAAATAAACCTGTGCGTTTAACATTCCGGGCTCCCCTAGTGCAGTGCTTCTCAACCTTCCTAATGCTGTGATCTTTTGTTTAATTCCTCATGTTGTGGTGACCCACGTCATATATTTTTATTGCTACTTCATAACTGTAATTTTGGTACTGTTATGAATCGTAATGTAAATATCTGTATTTTCTGATGTTCTTAAGTAGCCACTGTGAAAGGATCATTTGACTCCCAAAGAGGTTGTGACCCACATGTTGAGAACCATTGCTTTAGACATATTTTATAATACATACGCTGTAATAGCCTTTTTCTATAGCCCTTGATTGTCTTCCAGAGTTGGAAGGTACATCTCTATTGGTCAAGACACCAGTACTGTAGACACAGCACCCAGAAGACCCTGAGCAGGAATTGACTTGAATGAATGCCTCCTCCCTGAGGACTAGTTTTTTTCTGCTGTTGAAAGAAGTTACACAAGCTTAAAAGGAAGAGAAACAATGAGCAGTTGTTACAATGCCAATGCACCACAATGATAATTGGTATGGCACTATAACCTTACGGGTACAGTAATAGCACACATAACTGGCCAGTGATCAACAGCCTTCTAATTAGACTTAAGATGCACTCAATTTTGCTACTGTTATGAATCATAATGTAAGTGTGTTTTCTGAGGCTCTTTGGCAACCCCTATGAAAAGGTTATTTGACCCCAAAGGGTTTGTATTTCACAGGTTGACAATTGCTGCCCTAATACTTCTGTGTAAGCACAAAGACATCTGTGTTTCCTACACCTGGGGAAGAACATACAGGACCTGACTGAGTGAAGAGGTTCAATCGTCATACTTTTTAAATGAAGACATTAGTAGAACTCAGTCACAAAACATGTAGCTCCTTTTTTCTTTGTATTAGGAAAGTTTTCACACTTTTGCAGTGCATAATGAATTTTACATTTTTGTGGTAATTTCTATATCAATTTTTGTTCTTTTTCTCTCAACTAATGATTCACATGTAGTCTTGAGATTGTGTGATAGAACAACTATACAATTCTTTATATTACCCAGTCTTATCCTTTTCTGCAAATTCAAATGAGGTCTTAATACTAGAAAAGTGTCATATGAGAACAGTGATTAACATACATACACACACACCACAAACCAAAGATCTAGTTTCCTCAGCAAGATTTTGAGAGTATGTACTGTTCAAAGTACTAAAAGCATGTGAAGTTCATGAAAATTGAACAGCAAAGATGATAGAAATGAAAATGGTATACACTTGACAAGTGTATAAAATTAGATGTTTTAAATTTAAGAAAGATATGAAAAGGCAGGTATATGATCAGGAGGACAAGGTCACACAATCTTACACTGCACGAGCAAGTGTAGAGAGGTAAAAAAACAATTCCCTTTAGTTTTATTTATCAATACATTAAGAGAATTGTTTAGCACTCTCTTGGTTTGTATATTTTGTATCATAACTGAAAGTTAGGGTTTCTGAAGAAAAGCTTCTTCTACTGTTTGTTCATAACCTTTCCCATAACAAATGGATATGTTACTCAACTAATGTTATAAACTGTTTAGTACTGTTCCTCATCTTATGGTAACCACTAACCATAAAATTATTTTGTCACTGCTTCATCACTAATTTTGCTACTATGACAAATGTAAACATAAAAGAAATATCTGATATGCATGATACCATATACATGCCTACCAGAGAGGTCATGACCCACTGATTGAGAACCACTGAGTTAGCCCATCCTCTTTTCAAAGGATATATCTATAAGGAGGATGTGCCAAGTCACAGCTGTCATTAAATCCTTGCCTGCCATTAAGTCCTCCGTGCTTTTACCAGTAAAAACATAATAGTTCTGCCACAAAGGAAGATGAACTCAGTGAACAACTTCTCAAAAAGATTTTAAAAAAAAAGTAACACTGCTGTACTTAAATAATTCTGACAATATCCTTGCTGTGTGCATCTACCATATGCTCAAGGGGTAGACTTGATGGCTTCATGTTTCAAATTGTTCAGAGTGTAACATGGGGACCCAAAGGAGATTGGTAGACTATAGTGGTTTTGAAATGAAAGTAACCCTAAGATCTATATAAGCTTGTTTTAAAAGGAAAAAAATTAAAAAGGCTGTTTTCCGTTCCATATTACGCAGAACCAGTTGTGCACAATTAAAGAGTTTTTTGCTTTACTATCCTCTTAAATGTGCAGTGACTTCCTCATTGGGGACACATATTAATTCTATAACAAACTAACTTTAAAAATGATAATATTTATACTGAAAAGAATTTGTGGGCACCTAAACCTAAATATAACTGATTTTTTTTTATGAGAAAGATAATCTTGATATCCCAAAGTAAGTTTATGATCCTCTGTAACCCATAAAACATTCTTACGTTGCAAAAATTACTCAAGAACTCTTATTTAGTGACTTGCTTCTATTGTATGGAAGTGAATTTTAAGGGTATCATCTGAGAATTTATCTAAATGAATCTCAGTTTAATAAATTGACTCTTTAAAACCCTGGCAGTGAGCATTAAACAACTGGAAGGGAAACTAACTTACTACTAGACACAAACATTTTAAACAACCTGGACAAGAGCAAAGGGAAAGGAGAAGAAAATCAGAATTGTGTATTTCTTTTTTTCATACATAGTTAGGAAAAATTCTTAAGTTTTAAACTGAGTTGTAATTTATAAATATTTTTAATCAATTTTTTTTCAGTCTCAATTGGTAGCACTTAAATGATTCATATAATCTCAAAAGCACAAGTTTTGGCATGGTTTGTGACAATGGCACTTGTATAGGTAGCAATGTAAGAGAAAAATGTATGAATACTAATAGATACATAGATAACAAGTGTAACAGAATCAATGTGACAAATTAAATGGACCTATATAGAAGAAAGCTATTCAGTTATAGTTGAGCAGACACTGTAGATGTCTACGGAATAAAATATAATTTGGATGGATATAATTAGTAAAATAAGATATCTGAATGGTGAATAGAGAGCATAGGTATACATCTCAGTGAATAATTGCTAACCAGAGAAGAAGTATTCCTAATTGGAACAATGGGAAAAAAGAAACTGGTTCCATTTGAAAAACTGTGAGATCTCTGTCTTTTGAGTGGAGGTCTCAAGAGTATTGCCTTGTTGCTTTGTTGCTGAGGTTGGTTTCAAACTCTTGGTCTGAAGGAGTTCATTTTACTCAGCCTCCCAAGGAGCTGGGGAAGAAAGTCTCATCCCTAGCTGAGGAGCCATTAGCCACTGGGAGCAGGATAGTCAGTTTTCTTTTTCATTCTCACACATTGTCCATATTCCATTAGGTGATGCCGTCCAAATGTGAATCATGTGAATAGTACTTATAGGACTTGGTGGATTATCTTTTAAAAACAAAGGAGACAAAGTGAAATTGAGAAGTGAAAGAAAAGAGGTTACAGGAGGAGTTGTAGTGTGGGGGCAAAGAGAATGATTGAAATACATTCTATTCCTGTTTTAAATGTCTAACACATAAGTAACAGTTTCTTAAAGATATAGATGGATATAAGATGATGACAGGTAAAATGAAACAAATAGTGATAACAACTATTAATATGAATCAGATCACTAGATAATAATCATATGACTGTATAATGCACAGAGAAATACAAAGCAACAAGTGAAATGTGTGTAGGACACTCGTACTATGTCATAGAAAAAGACTGATTCCCAATTTCTTTCTCTCCTCTACTAAGATACTACCACAACCTAGATTCACAGACCTGTCTTGGTTATTAGACTCCTGAATAAATTGCTAATAGCTAGAATTAAACAAAGTAGCTGTTTTAGTGTTTTGTTATGAAGAGATGCAGTGACCACAGCAAGTCTTATGAAAGAAGGCATTTAATTGGGGTTGCATATGGTTTCAGAGGTACAGTCTGTTATTGTGGTGAGAAGCATGGCCACATACAAGCAGACATGGTGCTAGAGAGGTATCTGAGAGTTCTACATCCTCATTCACAGCCAGAAGCTTTATATAAGTACCTTGACCTTCAAAGCCCAACCTCAGTGACGCACTTCTTCCAACAAGGCACACCTCCTACTCATTTAAAATCGTACCACTCCCTGGTGACCAAATCTATGAGCTTATTGGGGCCATTCTCACTCAAACCACCACAGTAACCAAAGATTGACTCATTAGAATAATAGTTTATATCACATGAAAAGGTAAACAAAACCCATGATCATCTAATTTAATTGAACAAAAATTCTATACCAACTTCTCACAAAAAAATTTTTTTTTTTTGTAAATCAAGTATAGGGAAGAATTCTTCATAAATCAAAAAGTACAAGTAAATGTTCTTTCTGGGTTAATACTAGAACTAGAAAATACCTTAGTAATACATTGCAGGTATCCCTGTCATAGTATCAAACAAAGGAAATAAACATTTATTGTTTAATCAGTGAAGTGTGTGAAACAGGAATTATAATTTTGGGAGAGAAGGCCTATATTTAGAAATTATGTATAGTTATCTCTGAAGAGGCACAAATGAAACAAAATTTTGCTTTGGTAAAATAGTAAGAATAATCTGAGGTACATGAACTAGCAGACACCATTTATGGAAACAGAAGACTTTAGTCACAGTTACAGAAAATAGGTAAAGTATAAAAAGTAACTTGCTATACATTTCTTATTCAAGGGAAAATTTTTTCAACAAAATTACACTGCAAATGAATGATTCATAAAGGAGAGATAACTCATATCTATGTTACTTATATCAAATAAAATATAGTTGAGAGAAATAAGGAAAACATAGTACCTGTCTTTAGATAGTATACTGAGAGAGAATGTCCGGATTCATATCTACCTTTCTCAACCTAATGGATGTAATCCCTTTGGTTTTATCTCCAAAAGTATTTACATTATGGTTCATTACAGTAGCAAAATTAGATCAGGCTGTAGCTCAGAATTTGGGGGCTGAGCCATGACCACAAACATCTTTCTCTGTCAACTTATAAAGGCTAAAATTTCAAAAACCCCAGTGAGCTCATATGCAGGTTCAGGAAATGCTCCCCAGTGGTCAGCTCTGACTCAAGTCATTCAGACACAACAGTTTATAATGACCTTTAATTTGGTGGGTCCTATGTAAAGCTTTGTGGAATTTCTTTAAATTAACAAGCCTTATACAGAATAGGATATGTGATCAGCATGGCCTTGCTTTGAGTCAAGTTGTTTTTTTTTGTTGTTTGTTTGTTTGTTTCAGTGACTGCCAGGTATATTACAACAACAGTATGTAATAGCTAGCAGGCCTAGAACAAAATGGCTACAGCTATGGTGGAGACAGGGGGTAGACCTCAACATTAGGAAGGTTGATAACTATTGATCTAGACCACATCAGTGAGGAATATGAAAAAAAAAAAACAATACCAAGAACTAAATGGAAATAAACACATCCACCCACCAAAAAACTCTTGAGACACATTTTTAAAAAGAGGAAAAATAAATGAATTAAAGATGCAACTCAAAACTTTGAGAAAACAAAAATATATCCAGTGTACATCAATAATAATAAAGTAATGCTAATGCAGAAATTAGGGAAACAAATAGGAAAAACAAAAGTAATGTTAGAAAATCAGAGGAGCTTACTCTTGGACAAGAAACTAAATAGACAGAAACTTGGCCCAACTATTCAAAAGAATAAAAAAGTGGGCTCAAAAGAATCAGATATGAACATGGAAGTGGTACAATAGACAAGAAATTCAGAATATAATGAAAATCTTACAAAGTCTCTACCATGTAATTGAAAACGTCAAAGAAAATTAGTTTCTGTTTTCAACCAAAACATGAAATTAAATCCATGAACAGCTAAACAAATATACCCATAGACAAATGACGATATTGAACTGATAATAAAAAGCCTTCCAACTAAAAACAGTTCAATTTCAGATGGATTCACAGTAGACTATTGCCAGACTTTGAACAGTCGATAGCTAATCTATAGATGATAGATAGATGTAGGTAGGTAGATGGAACACTTCCACATTTCTGTGAAGTCAGTATCACAAATACCAAAACATTTATGATGAACATAGGTTCAAATACATTTAAACTAAATATATATAATCTTTCTACTATGATCAATTTCATTTATCCTTGAGATTCAAGAATGGTTCAGCAATATGCAAGTCAATAATGTACTAAAATACATAAATAACTTAATACATAAATAAACTTAAATCACAGGAACATCTGAACGGATGAAGAAAATACCTTTGACAAAATCCAAAGCTTTTATGATACAATAAATGTGCCTTCATGATAAAAGTTCAAGAGAATAAAGACTAGAAGGAACATAACTCACAATAATAAAACTATACATCACAAGCTCACAGGCAACACCATACTGAATTCTGAAGGGTTGTGGGGGGTGGGGGGAGGGAGGAAAGAATCCACTAAAATCAGGGAAGGGACAAACTGTCCCTTATCTGTGCTTCTCGATATTAGCTGTAGCAGTAAGGCAAAAGAAAGGGAATAAATAGGGAAAAGATGAAAACTAACACTTTTAGTTAGGTTTCAGTATTCAGAATCAACTTGTACAAATCAATAACCTGTGTATTCAACAACAGATATATAATGAAAAAGATCATGAATACACTCCCATTGACAATATTCTTAAGTAAAATTTCTAGGCATCAGTCTAACTTCAGGGAGAAGGGCCTCTGAAGAAAGAGATGAAAAAAGGATACTGGGAAATAGAGTGGCATCTCTTGGTTGTGGGTTGGTAGAAATAATGTGGAAATGATCATTTTAACAACAGATTTTTTATTGATTCAATGCTATCCCAGTCAAAATCTCATTCTTCACCAAAATAGAAAAATTTTCAAAAAATCATATAGAATCACAGAATACCCTGAGCCTGAGCAAAAAGAACAGTGCTGGAGAGATTCTCACTCCAGACCTCAAGCTACATTCAGAGCCATAATAATAAACTAATATGGTGCTGGCACAAAAGCAGCTATGCAAACTACTGGTCAAAATAAATTTTTTAAAAATCTAGAACCTGAATATTCAGCAAAGATGCCAAAATCAACATAAAGCTGGGGAAAGACAGTATTTTCAGCGATTGATGCTAGGAAAGCTATAGCTGTAAAAGAATGAAATTGGATTTATAACTATTACCTTGTACAAAAAAACAGCTATAAATGGATTAAAGAACTAAATGTAAAATTTAAAACTGCTACAAGAAAATCGAGTCAATATACTCCAGGATATAGGTGTGGGAAAGAACTTCTGGATAGGTCTCCATGCACCTGAGAATTAACTACAGTTGACAAGTATGACCTCCATAAGTTAGGTGTTTCTACACAGCTAAACAAATAATTCGTTTAAAAAAAGAAGCTCATAGAATGAGAGAGAATTTGCCATCTATACATCTGAACAAAGGTTAATATCTGGAATATATTTTTAAAAAGAAACTCAAAACACACAAAGAACAACTCTAGTCAAAGAAACAATCCTAAAATGGACTTTATATCTGAACAAAGAGTTCTCAAAAGAAGAAATGAAAATGGTTTTAAAAAAAATTCATCAAATAAGGAGGCAAATCAAAACAACTTTAAGATTTAATCTTATTCTATTCACAATGGCAAAGATGAATGAAACAACTTAAATACCCAACAACAAATACTAGAGAGGATGTGAGAATGAAGGAATCCTCACTCACTCTTGGTAGGGTTACAAACTGTCCAACCACTCTGGAATCTAGTGTGGAGAATCCTCAAAAGTGGAAAACAAAACCAAACAAAACACAACCTACTATATGACTCATTTCTTGACATATGCCCAAAGAACTGGACATCCTACTAGGTCACCCATGATCACTGGTTCTCTATTCATAATATTCAGGATATAAAAACACCATTTATGTTCTAAAACTCATTAATGGATAATGAAATATAGTACATATAGATGAATACTGTTCCATTTGTACAGATGGGTAGAACTGGAAAAAAGTCATTTTGAGTAAAGTAAGAGACCCAGAAAGACAAAAAGTATGTTCTTTCTCAGAGGTCTTTAGCTCCAAATTATAATTTGTAAATTCATCACCTACACTTAATGAGAAAAGTTAGAAAAGTAAAAAGTAACCCTTTCATGTGGGTAATTTAAAGGGGAGAGCAATTTAAAGGGGAATAAGTGGGTATAATTGAGCTTGTGGAAGAAATAGGGAAAACAGTTTGAGGTCACTCTAATTAGAGGGACAAATACAGAAAAAAAGGGGAGAAGGGATGTCTGAAAAATTAACAGTCTATCAAAACCTGTAAATTTGTCTATTTATATATCATGTATACTTTAAATGAAATTTTCCCAACTGTACTGACAGTGCTCCCTCCAAAAGACAATGAAACCCAACACTAGGTATAACAAGGTATCATTTGAGCTGTTTAGGGTTGGGATCTTGCTGGTACCCTAGGTTTTCTGCCAGTGGTTCAAGTTAAGTAAATTGGCTGAAGATACCATACACTTGGGAACTGGACTCAAATACCCAACCCAGCCTGAAAACATCCTTACCAAGGAGTAGCTTTCATAGTACTAAAAGCTACCGAAACAAGGAAGCAACTCATAGTCTTCCTCAGCTCTTATGCTTATGAACCACAACAATAACCAAAATGACACCACATTTCTATGGTTGGAGTAGGTGAACACATACCTTAATGGTAACCAACAACTCTTTAATTGGAATTCGATTTAAGATTAACTCATCAATAGGAGAATCATACCTGGCTCTGGAAACTTAGCCTGAAGTGGGAGACATTTAAATCTCCAACCCAAATATGACCAGTCAATGAAAACACAAGTCAGTAATTATGAATATATTCTGTAAGCCTAGATTGGGCAGATACCCCTACACTACTCTGTTCCCCAGCTATGAGATCCTTATAACTTGAGGATTTATCAGACCTCCTACCTCCTGCTTCCCAGTCCTCTCCTTCATTGCCTTCCTCCTCCATTGTCTTCCTCTAGTCCTCCCCTCTGCTCTCTTCTACAAACCTTTGTTTCTCCACCTCCCCTTCTTCTGCCAAATCACTGGCTCCAGCCTTTATTTTACAAATTAAGATGGGCAGAAGGTTCACTAGAATTCACCTGTGTAAAGACTCATAACCTCCTCTGCAGCCCTTCACAGGAAAGAGGAATTAGTATCAAAATACAAGGCCAGGGCTCTCCACAACATAGCCAACTACCCAGGCCCTGTTTTTCAAAAAGGAAAAAAAAAAAAAAAAGACCTACGGACTTGTTTGCTTACAGCCTGATCTGGGCACATCTCACTTTCTGTGACTGTATCTCATTTCAAGATGACTAGCTAGCACAATGGATCTCTTGTCCACATTCTAATATTTCATTGTTAAGACACAACTTTCCCCAATCATAACAGTGACATATGTAGCAGAGGATGGCCTTATCAGGCATCACTGGGAGGGGAGCCCCTTGGTCCTGTGGAGGATCGATGAACCAGGGTAGGAAAATGCTGGGGTGCTGAGACAGGAATGGGTTGGCAGGTGGGGGAGCACCTCATAGAGGCAGGAGGAGGGAGGAATAGGGGGTTTGTGTAGGGGAAAATGGGAAGGATGATAACATTTGAAAAGTAAGTAAAAAAACAAGAAAACATGAAAAAACAGATACAACCTTTCGTGTTCATCTCCAAGATTACATATTACCATTACTGCAATATAAAGCATTTTACACTCTTAGAAATTCAAAACGTTTAAAGTCTCTCAACTGTGGATTTCTATAAAATAAAAAACAAGTTAAGCATTTTATTATTTTAAAAGGAAAGAACACAGTGGAGTACTACTCAGACATTTAAATCAATGACTTCATGAAGTTTGCAGGCAAATGGATTGAACTAGAAAATATCCTTAGTGAGGTAACCCAGTCACAAAAGAACACACATGGTATGTACTCACTCACTGATGAGTGGACATTAGGCAAAAAGCTCAGAATGCCCATGATACAACCCACAGAACATATGAAACTCAAGCAAAAGGAAGACCAAACTGTGGATGTTTCAGTTCTTTTTAGAAGGGAGAACAAAATATAGAAGATAGAGGGTGGGAGGGTCTTTATAGGAAGAGAGGAGGAGGAGAGGAAAAAGTGGGAAGGATCAGGTATGGGAGGAAACTGGAACGATATGCAGAGAGTCAGTAAATTGAACAAAGTTTTGTAGCAATGGGGGATGGGGAACTGAGGCTAAGCCACCAACAAGTCCCAGATGCCAAGAAAGCAAGAGGCTCCCAGGACCTGACAGGGATGACATTAGCTGAAATGCCCAACAAAGTGGAGGGAGAACCTGTAGAGACCATATCCAGAGGTTAGGCAAGACCCCTGGTTGAGAGATGGGGCCAACCCACTCATCTTCAAATTTTTAACCAAAATTGCTCCTGTCTAAAGGAGACAAAGTGTGCAGCAGAGACTGAAGGAAAGGCCATCCAGAGACTGCCCTACCTGGGAATCCATCCCATATACAGTCACCAAGCCCAGACGCTATTGCAGACACCAAGAAGTGCTTGCTGACGGGAACCTGATATAGCTGTCTCCTGAGAGGCTCTGACAAATACAGATGTGGATGCTCACAGCCAACCGTTGGACTGAGGACAGGGACCCCAATGGAAGAGTTAGAGAAAGGACTATAGGAGCTGAAGGGGTTTGCAACCCCATAGGAAGAACAACAGTATAAACCAACCAGACCACCAGAGCTCCCAGGGACTAAGCCACGAACCAAAGAGTTCACATGGAGGGACTCATGGCTCCAGCTGCAAATGTAACAGAGGATGGTCTTGTCTAGCATCAGTGGGAGGAGACGCCCTTGGTCCTGTGAAGGCTCCATCACAGTGTAGGGGAATTCCAGGGCTATGAGGTGGAAGTGGATGGTCGGGGAGCACCCTCCTAGAAGCAGGGGGAGGAGGGATAGGATAGAGAACTTGTGGAGGGGAAACTGGGAAAGGGGATAACATTTGAAATGTAAATAAAGAAAATATCCAAAAAAAAGAGAAAAAAATGAGGAGGACATGAGGATTTTCTCTTTGAGTTACAAATTAAAGCAAAATATAATGACATATATATGAAAATTCTAAAATGAAACTAATTTGTATATTAATTTAAAATTATTTTCAAAAATTAAAGGACTCCAACAAAATGAAAAAAGAAAGAACTATGGGACAGTCACAACCAAATCAAAGCAAAACTGTACTCCAAATGTGTAAATAATTTAGTGTCCAATGTCATTGATTCCATCACAATCTTCTAGCCTTTTCTAAAGTGACTGGGTCACTTCTCCAGCTCTATATGCTACAGCACATATAGAATGTCTCTTAATCAGAGACTGGCTGTGCTCTACAATTGCTGCTATTCTTGGTGCTTCTTCCAGTATTCTGGCATCTCTAAACACTTGGGGCTTCTTGTTGCAGCTGGGCTATACTTTCATAAATAGCCTCTTCTAGACATTATTTAGGGACTCCACCTCTACCTCAGTGTCGAGCGAGCTTCAGCTGCTCTTTATTGCCCCATTCATGCCTTCAAACTCAGCACTACTTGAGTGACCCTTACTACTACCAAGTTTTGCTACCAGTACAAGGTACAACTTTGGGCAACTCTGGAACACAGCTCCTGCATGCTATCTCTAAGAAAACACTTCCCAAAAGATTCCACCTCAATGATGAATAGTCTCCTCTTAACCTCAGCAGATTCTTCAGCCCTAGCTGATCAGCATCTGTTACCCCAGAGAAGTAAGAGGTTTCACTTTAGTGTTTTTGGTCTCTTATTAATCATGACCAATTCTTGAGCAATAGTTGACTAGACAGATTTGTCACAGAAATGATCCAGTAGAGCCTTTGCTTTTCTCTCAAACTTCACAAGCCAGGCCGCCATCTTTTTGCATTACCCTCAACATTCTTCCAAGCTTCTACAGAACAATTTGCTTACTTCTCAAAAACAAGGGCCTTTTCTAGCCTAAAGTTTCAAAGTCTTCCCATGATTTTCCCCAAATGTAGTCAGATCTGTCACAGCAATACACCACTTCTAGTCCAAATTTTAGGTACTAGAAGTACCTAAGATTTGGGTTACTACTGTGGTGATGAAGCACCATGACTAAAGTACTTAGGGGAAAGAAGGGCTTACCTGGATTACTCTGTCACATCACTGTTTATCTTTGAAGGAAGTCAGAACAAGAATTCAAAGAGGGCAAGAACTTGGAGTTGAGTGTAGTTCATAGAGGAATACTGCTTATTGGCTCTCTCCCTGTGGTTTTCTAAATGCCAGGTGACCAACAGTGATAATTCCAGCAAAGTAAAGGCTTCATTTTAGTGGTTCTGATATCTTGCTAATCACAGCTCATTCTTTATCCCAAGCTAACCTGAACCATATATTCTTAACTAAAAATATGCAGCAGCCTGAATTTGAGTGACTCTCAAATTTCTTTCTGGAACTTCACAGCTCCATCATTTTCATTTCTCCAACACTCTTCCCAGCTCCCACAGAAAAGTTCACAATGCTTTGAACATTCAATTACTTTTCTAGCCTAGAATTTCAGAAACACTTCCACAATATTTCCAAAATAATATAGTCTGATTTGTCACAGCAGTATCCCACCCCTAGTATTAGTTTTAGTTGGGGTTTCTATGGCTGTGCTCTGTAAGAACAGTAACAAAAACAAACAAATAAAAATTTGTACATTCAGTTCTGAAATGTGAGCTCATGGATTTTAGACCAAATTCATGGAACAGGATCAGAGTGCATGTATACACTGCTACAAGCTTAGAAGCGAGGCTTCAGTGAAGTTCTTTTGATGCAGTGTGCTGCAAGAAACATCTCTGCCATGCATTTCATTTTGAAATAATTTTTGCACAGTGCACATTGGACTAAACACAACAGAAATGTTCTATTTCTGAATTTTTTTTGCCAGCCCCTTCTTTTAGCTATGTAACTCCATACAGTCCAAAATTTAATCAGTGAGGCTTATATCATCTATAGTGATTTTGTTCCAAATTTAGGCGTATTTATTTTATTGCTTCTTTGAAATGAATTAAAATAGTCTTAAGATTATTACATTTGACCACAGGCAATATTCAGATGTACATTTGTATAGACAAGCTATCAAATGGGATGTTTTCTGTGATTTTTAGTTTTGTTTCATTCTCTACTGCTCAGGAGATCTTTCTCCCTAGAATGTCTTGAGTTAGTTTGATCAAGTATTTGTTGCAAATAGTTTCATGGTTTGGATATAAGTTTATGCCCACTTTCTCTCCCAACGCTGGAGTTTTGTGTGCTTTGAACCTGTTCATGTCTTATGCATGCTGTCACATTCTTTTTGTGTTCATATGTGTGTCAGTCTTATTCTGTCAGAAAGATGTGGTTTCCTTACAGTCATCTACCGCCTCTCACTCTTTTAGTCTTTTTGCCTCTTTGTCCACATGTATCCCTGAGCCTTCAGTGGAGGAGGGCTTTTATAAAGGTATCTCATTTAGGACTGATTACTTCGAAGTCTCTCAGTCTACACATATTTTCCAGTTGTGGAACTCTTTGTTAATTACCTTCTATTCAAAGTAGAAGTTTCTCTGATGAGGGATGAACAATGTTCTCTTGTTCTGTGTGTATAGCAATATGTCATCAGAAGTTATTTTACTGCCATGATCCTTTGGAAGACTAATAGAAGTAGGTTTTCCCCTAGGTCTGTGACCTATCTAGTTTCAGGTTTGTGGCCACTTTAGAGAGGGAGAGGGAGAGAGGGGGAGGGGAGGGGGAGGGAGGGAAGGAGAGGGAAGGGGAGGGAGGGATGGAAGGAAGGAGGGAGGGAAGGAGGGAGAGAGAGGGGGGAGGGAGAGAGAGATGATAGAGATGCCATCCAAGGGAATAGGTCCTAAAATAAAGAGTCAGTGAGAAGGGCCAGTTGTGAAGACTGTGCATATCTCCGTTCCCAAGGACACCAGAGGATAGATGAGAACTTCAATAGTACTCCCTCAGGACCAGGGGCCATTTACTCTGACCAGTGGTGTAGCTTACAATTTGCCAGTGTTTGGTAGAGAGGACTAGCAATCTGATGGCTGGAAAGTTCATGTGGTGGTGGGGAAATGTGAACCTTCAAGTTTGTAAATCCAAGTCTCAGCACCAATTATATGTTTTGTAAAGCACAGTATGGTGCAGTGAGAGTGGGTACCTCAAAGAACTCCATCCCCCACTCCCTAACAAGGTACCACTCATTCAAAGGGTCTAGTATAGAATAGAGTTTATTTGGGGGTATGGGAAGTGGGATTGAGAAGGGAGTAGAGGCAGAGAAAGAGAAAAAGAGGAGGAGGGGTGCAGGGAACACATGGAGGAGGAAGGGGGAGGAGAGAGAGGGAGAAAAATGTCAGAGAGGGGGAGGGGAGAGGCCATACGGTCTGTTTTATAGCAAGCCAGGCCTACCTGGCTCTTGCTAGGTAACTGTTTGGGCAGAGCCTCCTAATAGAGCCACTCCCTGGCCCAAGCATATTCATACCACCAGAGGTGCTCCCTTCTTCTCATGCTATTCTGTATTTTCTCATAAATAGGCATTGAATTATTTAAATGTTTGCTTTGTTGATATGATCATATGTTTTTCAATTAAACCTTTTGACAGTCCTTGGCCTTAACTTAATGTAGAATAGAATATTTTTTTCTGGAAAAGGACATTAATTACCGCCTAACAAAGCTGTTACTGTACTACCATGTGCCAAAATATGAGTGAATCATTGATCAGATGAGACAGCTCAGAAATTCATCTTTTTCATTTGATATTAAGCTATTATGCTTACTGATTTACCATAATGGATCAGCTGTATCCTAGAACAAAGCCAAAGCCTTTGAGTACCTTTGTATTTAATAACTTTCCTTTTCCCATGAGCCTATGATTCCTCAAACTTTTGTCTTCAAGAAATATGGGCATTTAGGATATAGAACTGAAGTTACAAAACAAGAAAAAGCATGAGGTAATGATATTCTTTCTTATTCCTTGAATTTTTTACCTTAATACTTTCCTATTTCCCCCCTCCCTTGTTCTCTGTCCCCTTCTCCTTTTGTTCCTCTCCCTCTTTCCTTGCCTCCAAAGGAAAAATAAACATAATTATTTCTGAGAATAAAAAATATTGTTGGCATTCATAGGTGAATATGTTACATTTAAATTCCTTAAAATTTGTTCAGTAAAAGAACAAATTTTACTTTTCAGTAAAAGTAAATTTTTTTTAAAGAAGTACCTAGTTTTTATTTTTCTTAATATAAAAGTTTATCATTTAGGGATATAACATTTTATCTCTTTTCTTTTTATGTGTGCCACATACTAATATATTATCTCATTTAGAAATGTCAAACAATACAGATATTTTAAATCATAAATACACTTAACAATTTTATTACTAATTTTTCCATAAAGCAACTAATTATTATCTAAAGCTACATATTATCAAGACTAAAAGCCTGAGTCTCTATTGCTTTGGAAGACTATTGGTTCTCCCTGATGAACAAGTATCCCACATCTAGCACTGGGATTTTAATTTACTACGATATTGCATAGAGGATATTTGCCTTAGTTCAAGTTTCTGTTGCTGTGACAAAGCATCATAACAGAAAACAACTTGAGAAGGAAAGGGCTTATTTCAGCTTACACTAAGATCCCATTTCATCAATGAAGGAAGTTAGGACAGAGACTCAAGGCAGGAACCTTGAGGCCAGAAGAGGCAATGGAGGAGTGCTTTATTAGTTTGCTCTGCATGCTTTGTTCAACTTGCTTCCTTGTACAGTCCAGAACTGTACTCCCAACTAGTCACAGCTGCCTGGTCCCTTCAAAATCAGTCACTTGTTGGACTTTTCCTCAGTTGATGTTCTCTTTTCCCAAGTGAGCCTGTGTCAAGTTTACATAAAAACTAGCCAGCACAGTAATTCCATTCAAATGATTTTCTCTCTCTTTTTTCTTTGTTTCCTTCCTTCCTTCCTCCCTCCCTTCCTTCCTTCCTCCCTCCCTCCCTTCCTTCCTTCCTTCCTTCCTTCTTTCCTTCCTTCCTTCCTTCCTACTTTCCTTTCATTCTTTCTGTAACTTAATCTCAAAATAGTAGACTTCCATACCATTTTTTACAACTTACATACTTTTTGGATGATTTGATACTTATCCCCTCCTTTGCCTCATCCCTACTTAAAATCCTTGCCCTGTATTCTCTCCCTATACCTTTATGTCACATGTATTCTACTGTTCAGTCATCCCATGTCAGTGCCTCAACCCCCATAGCCCCTTTCTTGCTTCCTGGCCTATATCAAAATTTATTACAATGTAAGCATACAAAATTAAAAATGAAAAGTTAGGGCCTGCATATGAGAGAGAACATGTGTCATTTGTATATCTGACAAACTTTATAGAATACTTTGTGCTCAATTTCAGCATCATACATGTGTCTACATGTTTAAATATGTGCTAAATATTTTACAAGTCTGTTAATTCAAGAAATAAAGGTAAGGTACTTTTAAAGTTTAATATTTTATATTTTCATATATACATATGAAAATGCAACATTTGGTTTTCTAAATTCACAATATAAATAGATTATGTATAATTTTTACATAGTTGTTCTTTAGAATACTGTTGAAATTTTCAACCTTTAAGGATGTTGTAACTCAAAATATCTTATTTCCTGAACCGTGTCAGAGTAAGCTTTATTACTGTGAACACTTTAGTTCGAATAGGGATAGCTCTAATAGAGTCTTCCATTTGACTTCTTGGTCATTAGGGAGTGGTGCTATTTGACAGGGATTAGGATAGGAGGTGTGGCCTTGTTAAAATGTGTAGCCTAGATAGAGAAAGTGTGTCACTGGGGTATGCTTTGATGTTTTAAAGGCTCAAGCAAGGCCCACTGTCTCCTGCAGATCTCGATGTAGAGCTCCCAGAGCCTCTTTCAGCACTGTATTTGCCTGTATTCTGTCATATACTTCATCCCATGATGACCATGGTCTAAACCTATGCACTGTACTAATAGCCAATTAAATGCTTTCTTTTAGATTTGCCATGGTCATAGTGGTTTTTTTTCTCAACAGTAGTATTTTAACTAAGATATTGTGGTTTTCCTAAATTCAGACATGTTATCCAATAGAATCATCTAAATTAAGTAAACAAACTCAATTATTAAGTTTATCTGTATTAGGTCATAGAAACAGGACCAATATTTTACATATATAGCTACATCTTTTTACAAGTAAGATATCATTAAGACATCAGTAAGATAAGATTATTTAGTCAAACTATAATCTTCAAGCTGGAAACTGAGGAAAGCAAGTGGAATAATTTGGAGTTTAATTGATGGTTAATTAACATTTGTGTGCACTCCTGTATTCTAGTTTGATTTGGAACGTCTGAGAATCAAGAAAACCAAGAAGGTCAGTATTCTAATGTAAGCAGTAAGATGTAGAATATATTCTATATTTTTTACTGTTTCATTTAGCTCATCAACAGATTGGTGAATCCTATCTATTTGGGAGAGACCATCTGCTTCACTCAGAGCTCCAGTTCTGAAAACACTCTCCTAGATAAACAAAGTGCATAAAGCAGGGTTTCATTATCCTTACAAAATACCTGCAGTGAGGTACTAAAGTCAAGTTTACTCAGCATATGGGTTTGGGAATTCAAGACAACTAAACTGTCTCATGTCTTCTGAGGGCTCACTGTACCAAACACCTCATGGCACAGGGCACTGGCGGGAACACTTCGGAGAGCAAATCATGTCAACCAGACAAACTGGATAAAGTCATGTTGAGTTTTCAATAACAATTAACTGGAGAAGTAACTAGGACCCCATAAAAATAACTAAATTCCTTTTGAGTGCATGTCCCTAGTTTCCTGACAACCTCCCACTAGGTGGTCTCTATTACATTTTTATCACAACTTCTTGGTGGCACAGCCCTAGACATTGGGCTCCCAGCACATAAATTTGGTGGGAACAAACGATCAAATTTAACAGACTCATAAAATGTTTACCCAAATTGTGGGAACTCTGTGGTTCTGCCAGATTGACACAGAAAACTATCACACTTTGTAATCTGGGATCTCATTCACAATTCAACAATTGCTTCACTGCTTCTTATATAAAAGGAATTAGTTTCTATATCACATGTTAGACTTTGTTCTGAAATTTACTTGGTTTATTTTTCTTAGAGTTTCATTTAACATTTTTGAAGAATGATCATGAAATATTTTGTAGAAAGTTCTTCAACATGATTAGATAAAATCTTCAACCTATTGATTTTTAACTATACATACAATTAACTAGCAAGTACATGAAACAGTGTGTGTCTGCTGTATCCTATCTGATTGACACATTTATCGCGATTTCATATTCATCTTAACTGTTTGATTAAGGTAATATTTTCTGTCTTTTAACTGTAATGTAATGTTAAAATTTTATCCTTTTGTAATTAAGACTTATTAAGGGAATGGCATATGAGCTGACATGTGAGTGCTGGGATCTAAAACTGGACCCACTACAAGAGAGTCTTTTAAACTGCTGAGCCTCCTGTCCAGCTCCAATAAAATATTTTAAAATACAAATTTATACTTTTTGTGCCTTTACCCCTTCCTTAAATATGTAATAATACTAATCAATATGCCAAGAATAATAGAATTCAAACTTGTCACTAGGAAAGAAATCTGCAAAGATTAAACTATTCTGTGTGATAAGGTGTGATCAGCATGTCATAAAGTATTTCACTTATCATAAAACTTTATATGTTTATATTAGCATAATTTTTCTATTTTATTCTATGACTATCATTTATTCTGATTATTAAGTTGTCGAGTTTTTGTTTGGCTGACTTCCTTGTGCCTTTGATTCTCTCCACTATCATTTAAACACATTCTTCTTCATCCATGCAGTATATTTCAGTCTCCACTTTGCTTTTCTTCTCTCAGCTCTGATTTCCACAGATCTATTCCCTTTAGTTGACAAAAGTATTTAGAAGCAACTCTCAGAGCATGCTATGTTTATTACTACTAGAGTTCCTGTGCTTGAGGTCCCATTAATAGACTGAGGTAAGTGCAGTGATATGTATTAGAAAGCCTTTATGTCTGGCTTTAAGTGAAATATATGCAAAAGTTTTTGTGTCTGGCTTTTATTGAAATGTTAAAGCACAGCCTTTGCTATGTTTGAGTCGATTAGTGGGGCCTGAGAAACTGTTCTAAGATGGTTTGAACCTTGAATAAATGTCTCTCTAGAGAATCTACACTCTGTGCTACATAAGAACTTGCAGCTAAACCATCCTTGTGGAGCCCTTGGCGATTTCATCTGATTTAATGGCCTTTGAATTGTATTTTTAGGTAAGGCTTAAGGCCAAAAAGAATATAAGTTGGTGTTTAAAAATATTTTATTAGTGTTGGACTGGTGGCTCAGCAGTTAAAAGATGACGTTCTTTAGTGGACTGAGAGTTGGTTCCCAAGATCCACGTGGTACTCACAACCATGATTCAAGTTCCATGTAATCTGATGTTTTCTTTGGACCTCTTTGAACAGTAGCTTGTAAACAGTGACTATACATACATACGGGGAGAGTAGTTATACACAAAAAACAAATGAATCTAAACATTTAAAAATTATTATATTAAATATGTATATTTCTCCATTTGAAATTTTACTTTTATGAGAGATCTTTCAGTATCAATATATCTACTCCATTTCCTTTAAATTTCCTTAGTATTTTTAACATGATTTTATTAACAACTCATTGAATAAAGAAATTGTAAAATATATATTTGATTTTATGAACTTTTCAATGTTATAAGTAATAAACATCACATGCATATTGCCTAGTGTATATATTTCCAAATGGAAAATAAAATTTCTCAATTATAGATATTTTATTTTAGTAATACTCTTGCCAAATTTTCTTTTCATGTGCTTTTAGTTTTGCTTACTGATTTAAAAAGCGTCTATGTATTAAGTATGTAAGGTATTAACATAAAAACAATTACATTGATAAATGGAATTAAATTAAAGACCCAGAAGTAATTCTACACTCCTATGGACACCTGATTTTTGATAAAGAAACCAAAAATACACACAAGAGAAAAGAATCTTCAACAACTGGTACTGGTCAAACAGGATCACTGCATGTAGAATGATGAAAATATATCGTAGATACCACCCAGCACAAAACTCACCTCTAGATAATCTAGGATCTCAACATAAGACCAGATACCTGAAATCTGATAGAAACAAATGTGGTAAATAGCCTCGAACTCACAGACCCAGGAAAAGGCTTTCTGAACAGGTCACCAAAGCACAGACATGAAGACCAGCAATTGATTAATAGGACCTTATCAAGCTGATCTTATCAAAGCTTCTTCATGAAAAATGACACCTTAATTTGTACAAAGTAGGAGATTACAAGATTGGAAAATATGTTTTCCAATTATGTGTATAATTGATAGAGAGTTAAAATGTAGAACCAGAAATGTTGAACATCACAAAAAAAATAATAACCCTAGACCAATTAAGAAATAGGATACAGCCTATGCAGAGTTCTCACAAGATGAACTGAGAAGCATCTGAGAAATATTTAAAGAAATATTCAAAATCCTTAGTCATTAAAAAAGCATGAATTACTTTAAACTTTCATATTACCCCAACCAAAATTACCAAAATCAATACAACAAAACAAATGATATCGCGTGTTGACTAAAATGTGATTAAAGGGGAACACTTATTCATTGTTGGTCAAAGTGCAAACTTCTACAACCACTATGAAAATCAGTATGGTGGCTTCTCAGGAGTCTAGAAAGCAATTTAACCACAGATCCAGCTATGACACTCATGGGCATATACCCAAAGGGCTTTACATCATACAGCAGAGATAGTTACTTATCCATATTCAGTCTAGATGTTCATCAAATGATGAATGTTAATGAAAATGCCACATATTTACACAATAAAATGTTATATAGCTTTTAAGATATATGAAATTTACAGGTACATAGAGTTAGGGGAAAAATTCTGAGGAAATTAGCTCATGCCCAAAATGACAAATTAATAATGCATTTTTTTCTTATTTGTGGACATTAGCTTTTAAGCCTTCAATATGTGTGTGACAATCTGAATAATCACAAAAGTAATGGGGTGTGGGAAGGAAAGAATCTCCTAAAGAAAGGAATATAGAGTATAGAGTTATTGAAAAATATAAGAGAAACTAGAATTGGAAAATTAAATATCATAGTGGAGAGGATGGGAGAGAAAGATAAAGAGGGAATAACATCAAAGAGCATTTGATTAAACATGAACATTTACTACTGTAGAGACTATTGAATTTTCTCTCTCTCTCTCTCTCTGTGTGTTTGTGTGTGTGTGTTTATGAAAGGAATTTAACTGGAGTTACTGAATTGAGTAAGAGTGGTCACTGTTTTCTCCTTCCAGATTTTGGAGAAAATGCTTTGAGTTTTTCTCAAAGTATAATGTTGGCTATAGGTTTGTTGTACCCAGCCTTTAATATGTTGTGGTTTCTTCTAGTTCTAGTTTAGTCAGACTTTTTATAATTTCTTAAACATTGTCAAATGTCATTTTGTCTCTTGAAATTATTACATGATTTTATCTTCTGCAGCATATTTTTATGTTGTAATATGTTTACTGAATGTGTATGTTGATCTATCCTCTAATTTCTAGAATAAAATGACTTAATCATGAAGTGTGATTATATATTAATGTGTCCTATAATTCACCCTTAAAATAATCTGTTAAACGTTTTTGGCCCTTCTGATCTAAGCAGGTGCCCTGGCAGACCTTGGGTGCTACCTCCTCACCAAGTCTCAAAACATCCAGAGAAAGCTCAATTCCCAGGTGCACTAACATTCCCAGGATCATAGGTGAGGAGGACATGACATCTGCTCCATCACCCCAACACTAGGAGTAACTAGAACCAGGAACACAAGAACCCCCAACTAGACAGTGGCCCAGGTTCTTTCTGGTCTGAGCTGGTGCCCCAACCAGACTTTGGGCTCTGCCTCCACACCCAGTCCCATAACACCCAGAGGAAGCTTGACTCCCAGGTACTCTAACACACCCAGGATCATAGGACCTCAGGAGCTTGGTGATACCAGGATTTCAGGATCCCAGAGGCAGCTTGACTCCCAGGAGCTCTGACACACCCAGAATCTTAGGATCACAGGATCCCAAAATCACAGGATCACAGAGACAGCTAGACTCTGAGGAGTTTGTACACAACCAGGATCACAGGAGGGATAGGCTCTAGTCAGAAATAGTGAGGGCAAGTAGCACTAGAGATAGCCAGATGGAGAGAGGCCGGCACAAGAACATAAGCAACCAAAACCAAGGTTAGTTGGCATCATCAGAACCTAATTCTCCCACCATACCAAGTCCTGGATCACACCAGAAAAACAAGACTCCGATTTAAAATCACTTCTCATGATGATGACAGAGGACTTTAATAAGAACATAAAAACTCTTTTAAAGAAATACAGGAGAACACAGGTAAACAGATAGAAGACATTAAAGAGGAAACACAAAAATCCCTTAAAGAATTGTAAGAAAACACAACCAAACAGGTGAAGGAAATTTAAAAAAAATCCAAGATCTAAAACTGGAAATAGAAACAATAAAGAAAACACAAAGGGAGACTACCCTGGAGATAGAAAACCTAGGAAAGAGATCAGGAGTCATAGACGCAAGCATCACCAACACAATACAAAAGATAGAAGCAAGAATCTCAAGTGCAGAAGAAACCATGGAAAACATTGACACAACTGTCAAAGAAAATGCAAAAAGCAAAAAGCTCCTCATCCAAAACATCCAGGAAGTCCAGGACACAATGAAAAAAACAAACATAAGGATAATAGGTATAGAAGAGAGTGAAGATTTCCAACTTAAAGGGCCAGTAAATATCTTCAACAAAATTATAGAGGGAAACTTTCCTAACCTAAAGAAAGAGATGCCCATGAAGATATAAGAAGCCTGTAGAACTCAAAATAGACTGTACCAGAAAGAAATTCCTCCTGTCACATAATAGCCAAAACATCAAATGCACAAAATAAAGAATATTAAAAGCAGTAATGGGAAAAGGTCAAGTAACTTATAAAGGCAGACCTCTAAGAATTACACCAGACTTCTCACCAGAGACTATAAAAGCCAGAAGATCCTGGATAGATGTCATACAGACCCTAAGAGAACACAAATGACAGCCAAGGCTACTATACCCAGCAAAACTCTCAATTACCATAGATAGAGGAACCAAGCTATTTTATGACAAAACCAAATTTACACAATATCTTTCCACAAACCCAGCCCTACAAAGGGTAATAAATGAAAAACTCCAACATAAGCAGGGAAACTATACCCTAGAAAAAGCAAGAAAATAATCCTCTTTCAACAAACCCAAAAGAGGGTAGCCACACAAGCATAATTCCACCTCTAACAACAAAAATAACGGGAAGCAACAATCACTTTTCCTTAATATCTGTTAACATCAATGGACTCAATTCCCCAATAAAATGGCATAAACTAAGACTGAATATGTAAACAGGGCCCAGCATTTTGCTGCAGATAAGAAATGCACTTCAGTGACAAAGATTAACAGTACCTCAGAGTAAAAGGCTGGAAAACATTCCAAGCAAATGGTCCCAAGAAACAAGCTGGAATAGCTATTCTAATATCGAATTAAATTGACTTTCAACCAAAAGTTATCAAAAAAGATAAGGAAGGATACTTCATACTCTACCAAGATGAACTCTCAATTCTGAACATCTATGCTCCAAATGCAAGGGCACCCACATTCATAAAAGAAACTTTACTAAAGCTCAAAGCATACATTGTGCATCTAAGTTTTTAATTGTTCTATAAGTTTTTTGAATACAAAATACCCTTTATCACTGGTTTATCTAGACTATATACTGACTATAGAATTATATGAGTAAGAATTTATTTATTTGCTCTTTATTTTCTTTTATTGATTGATTTCTCTACAAAAATGGCACTATTACCTATTGCCTTTATTTTTCTAGCTTTATAAGAACTTCTGTAAACACAAAATTTAAGACGTATCATTTATTTTTTCTTTTTACCAAAATTCTTTTGGCTCTTCTATGTTCCTTACATTTCATTGTGAACTTTAACATTAACTTTTAAATTTTTGTGAGTTTAAAATATTTTTATTGTGATTATAAAAGGAATTGCATTGAATATATAGACCAACTTGCTAAGAATAGGCTTTTCACCAATAGACTCCTCAAACCACATTGCCACAAATTTGTGACTTCTTTCTTTTCAATATATCAGTTGTGTATATCATTTGTCAGAGTTATTTCCAAGAATTCCTCATACCCATATGTGCCGTTAATTTTTGACTGCATTTTTTTTTACTTTTAGCTCTAATGTGTACAAGAATTTTACATACTTAATGTATTTATACTCACTACAGAAAGTTTTTAAGAATGACAAATTGCAGGAGCTATTGCTGACTTTAAGAAAGATGTTTAAAAAGCCTTGTAGTGAATGTCAGGATGTCTTTTCCTGTGCCCAAGGACTATAAACTGGATGTTGATATCCTTGTAAGGGGAGGAAGAAAACTTGAGGATATACATACCTTATTCTATGAAGAAATTGACTTAATGTAATTAATATGTTGACTGAGTATCCTGAGGAATTCTAAAGCAAGCACAAAACTCAAAGAGCAAAGAAGAAAAAAAAATGTTTTGAGACAATGAATCAAATCTGCACATAAAGAAGTCATTACTTTAACTGGAAAAGAGTATTCTCAGGACAAAAATGGGTGAGCATGATCAAGCTATGTATGCCATTTTTGAAGCTTGACCAAAATGGAAATACTGACCTCAAGCCATGAGTAATTTTGTCAGCAAGATCTACCCTATCAACACTCAGCAGAGCAACATTCTTGAAATTCATAAGCTACCTATGTATCATTAAAACATCCCAAGAGGTGTTAGAATTTTGCCAAATACACTACACGTGTCATTAAACTTCTTCCTAATTATAATGACTACCACTGTAAATTGTAGAACTAACATGAACCCAACGGTATTTGGGATGATACTCAAGATGGCATTACCCTTAAATTCTGAACCTCCTTCCAGTAATTTGAATAGGAAAATGGGGAAAGGGGATGACATCTGTATTGTAAATAAATAAAAAATCCAATAAAAAATTAAAACAGCATCAACCCTGCAATATCCAGCATTTTGAAACCAAACCAAATGAAATCAAACCAAACCAATCTAAAACAAACAAACAAACACCCATAATTGGTTCTAAGCAGATAAGGGGATTTAGTAGATGAATCTTTTGTTTTGCAAGCTGTTCAGTTACCTGAGTTCAATCCCTGAAACCAATTTAAATGTGAAAAGCGAGGTAGAACTCCACCAAGTTGTCCTCTGCCCTCTACACATATGCTATTAGAGATGTGCAATACACACACACACACACACACACACACACACACACACACACCTTTTGAGAAACTCTCAATTAATGGAAACCATTTATATATGCATATAAACTGAAATGTACATACATTCTGGAACATACAGAAAGCTGACAATAGCTACATTATGAGACCCTAATAAATCCTAGGTCTGTGGAGTTTATATCCTTTCCTTGCTGATGTAAACTCTTTTTGCTTTTAGTATGATCATAACTTGTGCTTTAATATACAATGTCAGTATCTGAGCGTCAAACTTGTAGATCACAGATACTAAAAATGAGATTCTTATTCTCAATGTTTCCTTGTACTGATATTAGCAGAAGCAGTGGAGTTTCTAGTGTATATACTTGAGTAAGGCATGAGTTACTTTTTAGTAAAAAAATTGCCTTACTAAGTAACATTTTTATGTGGTTTTGATATATTAGACTTGCTAGTCTGAATTAGATTAAATTGTCAATCACTTCTCCCATGTTTCATATTGTCTCCTCTGGGCAGGGGCTGTATGATGTTATAGAATTCTCGCCCATAAAACAGCCCTCTCAATTAAACTCTGTTCAGGACATAGAAAAAGTTGTCAAAATAGTTGTACCAAAATAATGAATTAACATCAAGTTCTAATTGAATATTCATGAAAGTCACACCTTCAACTACCTTCATTATGGCAACATGTCTTATGTTGACATTAAATGTTTGCAATTTGAAGAACATACTCACTAATTAGTTTGCATTATGAATAATTCTGAGTTATTGCCCTTCATATTAAAACTTTTAGAAGCTCTTTAGAAAATAGCATCTTTAATTTTTAAAAATATATTGAATAATTGTATTTCTTGTTTGTGTGTTGGATCTATCCTGATTAGATTTCTACTGCCATGATAAAACACTTATTAAAATCAACTTGGGCTAGGAAAGGCATTGTTTCAATTTTATGTTATGATCTATCACTTAGAAAGACTGAAGAAGAAACTCAAAGCATCAATTTGAAAGCAAAATGGAGAAACTTTGCCCCTCTCCCTCTCTCTCTCTCTCTCTCTCTCTCTCTCTCTCTCTCTCTCTCATAGAATAGAGATTATTCAGGGCATGAAGAGGGCAGTTAAGAGGGTAGTAGAGGCAGAGAGAGGCAGAGAGATAAAGAGTAGAAAAGTAAAGTATAGAGGCTGGCCATGAGCACGTGGAGAGTGGGGGAGGGAAGGGGGAAGGGGGAAGGGGCGAGGGGACAGGGAGGTGCAAGAGCAAGAGAGCAAGAGCCTCAGCTTGCTTTCTCATACAACTCAGAACAATCTGCCCAAGGTTAGCAATGTCACAGTATACTGGATTATTCAACATCAATCATGAGTCAACAAAATGCCTCCACAGACATGCCCAAAGATGATCTGATTAAAACAATTCCTTAAATGATGTGTCTTCCCTCTTCCCATGTGACTCTAGTATTAAGTAGACAAAAACAAAGCCACACAATTGACCTCTTGTCAATGTTAAATATAAACTCCTTGTTAAGCCATATTCTTCCCTATCTCTGTCCCTGCCATCTCATGTTAATATTATATTATAAAATACAATATGCCTTTAAGTCTCCCAGTCTTTAAAAATTCCTATGCTTTAAATGTCACTGTCTTTCTAAAAATACTCAAAATGTCTTTTCTGTGCAATGATGTAAAATCTAAAGTAAATTATATACTAATTCCAAAATCGAAGAAAATTAAACATAAGAATTAGCTCAAAACACAGTCAAAGTTCAAGAGTGTTTGTCATTATGATTAGGTATGGGCCTTGAATTTCTGATCTTTCTAAGACATTTGACATGAAGGCATGTTTAGCATGAAGTCCTCTTTATTTGTTGGGTCTTTGTGTGGTTTAGTTATCAAAATAACTGTGGTTTTATCGAATGAAATAAGTAGTGTTCCTTTTGTTTTTATTTTGTGGAATAGTTTGAAGAGTATTGGTATTAGATCTTCTTTGGAAGTCCAATAGATTTCTTCATTAAAACCATTTGGTTGTGGGTTTTTTTTTTTTTTATTTGGAAACATTTAATGTCTGCTCTATTTCTTTAGAAGTTATGGGACTGTTTAGGTGTTTTATCTGATCCTAATTTAAATTTGGTGTCGGGTGCTCAAGACCTCGCCCTAAGATGGCACCGGCTGCCCGAGAGCCGTGGAGTGAACAAGCCCTTATTTGGCAAGTGAGGCTGCACCCTGAGTAAGGAGATCTCACGTGATCTGACACGGGCCTATGGAGAGATGAGACGTGGCATGCACTGATTGGTCTCTACAGGGATATATAAGCCATGGCACGGAAGGGAATGGGGTCACTTCTGCTAAGCCGAAGAAGAAGCCTGAGTAAACCACTTTGAGAAGGAGCCTGAGTGTCGTGTGTTTTGTTCCCATGGGTCGGGAGAAGCGTACAACATCTGGTGGCCCGTACAGGGACAAAATCGCGGTAGAGCGACCCGTGCAGAAGAGGTTCCAGAACTCTCCGTGGACAGGGTAACCGGTTGGTAAGTGCCCGGTAAGTATTGGGCCCATATTAAGTCAAGTTCTTGGAAGGAGACAATATCTGTGCAAGCTTCAGTAGAGTGGAGATGCAGCAAGAGAAAGAACTTTAAAAGTGAAACCGAAATGGGGAACTCATTCGTCCCGATCGATCGGTTAAGACAGCTCTGAAGGAACTGCTCAGGGCTAGGGGTTTGAAAATGAAAGACTCGACCCTCGAGGTCTTTCTAGAGGAAATAGATACTGTAGCCCCCTGGTTTGCAGTTTCAGGACACTTAACAGTCTCAAGCTGGGAGAAATTAGGTAGAGATCTAGATTTTGCATGGGAGCAAGGTAGCCTGAAAGGGGGAGTAAGAGGAGTGTGGAAGCTAGTTCACAGATGTTTGGAGGATGAGAGATGCTGTCAGGCATTAGAAAAGACAACAGATGCCCTGGAGCAACTTAAGGAAGATAGATCAGAAAAGGCAGAAAGCAGAAAAGGGGGTCGTAAAACTAGAGCTTGTGGGATTTGGAGAGCTTGGAGGAGGAAAGTAGTTTTGAGGAGGAGGAGGAATTAGAAAAGCTAGAAGAAAATTTGGAGGAGCTACTAGCTAAGATGGAGTCTCTGGCCCTAGAGAGGAACAGGGAACCGAGGAGGAAGAAGAAAGCAGGAGTAGCCGCGCCTCGGCAGCCGAAGCCTTCCACTCTGCCATCTTGGCAGATGCCGTCCTTGCCGCCTCTGCCCTAAGCGGATACCTCTCCTTTATCTTGTCAGCCAAACCTCCAATCCATGTGTCCGGACGTCTGGAAGGAGGCCCTCATAGCTTTCCCTGTATTTCAGGATGCCAATAATCAGAGATATCATGAGCCACTGGATTCTAAGCAATTAAAGAGCCTTGCTGAGTCTGTAAAGACTTACGGTACTAATGCCTCCTTTACACAGGCTCAACTAGAACGTTTGGCTGCCCATGCTATGACTCCAGCTGATTGGATGAGTACAGTGAAGGCTTGCCTTACAGTAGGTCAGTACTTAGATTGGAAGGTTTTCTATCAAGAGTTTGCCCAGCAGCAGGCAGTGCAAAACCAAAGACAGGGGAATCATGCTTATGGGACAAGGAAGATTTGCCGTTAATCAGGTTGGGTATCCTCTGGAAGTTTATGAGCAGATTAACAACATGGCAGTCAGAGCTTGGAAATCACTACCTAATAGAGGGGAGGTGAGTGGCAACCTTACCAGGGCAATCCAAGGCCCCACCGAACCATTTTCAGACTTTGTGGCCAGAATGATGGAGGCTGCAGGGCACATTTTTGGAGACCCAGATACCGCTATGCCTCTAATTGAGGTGCAGCTGGTGTTTGAACAGTGCACTAAAGAGTGCTGTGCAGCAATAACCCCCTGGAAATCAAAGGGCTTGAATGCATGGATGAAGGCCTGCCGGGAGTTGGGGGAACCTCTCTCTAACGCTGGTCTTGCTGCAGCAGACATGCAACTTTCGAAAGGCAAGGGCAGCACCCCGGGAGCCTGTTTGTGTTGTGGGAAATCAGGGCATTTAAAAAGGCAGTGCCCTGAAAAAGGGAAGAGGGAGAGCCAGCGCCCCATGCCAGGACTGTGCCCCAGATGTAGAAAGGGAAATCATTGGGCCTGGGAGTGCAGGTCAGTGAAGGATATCAGTGGTCAGCCTTTGGCATCAGAACAAGGAAGACTGCATTAAAAAAATGGGCAGAGGGGCCCCAGACCCCAGGGCCCGCAAATATATGGGGCAGTAGAGAGTCAGACACTGGTGCCAAGCCTGAGACCTCCGAGCAGCCGAAGAGAGCGACACCAGGGTTGGACCTCTATTGCACCTCCCGCCTCGTATTAACACCACAAATGGGGGTGCAGAAGCTAGGCACAGATTTTAGAGGCCCTCTGCCCCCAGACACAGTAGGATTGTTGATTGGGAGGTCCTCGTCTGCCCTGAAAAGTTTGATTATCCATCCTGGTATTATAGATTCTGATTATGAAGGAGAGGTTACAATTCTTGCATCGGCCCCTAGAGGCATTGTAGCAATCTCCCCAGGGGACAGAGTCGCTCAATTGGTGTTGCTCCCCAGCTTACATAAGATGTTTGCAGCAAAATCAACCAAACAAGGAAGTTGTGGCTTTGGCTCCTCGGGCGGAGAGGCTATGTTTCTCTCTTTAGATCTTGCCCAACGGCCATTAATAGAATTGCAGGTCAATGGTAAAAACATGCTAGGGCTACTGGATATTGAAGCCGATCGTAGTATCATTGCTCTTAAGGACTGGCCCACGGATTGGCCCACTCAAACTTCCTCCCAAACGCTGCAAGGCCTTGGCTATGCCAAGGCGCCAGATGTGAGCGCCAGGGAGCTCCCGTGGAAAGATCATGAGGGCAATGAGGGCCTCTTTCTACCTTATGTTCTAGAATTGCCTGTTAGCCTGTGGGGTAGAGACCTACTGAAGGCTATGAAATTGAAACTTACCAATGAGGGAAATTATTCTCCAATGTCCCAAGAGATGATGCACAACATGGGGTGGCATCCTTCCCATGGCCTTGGAAAGTATTTGCAAGGGCATAAGAGTCCTGTTCAAGCCTCTCCCAGATCCCAACAAAAGGGATTGGGTTTTTCCTAGGGGCCACTGAGGCCAGCATATCCATTGTCTGGAAAACTGAGGACCCAGTATGGGTTCCTCAGTGGCCTTTTTCCTCAGAAAAATTAATGGTAGCTGTGGAGTTGGTGAAAGAACAACTGCAAATGGGGCATATCAAACTTTCTGTTACCCCTTGGAATACACCCATCTTTGTTATTAAAAAGAAAACAGGAAAGTGGAGGCTACTACATGATCTACGTGCTATTAATAATCAAATGCAGATCATGGGACCTGTTCAGCGAGGCCTTCCTTTGTTAACTACCTTGCCTAAAGAATGGCCAATTTTTGTAATTGATATTAAAGATTGTTTCTTCTCCATCCCCCTATGTAGTAAGGATACAGAGAGGTTTGCTTTTACTTTGCCATCTGTTAAACAAGAGGCCCCTGATCAGTGGTTTGAGTGGACTATGCTCCCTCAAGGCATGGCCAATAGCCCTACCATGTGTCAGCTCTATGTAGGGGAAGCCACCAGACCCATAAGGGCTAAATTGATTACACTCAAAATATTACATTACATGGATGATATCTTATTAGCTCACAAAAGTGAGAAGGAATTAAAAGAAGCTTATATGTTATTGGTCAAAAATTTAGAGGTCAGAGGGCTTTATATTGCCCAGGAAAAGGTCCAACAACATCAAGTTGTTTCTTATCTGGGTGCCAAAATTGGACTGATGGAAGTTGCCCCTCAAAAGATTGAGATTAGAAAAGATGATTTAAAGATCTTGTCTTTAAAGAACTTGTCCAGAAGTTATTGGGAGATATCAATTGGATCAGACCTTATTTAAAGATCCCAAACCATCAGCTGCAAACATTATATACTATTCTAAATGGAAATCCTGCATTCGATTCACCTAGAATGCTGTCCCCTGAGGGCCGCAGAGCCCTGGAGTTGGTAGAAAAGGAGCTTGGCAAGTCTACTTTGCGGCACTGTGAGCCTGCAGAGGACGTCATCTTAATAATTTTTAAGACTAAGATTCAACCTACAGCTGCGCTGTGGCAGCATGGTCCTCTTATATGGATTCATCCCAAGATTTCCATTAATAAGACTATTGAGTATTTTCCCACCGCAGTGGCATCCTTGGCTATGGAAGGACTGCAGCAATGTTTGTAGTATTATGGCATGATGCCAAGTAAAATTATTATTCCTTATAATAGTCATCAGCTGAAAGTCTTATGTGCCACAGTAGATGAATGGGCAATTTTAAAATGTGCCTTTTCTGGAGAATTTGATAATCATTATCCTCAGAACCCATTGATACAGTTTTTTGAGGCGCAACCTGTGGTATTTCCTAAGTTGACCAAAGGCAGCCCCTTAGCTGGTGCTGCGATTATTTATACTGATGGTTCCAAAACGGGGTGTGGATCATACAAGATTGATGATATGGCCCCAGTAGTGATTCAATTTCCCCTGACCTCTCCTCAGATTATTGAATTAAAAATTGTTATTGAGGTTTTTTCAAAAGTTTGTGTGCCCTTCAATTTGGTTTCAGATTCTTTGTATGTGGTGAATATTCTTAAAAGCCTGGAGGCCGTGGGAAAAATTAGAGCTTCCAGTCCAATCTTTCCATTGCTATTTGATTTGCAATGTTTAATTTGGAAGTGTACTTGCCCATTTTATGTTCAGCACATACGGGCTCATTCTGGTCTACTAGGACCTATGAGCACAGCCAATGAGGTAGTCGATACTGCCACACGCAGGGAATTTATATTTAATCTTTTTGATTCCCCATCTGCATTGGCTAAACAATTTCATAGCACTTTTCATATCAATGCTAAGACTTTACAGATTAAATTTGGTATCTCCAGAGAAGATGCCCGACAGATTGTTGTTCATTGCCCAGATTGTAGTATTCATTCTCATCCTGTAGGGGTGGGGGTTAATCCTAAAGGATTGTTACCACTAAGGATTTGGCAGATGGATGTGACACATTTTTCATAATTTGGAAAACTTAAATATGTACATGTGTCTGTGGATACATGTTCAGGTCTCATTTTTGCTTCCCCCCTTTCTGGTGAGAAGGCAACAAATGTTGTCGCCCATTGCCTGGAAGCATGGGCTGCCTGGGGAAAACCACAAGAATTAAAGACTGATAATGGTCCAGGCTACACTGCTGCATCTTTTCAGTCTTTCTTCAAACAGATGCAAGTGACCTTGAAACACAGTTTGCCTTATAACCCACAAGGTCAAGGGATAGTCGAAAGAGCACATCGTACACGAAAGGAATGCCTTCTAAAACAAAAAGGGGGAATTGGACTTAATCATACCCCCAAAGAATGCATTTCCCTTGCCTTATTCACTTTAAATTTTTTGCAATTGGATGCTAATGGCAGACACACAAATTGGCAGCAAACCTTCAGAGATCAGGTAAAGTGGAAGGATATACTAACAGGAAAATGGAATGGCCCAGATCCTGTATTGGCCTAGGCAAGAGGGTCTGTTTGTGTCTTTCCACAGTATCAGCGTGATCCAGTTTGGGTCCTGGAAAGGCTGGTACGAAAATGCAACATGGATTATCCTCTTGCTTCTTCCCCTGATGAAGAATCCTGTGGCAATGGAACAGAGGTGGGGGTTTCTGTCAGCGTTTCCAAAATCGATGCCAGTACGCCATGATGCCCAAGTTTTTCCTCGGTTTTTTAGTAGTAATTGTAGTCTTGAGTTACCCTTTTTGCCCTTAGATAAAGAAATTGCTAGTGTTAATAGTGAGTTTAAAATTCAGCTTTTAGGTAGCCTTTGTTTTGTTAAGATAGCTAATATTAGTGAGAATTTTGATTGCATTCTTTTGTATAATCAGACTGCCGCTTGGTTTGATGTACCTGAGGGACCTGTGACTGGTGTCCTCGTGATGAAAGGAGCATGGCTGGGTGGTTGGTGACCTGCCCATGATGGAGAGGATCCGTTTGAGAAATCTTGGGATGACCTTAAAAATTCTTCCAAGCCCCCCAGACAGCCTCGGTGGGCCCCCTTTTGTTTTGGCTATACAGGAACAGAAACATTGTTTCCCTGGACAGGTTGTCAGGATAAGGGGGTACAGTGGGCCAAAAAGGATTATTTTACCTTTTCCCCAGAGATAGGGACAAAGTTTAATGTTACTTTTGCTGGTAGGAATTTTACCTGGCAGGATCCTAGCCTGTAAACACCTGCTAATCCGTTTAATGTTTGGCTGTTGCCCTTGTGGGGATCTCGGTGTGTTGCCTCTTTTGTCTCTGTGTATGGTCCAAGACCAAAAACAAGATCTGACTCTAGTGGTGCAAGCTTTCTATGCCATTGAGGCTGGGGCCTCCCCCCAAGCATGGCTTGCATGCCTCCATGACTAGTCGAATGTTGGGCAAGGCACCGCACTGCACTGAGCTTGCTGATTTGCTTGTGTGCAGGGAAGTATACTTGTGTGCATATGGGTTTGCATCCCTAGACCCTGTCCTGGCAAAAAAGGATGTGGGATGGGTCTGCCATCGCCCTAGGAGAGGATCCTGGGGAGAGGGTAGTACAATCTTCCCACTTGTCTCTCTCGCTGGGCTCAAGTCAATGCTTCCTGCGATTTAGGTAAAACAAAAAGGGGGAACTGTTGGGTGCTCAAGACCTCGCCCTAAGATGGCGCCGGCTGCCCAAGAGCCATGGAGTGAACAAACCCTTATTTGGCAAGTGAGGCTGCACCCTGAGTAAGGAGATCTCGCGTGATCTGACGCGGGCCTATGGAGTGATGAGACGTGGCATGCACTGATTGGTCTCTACAAGGATATATAAGCCATGGCGTGGAAGGGAACAGGGTCACTTCTGCTAAGCCAAAGCAGAAGCCTGAGTAAACCGCTTTGAGAAGGAGCCTGAGTGTCGTGTGTTTTGTTCCCTCAGATTGGGAGAAGTGCGCGACAATTTGGTACCTGGTATCTGTCTAGGAAACCATCAATTTCATCTAGATTTTCCAGTTTTGTTGAGTATAGGCTTTTATAGTAGGATCTGATGATTTTTTTAATTTCCTCAGTTTCTGTTGTTATAGCTCCCCTTTTCACTTCCAATTGTGTTAATTTGGATACAGTCTCTGTGCCCTTTGGTTTAGTCTGACTATGGGTTCATCTATCTTGTTGATTTTCTCAAAGAACCAGCTCCTGGTCCTGTATGGTTCTCTTTGTTTCTACTTGGCTTATTTCAGCCCTGGGTTCAATTATTTCCTGTTGTCTACTACTCCTGTGTATATTTGCTTCCTTTTATTTCTAGAGCTTTCAGATATGCTGTTAAGCTGCTAATGTATGCTTTCTCCAGTTTCTTTATGGAGGTACTCAGGACTATGTGTTTTTCTTTTAGCACTTCTTTCATTGTGGTCCATAAGTTTGGGTATGTTGTGCCTTCATTTTCATTAAATTGTAAAACATATTTTTTTTTTCTCATTTCTTCCCTGACCAAGTTATCATTGAGTAGAGCATTGTTCAGTTTATGTGTGTATGTGGGATTTCTGTTGTTTCTCTTTTTATTGAAAATAACCCTTAGTTCCTGGTGATATGATAGGTTGCATGGGATTGTTTCAGTCTTCTTGTATCAATTGAGACTTGTTTTGTGTCATATTATACGATCAGTTTTGGCGAAGGTACCATCAAATGCTCAGAAGAAGGTATATTCTTTAGTTTTGGAGTGAAATGTTGTGTAGATATCTATTACACCCATTTGGTTTATAACTTTTGTTGGTTTTACTGTGTTACTATTTAGTTTCTGTTTCCATAATCTGTCCATGGGTAAAAGTGGGGTGTTGAAGTCTTCCAGTATTATTGTGTGAAGTTCAATGTGTGTTTTGAGCTTTAGTATTGTTTCTTTTACAAATGTGGGTGCCCTTGCATTTAGAGCATAAATGTTCAGAATTGAGAGTTCATCTTGACAGATTTTTTTCCTGCGATGAGTATGAAGTATCCTTACTCATCTTATTTAATAACTTTTGGTTGAAACTCAATTTTATTCAATATTAGAATGATTACTCCAGCTTGTTTCTTGTGTGCCCCAGTTTCATGGAGTGTGAACTAGGATCCAGAGGACCTCGAAGAGAAAACTGGGGCCAAGGGTATGCAAGAAACCAACAGCCTGTCTAGAATCTGATCAAACTGTCAAATTTTAATGTTTCTACACAGGGGTTATATACACATAGAAGCAGGATATGGGGGGGTGTGACATAGGGTCTTCTTTGTTTCTGGAGAGTGCAAGTGATCTCAGGGGGAGTACAGATGTTCACCAGAACAGGATATTGGCTGGGTGAAGAGCTCACAGAGGAAGCAGGGCAGAACCTGTCAATAAGATCTACTATTCATTTATTCTTATCTAAGTTAGTACTGTCCCACCAAAGCTACCTGTTGATAAGATCTATTGTTCATTTGTTCTAATCTTAAGCTAATACTTTTCCATCAAGGCTACCTGTCCATAAGATCTATAGCTATCTGTTCTAGGGTTAGTACTTTCCCACAGAGAGCAAGACTTTGTGTCAGTAGGCTGATTGTATGTATGGCTGACTTAGGCCTATGGCTGACTTAGGCCATTAATGTAAAGCAAGGTTGCGCCCAACAGTTGTGACCATTTGCTTTCAATTTTTTCCAATCTTTGACTCTGAGATAGTGTATGTCTTTGTCACTGAAGTATGTTTGCTGTATGCAGCAGAACATTGGGTCATGTTTATGTATCCAGTCTGTTAGTCTATGTCTTTTTATTGAGGAATTGAGTCCATTGATGTTAAGAGATATTAAGGAAAAGTGACTTTTGCTTCCTGTTACTGTTGTTGTTAGAGGTGCAGTTATGGTTGTTTGGCTATCTTCTTTTGGCTTCTTGCAATTAGATTAATTTCTTGCTTTTTCTTGGATGTAGTTTCCATCCTTGTGTTCAAGTTTTACATCTATTATCCTATGTAGGCCTGGATTTGCAGAAATATATTGTTTGAATTTGGTTTTGTCATAGAGTATCTTGGTTTCTCCATCTATGGTAATTGAGAGTCTTGTTGGGTATAGTAGGCTCGGTTGGCACTTTTGTTCTGTTAGCCTCTGTATGACATCTACCCAAGAACTTCTAACTTTCATAGTCTCTGTTGAGAAATCTGGTACAATTCTGATTAGCTCTGCCTTTATATGTTACTTGACTTTTCCCTTTATCAATTTTAATATTTTTTGTTGTTATTGTTCTGTACATTTGGTGTTTTGATTATTATGTGATGAGAGGAATTTCTTTTCTGGTCCAATCTATTTAACATTCTGTAGGCTTTTTGTGTGTTTATGAGCATTTCTTTCTTTAGGTTAGGGAAGTTTTCTTCTATAATTTTGTTGAAGATGTTTATTGGCCTTTAAGTTGGGAATCTTTGCTCTCTTCTATACCCGTTATTCTTAGGTTTGGTCTTTTCATTGTGTCCTGGATTTCCTGGATGTTTTGGTTTAGAAGTATTTTGTATTTTGCACTTTCTTTTACTGTTGTGTCAATGTTTTATATAATATCTTCTACACCTGAGATTTCCTCTAACATGTCTTGTATTCTCTTGGTGATGCTTGCATCTATTACTCCTGATCTCTTTTCAAGGTTTTCTGTCTCCAGGGTTGGTCCCTTTGTGATTTCTTTATTGTATCTATTTCCATTTTTAGGTCCTGGATGGTTTTGTTCAATTCCTTCACCTGTTTGATTGTATTTTCCTGTATCTTTTAAATGTGATTTATGTATTTCCTCTTTAATAGTTTCTACCTGTTTACCTGTTTTCTCCTGTATTTAAGTACTATATTATCACCATGAGATATGGTTTTAGATCTGAATCTTGCTTTTCCAGTGTACTGGAGTACCCAGGCTTGCTGTGGTAGGAGAACTGGATTGTGATGATGCCAAGTAGCCTTGGTTTCTGTTGCTTATGTTCTTGCACTTGCCTCTTACCATCTGGCCATCTATTTAGTCTAGTTTTAGCTGTCCTTGCTATTTCTGACTAGAGCTTGTCCCTCCTGTGAGCCTGTGAGCTTGAGTGTGTTAACACTCCTGGGGGTCAAACATTCTCTGGGTAGGTTTGAAGTGTGGAGACTTTAGCACAGGTTCAGCTTCTCAACACAAATGGAAACCAGAAGGATCATGTCTCCAACTGCACTGCAGTTTCTGGGTCCACTGGATCTGTGAAGGTCCCACATGGGTCAGGTATGGGGGAAGTAGTGTTGGCCTCACTATGCTGGGTCTTGTCCTGGGGGGACAAGCTTTCTCGGGCTGAGATTGGGGTGCAGAGGGTTGTGGCACAGGATCAGCTCCCCATGATAGAGTTTCTTTATGTAGCCCTGGGTCTGTAGACCAGATTGGCAAATGACTTTTATAAATGACCTTAGTTGATTTTCCAGTCTTCCAGTGTCTTTCTAAATTTCATTCTTCAGTGATTTTATTGTAGAGGTATTTCACCCACAAGAAACTTTCCTTTGGGATGGAGAGGGGGTGATATATTATAAATGTGATAGTTTCTCTGATTTCTTTCTCAGTATTTTGCCAATGGTTTATAAGAAGATTTTTGATTTTTCTGTTGATTCTTGTATTCTGCCCACTTTGCTGAAACAATTGATTAGGTCTAAGACTGCTTTGGTGAACTCCTTAATATCTCTTATATAGACAATATTGCAAATGGTTATTCTGTGTCCTCTTCATATTTGCATCATTCGTGTCACCTTTTATTATTCTAGATAAGATTTATATCACTATACTAAATAGGAGCAGAAGGAGTAGACACCTTTGTCTTATTATTAATCTTAATAGAAATGAAACAAAGTTTTCTGCACTGAGCATGATGTTGTCAATATACCATTTATTATGCTGAGACAGTACTACCTATGTCCATACAATCATAGAAGCTTTTGACATGAAGGGATGTTTCAGTTTCTCAAACTCCTTCTCCACATTTGTTCAGTTGATCATATGATTTCTAGCACAGTCAATTTATGTAACAAATTACATTTATTCATTTATATATGCTGAATCACCATTTTATCCCTGGAATGAAGCCAGTGAAATTATGATGACTGATATTTTTATGTTATCTTGAATTCCATTTGAAAGCCTTTTTGAAAGTCTTTTTTCCCTTTTTTATTGGATATCTTATTTACTTACATTTCAAATGTTATTCCCTTTCCTAGTTTTCCCTCTGGAAACCCCTTATTCCATCCTCCCTATCCCACCCTCCCCCTCCCCCGCTTCTATGCTTCTTCCCACCCACCTACCCATTCCTACCTCCCTGCATTGGCACTACCCTACATTGAGGTATTGAGCCTTCCCAAGGGCCTCTCCTGTCATTGATGCCCCACAAGGCTATCCTCTGCTACATATGTAACTGGAGCCATGGGTTGCTCCATGTTTACCCTTTGGTTGCTTGTTTAGTCCCTGGGAGCTCTGGGTGTCTGGTTGGTTGATATAGTTGCTCTTTCTATGAGTTACAAACCCCTTCAGCTCCTTCAGTCCTTTCTCTAACTCCTCCACTGGGGACCCAGGGCTCAATTCAATGCTTGACTGCAAGCATCTGCCTCAGGCTCTGGCATAGCCATTCATGAGACAGTTCTATCAGGCTCCTTTCAACAATCACTTCTTGCCATCCACAATAGTGTCAGGGTTTGGTGACTTTATATGGGATAGAGCCCTAGGTGGGGCTGTCTCTATATGGCCTTTCCTTCAGTCTCTGCTCCACACTTTGTCTCTATATTTCCTCCCTTGAGTATTTTGTTCCCCATTCTGAGAAACATCCTCACTTTGGACTTCCTTCTTCTTGAGCTTCATATGGTCTGTGAATTGTATCTTGGGTATTCCAAGCTTCTGGGCCAATATTCACTTAGCTGTGAGTGCATACCATATGTGTTCTTTTGTGACTGGGTTACCTCACTCAGGATTATATTTTCTAATTCCATCCATTTGTCTAAGAATTTCATGAAGTCATTGATTTTAATAGCTGAGTAGTACTCCACTATGTAAACGCACCATATTTTCTGTATCAATTCCTTTGTTGAAGGACATCTGGGTTCTTTCAAGATTCTGGCTATTAAAAATAAGGATGCTTTGAACATAGTGGAGCATGTGTCCTTGCTATATGTTGGAGAATCTTTTGGAGATATGCCCACGAGTGGTATATGTGAGTCCTCAGGTAGTATTATGTCCAATTTCCTGAGGAAACAACAGACTAATTTCCACAGTAGTTGTATCAGTTTGCAATCCCACCAACAATGGAGTAGTGCTCCTCTTTCTCCACATCCTTGAAAGCATCTGCTGTCACCAGAGTGACTATTCTGATTGGTATAAAATGGAATCTCATGGTTGTTTTATTTGCATTTTCCTGATGACTAAGAATATTCAACATTTTTTTAGGTGCTTCTCAGCCATTTGGTATGCGTCAGATGAAAATTTTTTGTTTAGCTCTGTACCCCATTTTTAATAGGGTTATTTGAGTCTCTGGAGTCTAACTTCTTGAGTTTCTTGTAGATATTGGATATTAGCCCTCTATAGGATGTAGGATTGGTAAAGATCTTTTCCCAATCTGTTGCTGTTTTGTCCTATTGACAGTGTCCTTTACTTTACAGAAGTTTTGCAGTTTTATGAGGTCCCATTTGTAGATTGCTGATCTTAAAGCATAAGACATTGGTGTTCTGTTCAGGAAAATTTTCCCTGTGCCCATGTGTTCGATGTTCTTCCCCACATTCTCGTCTGTTAGATTTAGAGTATCTGGTTTTATGTGAAAGTCCTTGATCCACTTGGACTTGGGCTTTGTACCAGAAGATAAGAATGGATCAATTTGCATTCTTCTACATGCTGACCTCCAGTTGAACCAGCACCATTTGTTGAAAATGCTGTCTTTTTCCCCTGGATGGTTTTACTTCCTTTCTCAAAGATCAAGTGACCATAGGCATGTGGGTTCATTTCTGGCTCTTCAATGATATTCCATTGATCTACCTGCCTGTCTCTGTACAAATACCATGTAGTTTTTTTCAATCCCTATTGCTCTGTAATACAGCTTGAGGTCAGGGATGGTGATTCCTCCAGAAGTTCTTTTATTGTTGAGAATGCTTTTCACTATCCTGGGATTTTTGTTATTCCAAATGAATTTACAAGTTGCTCTTTCTAACTCTATTAAGAATTGAATTGGAATTATGATGGGAATTGCACTGGAATCTGTAGATTGCTTTTGGCAAGATGGCCATTTTTTACCATATTAATCCTGCCAATCCATGAGCATGGGAGATCTTTCCATCTGCTGATAACTTCTTTGATTTCTTTCTTCAGAGACTTGAAGATCTTGTGCTACAGAACATTTATTTTCTTGGTTAGAGTCACACCAAGATGTTTCATATTTTTTTGTGACTATTCTGAAGGGTGTCATTTCCCTAATTTCTTTCTCAATTGGTTCATCCTTTGAGTAGAGGAAGGCTACTGATTTGAGTTAATTTTATATCCAGCCTCTTTGCTGAAGTTTATCAGCTGTAGGAGTTCTCTGGTCACTTAAATATACTAGCATACCATTAGCAAATAGTTATGTTTTGACTTCTTCTTTTCTAATTTGTATCCCTTTGACCTCCTTTTGGTGTCTAATTGCTCTAGGTAGGACTTTGAGTATTATATTGAATAGGTAGGAAGAGACTGGTCAGCTTTGTCTAGTTCCTGATTTTAGTGGGATTGCTTCAAATTTCTCTCTATTCAGTTTTATGTTGTCTAATTGTTTGCTTTTAATATGTTTTGGTGTGGGCCTTGAATTCCTGATCTTTCCAGGACTTTTAACATGAAGGGGTGTTGAATTTTGGCAAATCCTTTCTCAGTGTCTAATGAAATAATCATGTATTTTATTTTTTTCTGAGTGTTTATATAGTGGATTAAGTTGATACACTTCAGTATATTGAATCATTCCTCCATCTCTTAGATGAAGCCTACTTGATCATGATGGATGATCATTTTGATGCTTTCTTGGGTTTGGTTTGGGGAAATTTCATTGAGTATTTTTTGCATCAATATTCATAAGGGAAATTGGTCTGAACTTCTCTTTCTTTGTTGGGTCTTTGTATTTTAGTTATGAGTGTAATTGTAGTTTCATAGAATTAATTGGGTAGTGTTTCTTCTATTTATATTTGGTGCAATAATTTGTAGGGCATTTGTACTAGGTCTTATTTGAAGATCTGATAGAATTCTGGGCTAAACCCATCTGGTTTGTTTGGAAGACTTTTTATGACTGCTTCTGTTACTTTAGGGGTTATGGAACTGTTTTGCTGTTTTATCTGATCCCGATTTAATTTTGGTTCCTGATATCTGTGTAGAAAATTGTCCATTTCATCCAGATTTTCCAGTTTTGTTAAGCATAAGCTTTTGTAGTAGGATCTGCTGATTTTTTTTAAATTTCTTCAGTTTCTGTTGTTATATATCCCTTTTCATTTATGATATTGTTAATTTGGATACTGTCTCTGTGCCCTCTGGTTAGTCTGTCTAGGGGTTTATCTATCTTGTTGTTTTTCTCAAAAGACAAGCTCCTAGTTTTGATGATTTTTTTTATATTGTCCTTTTTTGTTTGACCACCTTCATAGAAACAGGGGGAAGGGAGTATGAGATAAGGGGTTTCTGGAGGAGAAACTGGAAAGGGGATAACATTTGAAATGTAAATAAAGAAAATATCCAATAAAAGGAAAGGGGGGAAAAAAGAAACTTCTTCTATGATATTGTTGAAGATATTTTCTGGGCCTTTGAGCAGGGAGTCTTCTTTTATTCTTATTATTCTTAGGTTTGTACTTTTCATAGTATCCTATGTTTCCTTGATGTTTTGTGTTACGAACTTTTAAGCTTTAGCATTTTTCTTGACTTATGTATCAATTTTTTCTATGGTATTTTCTATTTCTGAGATTCTTTCTTCCGTATCTTATATTCTGTTGGTGATG
>NW_021604664.1:199403-236673 GCF_004785775.1 Grammomys surdaster | reverse complement strand
CTATTTCTGAGATTCTTTCTTCCGTATCTTATATTCTGTTGGTGATGCTTGCATCTGTAGTTTCTGTTCCCCTTCTTAGGTTTCCATCTGAAAGATTGCCTGCAGTTTGTGTTTTCTTTAGTGCTTCAGTTTTCCTTTTCAGGTCTTCAATTTTTTATTTCCTTTACCTGTTTACGTTTATTTTCCTGTATTTCTTTAAATTTATAATTTCCTCTTTATGATCCTCCACCTGTTTGATTGTATTTTCTTGAGTCTCTTTAAGAACTTTATTCATTTCCTCTAAATGCCTGTATCATCTCCATATGATTAGATTGAAAGCAATTTTCTTGTAATTCAGGTGTGTTAGGATTTCTAGGACTTGCTAGATTAGCTATTCCTGGGTATTGGTGGTGCCATATTGTTATGGCTTTTATTGTATCCTTATGCTCACCTTTACCCATATGGTTGTCTCTAGTATTAGTAGGCTTGGTAGTTCACGATGGGGGACTGCATGAAGAGTTGATAATCCCTAATGTCAGCAGGCCTCTGAGATTGCAGACAGATGGTTGTCTGGGTGGCAGCAAGCTCCTCAGGATGCAGGCAGAGCTGGTAGTCCCAGGTAGGTTTAGGCTGGTGGTTGTCCCAGGTGTTAGCAGGCCTCCAGAGATTCAGGCAGAGTTGGTGGTCCTTCATCATGTTTTCCTCTGGGATTTCTGATAGAGTTGAAGACCAGAGGATAGATTGCAAAGGGGACAGGACAAACTTCAGGGTTGCTGGGCTTCCTGGAAGGTGTAACAGGCAGAAGTTTGAGGTTTGGGGATTTCACCTGTTTGTCCTAGGTGTCAGTAGGCCTCCAGTGATGGAGGCATCATGGTGGCTCAGCAACTGGAATGCAGAGAGGGAAGGGTGGAAGTCATTACTGCAGGATTGTCCAAGAGGGCTGGTAGGCAGGGAGTTGGGGTATAGGTCTCATCTGGTGGTCCCTTATGGCTAGAGGCCTCTGGGCCTACCTGGGATTTCAGGTAGATGTGTGGTCTAGAAGGTGGAGCACATAGAAGACAGGGCAGAAATCAAGGAGACCCAGCAGACAGGGCTAGTCTGCAGTTTTTATGAAAGCATGGTTACCTCAAGTACCTTAAATTCCTTTAAAATATGTAGTTAATTTTCAGTAAATATGAAATACTAAGTATGGTTTCTTAAGTCTTCGTCTAACAACCTTGGTGTTACTTGTTGCTTATCTCTCCTTTTCATTCTGTACCAGCTCTTTCTTCCTAGTCAGAGCCCCTTGCACACTCTGTTTCCTACTTCATATCACCCTTATTATGGTATTCTCCTCCAAAGAACCACCATTGCACTTATGGTTCACTTATATTTTCTTGATTTCAGCAGTTACTTGATGTTGGAATTTCACATCTGAAGATTCAGAGCTAGGAACTTCAGGTGAATTAGAACACTCAGAGGACTGAGTCTCTATGACCTCAGTCAATATAATTTACCCATTTACTTGTGAATTTTATGGTTTCATGTTTTATCTCTAAAAAATTAGTTTATTAACAAAATTTAACTTTTTTTATATCCCAACTGCAGTTCCCCACAGTTCTCCCAGTCTCCTCTGCCACCATGTACTGCCCCATCCACTCCTTCTCCCTTTCTCCTCAGAAAAGGTGTGGTTTCCCATGAATGTCAGCCAGCCCTGGCATATCAAGTTGTCATAAGACTAAGCACTTCCTCTCCTATTAACTCTACATAAGGCAGCCCAGTATGAGAAAAAAGGCCCAATGGCAAGCAACAGAGTCAGAGGCAGCCCATGTTCCTTCTGTTAGGAGTCCCACTTGAAGACCAAGCTATAAAACTGTAATGTATTTGCAGAGGACCTAGATCAGTTCCAGGAAGGCTCCCTTATGGGATATTCAGCCTCTGCAAGTCTCTATGGGACCAAAGCAGTTCATTCTCTAGGTTTTCTTGTGGTGTCTTTGACTCTACAGTGTCCTGGCTCCTACAGTCCTTCCTTCCCATCTTTCACAGTATTCCCAAAACTCTGCCTAATATTTGGCTGTGTGTCTCTGCATCTGTTTCCATCATTTGCTAACTTAAGCATTTCTGATGATGATTATGCTAGGATCATGTCATAAAGTATGGCAGAATATCATTAATAGTGTCGGGAGTGGGCTCCCTTGTATAGTATGGGTCTCAAGTTGGACCAGTTATTGGTTGGCCACCCCCTCAATTTCTGCTTCATATTTACCCCTGCAAATGCATGAGTTCACTTTTATTTATAGCTGAAAAGTATTCCACTACACGTGTAAACTATATTTTCATTATTTAATCATTTGTTGAATGACATTTATCTTGTTGACATTTCCTGGCTATTGTGAACAAAGCAGCTAAGAACATTGTTGAATGAGTATCTATAGAATAGGATGCCCAATCTTTTGAAAATTATTCTTAGTATTTTGAGAATTCTTCATACTGATTTTCAGAGTGGCTGTACCAGTTTGCATTCTCACTGACAATAAATGAAGGCTCTCTTTTCCCCAAGCTCCATCCAGTATTTGTTGTCTGTTGTTTTGTTGAAATTAGCTAGTCTGTTTGTGGTGAGAGGAAATCTCAAAGTAATTTTAATTTTCAGCTATCTAATTGAAAAGAATAAAGAAACTTCTTGAGGTATTTCATAGCCATTTTTACTTCTGCAAATAAAAATTTTCTGTTTGGATCCATAGCCCACTTTTTAAAAAAATTGAGTCTTTTATTTCCTTGATTCACTGTCTTTTTAGTTAACTGTATATTCTGGATATCAATTTTCTGTCAGATGTATATAACTGATAAAGATTCTTTCTCATTTTATGAGTTTCTTCTTTACTAGATTGATTGCTTTGTTAGCTGTGCAGAAGCTTTTTAGTTTTATAAGGTTCCAGGAACTGGCCTTAATTCCTTGACTAATGGAATACAGTTCTTTTACATATTTATACAACATTTTTGTCCTGCAAATGAAAATAATAGATAAGGAAAACATGAATAAGATCTATGCAATTAATTAATTGACAATTAAAGCTTATAAATTCCTAAAGTAATAATGGAGAAAATACTATTAAGTTAACAAAAGCTGACTTAAAGATATATGTATAAGGACTTATCAGGATGACCAAAACATCTGTGCCTACTTCCCTGTCTTGCTTGTTTCTTGACTGACTATTTGCATCTATTGTATTGCTAGTTCCTCAACCTAGAACTGATCTAAATACTTGCATGTAATTAAAATGGTATAAAAGCAAAAAGGAGGGGGGGTGGGATAGGGATTTTCTAGGGAGGGGAAATGGAAAAAGGGGATGTCATCTGAAATGTAAATAAATAAAACATCCAATAAAAAAGATATATGTCTAATAACTTTTGTCTTTGCTATTTTTGTTAAGCTTTAGCTACTTCGTGAAACATTAAAAAAATGGCATTCTGTCGGACAAAAGGATCAAAAAATGAGGTTTCCAGACTCTGTGTTCCGTATTTATGGTTTAATGTTTATTTTGATACTAAAATATTGTTGACTCATGAATAATAACTTTTTAAGATTCTAAATTAACAGTGAAAAATTGTAAACTTATAAAAGGTACCTACTAATATAAATTGTTGAAGATAATTAAGATATACAAGTTAACTGTCAGTCATGCTCAGTACAAATATAATTCATTTACAGGGACAAGAGTAGGGGAAGAGACCAATTCATAGCTCCTATTATATAGTTATCACACATATATATTCATGTATATGCATATGTACAGGTATATGTATGTATTTCTCAAAAGCCTATAACAAGTAACTCAAAACAAGTTCAACATACACTTTAACTTTGTTTAATGTAAAATAATATTCAAAATCAGATATATTATTAAGACTGGTTATAAAACATTGAATGCTTGAATAAAATTGTTTAAATTTACAATGCATTTGCATGGCAGGAAGTCCTCAAGCTCAAAAATTTCCTTGGTATAGCACCATCCTACCAGATTAAGATACATGCTAGCTGATAGACTCATTAGGGGACAAGAATGCACAGAAAATGATACCTGCCAGAAGTCTGCTGGATGTGTTTCCATATGCATAGGCCTGGCCACCTTGGGGTACGTAGGTTTGATCTGCTCCATCCATGTAGGCTGAACCAGAAATAAAAATCAAACACTTGCTCCTTATCTAAAAATGAATTATTCTCATGTCTCACATGACAGGGAGATGGGTTCTCTTGCCCATCTCAAAGTCTTCACCCATATCCTAAACGCCTCAATCATGAAAGAGGCAAATAACGATTGCTCTGTTCTTATTTTCTTCTGAACTGACTATAATCAGTAGAAGCTTATACCTAAACCTATCACCTGACCTCCATGGCAGTTCAGTTGATCATGCCCTTTACCCTGGCATTCAATTCTTCTCTTAGCAAAAGCTAATTTCAGGATCCACACTCTAAACACCATGTTTTCCTGATAAAAGGAGAATGCTAGATACTCTGCTATCAAAGTCACAGCTTTTTTTATATTATATGCAACATTTTATTCATACATAAGATAGTGAACTGTGATCATTTCAGAGATTTTTTTTTTTTTACTGGATGTTTTATTTACATTTCATATGTTGTCCCCTTATACCATCCCCCACCCACCCAGGAACCCTCTATCCCCTCACCCCTCCTCCTTCTTCTCTGCAGATGTAACCCCTGCCTACCCCCCACTCCCACCACCCCACCCTCAAATTCCCACCCCCTGGGGTGTCCAGCCTTCATGAGGCCAAGGATCTCTTCTCCCACCTATGCCCAGCAGGGCCCTTCACTCTTACTTATACAGCTGAAGCCATGGATCTCTCCCTAAGTGCTCCCAGGCTGGTTGTTTAGACCCTGGGAGCTGTGGTTGGTTGGTATTGTTACTATCCTCATGGGGCCACAAACCCTTTCAGCTCCAGTGGTATTCACTCTAACTCCTCCATTGGGAACCCCATGATCAGTTCAATGTCTAGTTGTGAGCAATTGCCTCTGAATATATCAGACTCTTGCAGACCTCTGAGGAGACATCTATATCAGGCTCTTATCAGCATGCACTTCCTGACTTCCACATCAGCATCTACCTTTGGTGAGTGCACATGGGATGGATACTCAGGTGGAATGGTCTACAGACGGCCCCTTCTTCATTTTCTGTCCCTCACTTTGTCTCCATATTTGCTCCCTTGAGTATTTTGTTGCTCCTTCTAAGAAGAACTGAATCACCCCCACTTGGTCTTCCTTTTTTATGAGCTTCATGTGGCCTGTGAGTTGCATCTTTGGCACTTCAAGGTTCTGGGCTAATATCCGATAATCAGTGAGTGAATACCATGTGTGTTCTTTTGTGATTGGCTTACTTCACTCAGGATGATGATTTCTAGTTCCATCCATTTACCTAGGAAACTCTCGAATTCATTGTTTTTAATAGCTGAGTAATACTCCATTGTGTAAATATACCACATTTTTTGAATCCATTCCTCAGTTGAAGGACACCTGGGTTCTTTCCAGCTCCTGTCTATTATAAATAAGGCTGCTATGAGCATAGTTGAGCATATCTCCTTGTTATATGTTCGAGCATCTTCTGGGTATATGCCTAGGAGTGGTATAGCTGGATCCTCGGGTAATGCTATGTCCAATTTTCTGAGGAACTGCCAGACTGATTTCCAAAGTGGTTGCACCATCTTGCAGTCCCACCAACAATGGAGGAGTGTTCCTCTTTCTCCACACTCTCACCAGCATCTACTATCACCTGAGTTTTTAACCTTAGCCATTCTGACTGGTGTGAGATGGAATCTCAGGGTTGTTTTGATTTGCATTTCCCTGATGACTAAGGATACTGAACATTTCTTTAGGTGCTTCTCGGCCATTCGAGTTTCCTCAGTTGAAAATTGTTTGTTAAGCTCAATACCCCATTTTTTAATAGGGTTATTTGGTTATCTGGAGTCTAATTTCTTGAGTTCTTTGTATATATTGGATATTAGCCCTCTATCAGATGAAGGATTGGTAAAGATCTTTTCCCAATTTGTTGGTTGTTGTTTTCTCCTATTGACAGTGTCCTTTGCCTTACAGAAACTTTACAATTTTATGAAGTCCCATTTGTCAATTCTTGTCCTTAGAGCATATGCCATTGATGTTCTGTTCAGGAACTTTTCCCCTGTGCCCAAGTATTCGAGGCTCTTCCCCACCTTCTCTTCTATTAGTTTCAGTGTATCTGGTTTTATGTGGAGATCCTTTATCCACTTAGACTTGAGCTTTGTACAAGGAGATAAGAATGGATCCATTTTCATTCATTCTTCTATATGTTGTCCTCCAGTTGAACCAGCACCATTTGTTGAAAATGCTGGACAGTTTTAGCTCTTTGTCAAAGATCAAGTGACCATAGGTGTGTGGGTTCATTTCTGGGTCTTTAGTTCTATTCCATTGATCTTCCTGCCTGTCTCTGTACCAATACGATGTAGTTTTTATCACTATTGCTCTGTAGCAAAGCTTGAGGTCAGGGATGGTGATTCCTCGAGAAGTTCTTTTATTGTTGAGAATAGTTTTCGCTATCCTGGTTTTTTTTGTTATTCCAAATGAATTTGAGAATTTCCTTTTCTAACTCTGTGAAGAATTGAGTTGGGATTTTAATGGGAATTGCATTGAATTTGCTGATTACTTTTGGCAAGATGGCCATTTTTATTATATTAATCCTGCCAATCCATGAGCATGGGAGATCTTTCCATCTTCTGAGATCTTCTTCAATTTCTTTCTTCAGGGACTTGAAGTTCTTGTCATACAGGTCTTTCACTTGCTTGGTTAGATTTACACCAAGGTATTTTATATTATTCACGACTATTATGAAGGGTGTCATTTCCCTAATTTCTTTTTCAGTCTGTTTATCTTTCATGTAGAGGAAGGCTATTGATTTGTTTGAGTTGATTTTATAACCAGCCACTTGGCTGAAGTTGTTTATCAGGTTTAGGAGTTTTCTGGTGGAAGTTTGGGGATCACTTAAGTATACTATCATATCATCTGCAAATAGTGATATTTTTTACTTCTTCCTTTCCTATTTGTATCCCTTTGACTTCTTTTTGTTGTCTAATTGCTCTGGCTAGGACTTCCAGTACTATACTGGATAGGTAGGGGGAGAGTGGGCAGCCTTGTCTAGTGCCTGATCTTAGTGGGATTGCTTCAAATTTCTCTCCATTTAGTTTGATGTTGGCTACTGGTTTTCTGTAATTGCTTTTACTATGTTTAGGTAGGGGCCTTGAATTCCTGATCTTTCCAAGACTTTTATCATGAAGGGATGCTGAATTTTGTCAAATGCTTTCTCAGCATCTAGTGAGATGATTATGTGGTTTTTTTTCTTTGAGTTTGTTTATATAGTGGATTACTTTGATGGATTTTCATATACTGAACCATCCCTGAATTTCTGGGATAAAACCTACCTGATCATAATGGATGATTGTTTTGATGTTTTCTTGGATTTGGTTTGCTAGAATTTTATTGAATATTTTTGCATCGATGTTCATAAGAGAGATTGGTCTGAAGTTCTCTTTCTTTGTCGGGTCTTTGTGGGGTTTGAGTATGAGTGTAATTGTAGCTTCATAGAAAGAACTGGGTAGTGTTCCTTCTGTTTCTATTTTGTGGAATAGTTTGAAGAGAATTGGTGTTAGATCTTCCTTGAAGGTCTGATAGAATTCTGCACTAAAACCATCTGGTCCTGGGCTTTTTAAATTTTTTTTTTATTATTTATTTATTTATTTATTTATTTATTTATTTATTTTTGGTGGGGAGACTTTTAATGACTGCTGCTATTTCCTTAGAGGTTATGGGACTGTTTAGATGGCTTATCTGCTCCTGATTTAACTTTGGTACCTGGTATCTGTCTAGGAAGTTGTCCATTTCATCCTGGTTTTCCAGTTTTGTTGAGTATAGGCCTTTGTAGTAGGATCTGATGATTTTTTGAATTTCTTCAGTTTCTGTTGTTATGTCTCCCTTTTCAGTTCTGATTTTATTAATTTGGATACTGTCTCTGTGCCTTCTGGCTAATCTGGCTAACAGTTTATCTATCTTGTTGATTTTCTCAAAGAACCAGCTCCTGGTTTTGTTGATATTTTGTATTGTTCTTTCTGTTTCTATTTGGTTGATTTCAGCCCTGAGTTTGATTATTTCCTGCTTTCTACTCCTCCTGGGTGTATTTGCTTCTTTTTGTTCTAGAGCTTTTAGTTGTGCAGTCAAGTTGTTAGTGTGTGCTCTCTCCAGTTTCTTTTTGTAGGCACTTAGAGCTATGAGTTTTCCTCTTAGCACTGCCTTCATGGAGTCCCACAAGTTTTGGTATGATGTGTCCTCATTTTCATTGAATTCTAAAAAGTCTTTAATTTCTTTATTTCTTCCTTGACCAAGTCATCATTGAGTAGAGAGTTGTTCAGTTTCCATGTGCATGTGTGTTTTCCATTGGTTTTGTCATTATTAAAGACCAGTCTTAGTCCGTGGTGATCTGATAAGATGCAAGGGATTATTTCAATCTTTTTGTATCTGTAGAGGCCTGTTTTTTTGACCAATTATATGATCTATTTTGGAGAAGGTACCATGAGGTGCTGAGAAAAAGGTATATTCTTTTGTTTTAGGATGAAATGTTCTATAGATGTCTGTTAAGTCCATTGGATTCATAACTTCTGTTAATTTCAAAGTGTCTCTGTTTAGTTTCTGTTTCCACGATCTGTCCATTGCTGAGAGTGGGGTGTTGAAATCTAGTATTATTGTGTGAGGTGTGATGTGTGTTTTGAGCCTTAGTAAAGTTTCTTTTATGAATGTGGATGCCCTTGCATTTGGAGAATAGATGTTTAGAATTGAGAGTTCAACTTGGTAGATTTTTCCTTTGATGAGTATGAAGTGTCCTTCCTTATCTTTTTTGATTAATTTTGGATGAAAGTCGATTTTATTTGATATTAGAATGGCTACTCCAGCTTGTTTCTTGGGACCATTGGCTTGGAAAATTGTTTTCCACCCTTTTATTCTGAGGTAGTGTCTGTCTTTGTCACTGAGGTGCGTTTCTTGAATGCAGCAAAATCCTGGGTCCTGTTTGTGTATCCAGTCTGATAGTCTGCGTCTTTTTACTAGGAATTGACTCCATTGATGTTAAGAGATATTAAGGAAAAATGATTTTGGCTTCCTGTTATTTTTGTTATTAGAGGTAGAATTATGTTTGTATAGCTATCTTCTTTTGAGGTTGTTGGAAGATTACTTCCTTGATTTTTCTAGGTTGTAGTTTCCCTCCTTGTGTTGGTGTTTTCCATCAATTATTCTTTGAAGTGCTGGGTTTGTGGGAAGATATTGTGCAAATTTGGTTTTGTTATGGAATATCTTGGTTTCACAATCTATAGTGATTGAGAGTTTTGTTGGGTATAGTTGTCTGGGCTGGCATTTGTGTTCTCTTAGGGTCTGTATGATGTCAGTCCAGGCTCTTCTGGCTTTTATAGTCTCTGGTGAGAAGTCTGGTGTAATTCTGATAGGTCTGCCATTATATGTTACTTGACATTTTTCCCTTACTACTTTTAGTATTTTTTCTTTATTTTGTACATTTGATGTTTTGATTATTATGTGACAGGAGGTATTTCTTTTCTGGTCTAGTCTATTTGGTGTTCTGTAGGCTTCTTGTATGTTTATGGGCATCTCGTTCTTTAGGTTAGGAAAGTTTTCCTCAATAATATTGTTGAAGATATTTACTGGCCCTTTAAGTTGGGACTCTTCATTCTCATCTATACGTATTATCCTTAGGTTTCATCTTCTCATTGTGTCCTGGATTTCCTGGATGTTTTGAGTTAGGAGTTTTTTGCATTTTGCATTTTCATTGACAATTGTGTCAATATTTTCCATGGTATCTTCTGCACTTGAGATTCTCTCTTCTATCTCTTGTATTCGGTTAGTGATGCTTGCGTCTATGACTCCTGATCTCTTTCTTAGTTTTTTTATCTCCATGTTTATCTCCCTTTGAGATTTATTTATTGTTTCTATTTCCATTTTCAGATCCTGAATGTTTTTGTTTAATTCCTTGTTTGTGTTTTCTTGCAGTTCTTTAAGGGATTTCTGTGATTCCTCTTTAAGGGCTTCTATCTGTTGACTTGTACTCTCCTGTATTTCTTTAAGGGAGTTACTTATGTCCTTCTTAAAATCCTCTATCATCGTCATGAGAAGTGATTTTAATTCTGAATCCTGCTTTTCTGGTGTGATGGGGTGTCCAGGGCTTGCTATATTGGGAGAACTGGGTACTGATGATGCCAAGTAACTTTGGTTTCTGTTTCTTATGTTCTTGCACTTGCCTTTCGCCATCTGGTTAACTATAGTGTTACCTGCCCTCACTGTGTAAGGCTGCAGTCTGTATTTCCAGTTATCTTGCTTGTGGCAGAGCTCCTCAGAGTCCAGATGTCTCTGTGGTCTTATGATCCTAATCTCCTCAGTGGAAGAACTCCTGTGACTCAGGCCACCTCTTGGATCTGGAAATCCTTCTGTTCTGGGTGCAGTGGTTCCTCTAGGATGGCTCAGGATACAATGTCTCCCAAGTGCAAACCAGGTCGGTGTCTGCTGCTCTGAGTGCAGTGGCTCCTCTGCTGCTCTGAGTGCAGTGGCTCCTCTAGGATGACTCAGGATTCAGTATGTCCACAGAAGCAGACCAACTCTGTGTCTGCTCCAGCCAAAAGGACCAGGCAGGGGTGGAACGGAAGTGGAATTCCGGAGGGGCGGGTTTTGCGTAGCTGGTGGGTCCTGAGCGTCCCTGCCTCCCAGATGTAACTCTGGGGCTTAGGGAGTGAGATGGAGTTCTTACCGGCTGATCTGAGTCCAGTGGCTCCTCTAGGATGGCTCAGGATTTAGTATCTCCACAGGAGCAGACCAATTCTGGGTCTACCCCAGCCCAAAGGACCAGGCAGGGGCGGAAGGACAAAAGTCACAGCTTTTAAACATTATTCATACTCTCTAGTTGGTTTCTTTGATTGTTGGAAACAAGCTTATTGCTCTCAGTATGTGGTGATCTAAAGATTTGTCCATCAGCAGAAAGTCACATTTTGTTTTTGTTTTTTTGTTTGTTTGTTTGTTTGATAATTCAGTCCCTGTCATTTGTAAGCTGTGTATGACATTTTTGACATCACTGACTCTACTTTCATCTTTTACCTGTTGGTTAAGTGTATGATTAACTTTGTATATTTGTTTTAAATTGATATTAACAAAATACGTATTGTGATGTTTTCAAATACTAGATTTGATCACTTAAAATAATAGTCCCAATTTAAATTTTTTCTTAGCAAATTGCTTCTAAGCAAAAATCACATTTTACTCGAGAAATGTTTTTGTTCATTAAATAATAGCTTATATTGTTAATATTTTAAACAAATATATAAAGTTCTTCATATATGAAAGTAAAAGATATCACTTAGATACTGTCTGTTCAAAATCATTTCATAGATGCTGATTTTAACTGACTTCTTTTTACAAAGCTTCCCAGGTGCTCCTTCCTTATGCAGGAGTCTTGTGTAAACAAACAGCTAATTATAGTCATCTTCTCCTTCTGCAGAACTCTGGTACATGTTTCAGCCCCTTGTACAATTCCATTTAACCTTATGTTAACTTTTAACCTCATATTGTAGTGACTCATGTTAGCCTTAGTTAATCTTCATAAAACTTTGTCCCTTAATACTCCCACAAAATTTTATTTATTATTTTCTGTCTTATGTTCTGTATCTCCCAACTGTTAAGTTTATTATGGCCCCTTAGATGGAACCTGTTTTGAGGTACTCTAACTGGTGCCCTCATCGCACCTCCATCAGCCTTGAAGCATTTATTAAGAGATCAATATCCAAAACTTCTAAAAGCAGTTTAGGTGACCTCTAAAAGGGTACAAATAACCCATAGCCCATCCATCTCACCCCTTTTCTTGCCAAAGCAAACATTGCTTTTGGAACTTAGAACTAAAAAAGCTGGACTGAAGCTTTTTCGCATCAATTGTCCTTTGTTTGACTAGCTCAGATAAGCCTAACATCCTTCAGGACCAGTTCAACTTCTTGACTGCTGCAATATTCCAAGATTTAAAAGAACTGGATCTGTATCTGAAATGTAAATAAATAAAATATCCAATTAAAAAAAAAGAACTGGATCTTACTGCTGCTAAAAATAGCATTTTGTCCTCTTTAAACAATACTGCTTTACCACAGCAAACCCTAACTGGTTTGAAATGGGGCCTAAAGACACAGAGAACAGACAAAACATTTGTTCTGGTTTCCTCCCACTCTGGTTTCTTGCCTTGATCACTCTTTTTCTCTTTATTAGATTTATACCCATTTTCCTACCCCATATTTTAAATGCTTAGCTTATTAAACTTTACTCTACACACAAATAAAGTGATTCATGCAATCTCTCCCAATAGCTCTCACCCTTTGACAGCTCTGTGTCCTCCTGATACATTTGAAAAAGTCCCTTTAGATGCAGTAGAAAAGTTGTTAATGGACCTGTATCTCTTTCACCCTGAACTAGATACAGTTCTTTATGTTCTCTATTTTCTCCTGTCCCTTTCATCTGATGCTCTGTAGCTCCTTGTCACTTCTAGCTCAGTTTGGTACAACAGACCTTGCAATGGAAGTAGTCACTGTCACCCAAAATCAACTTTATGCCCACTTCCTCTTATTGGCCCACTTCTTTTTATCCCACCTCCATTTCTCCCTATCTCTTATTTTTTCCAGAAAAGCTCCATAATCAAATCATCTGCTGACAGTTCTCCAATAATTATTTTAATGTCTCTTCAGGAATCCAGGACAGCAATTACCTAATCTGTCACATCTAATCAAAATTAAGATTCTCTACCTACTATATGATCCCCTCTGGGTTCAACAAATTCAGAACTATTCCCTCCAATAAATACCATACTCAATAACAGCTATAATGTTATTTCCCTGCATTGTTATATCCTCTTAGAGTTAGGAAGGATAGTTTCCTGCTGATGGCCTACACTTTGCAGCTTCCCTTGTGGATTCTGGAAGTCATTTTTGCCCCATTAAGGAGATGCACCCATCTCCTGTAAGTATTTTGGGCCATCAAAACACATGGATGACAAAAACATCACCTCAATACCTTGGGTAAGAAAAAAAAAAGATTTCAATCAGGAAGACTCAATGTGGTTCTGTTGCCATGGATATTACAATAACTTGGCTCACTTACCCTGAAGATCTAGGGCATTCCCTTATATGTGAGTCAACAAGTATTGAAGAGGTCAGGATATAGACAGTTCAGATTTACAACCAACATTTAATACAGGAATTTGAATCCCAGCTGTGTATTAGAATTAACATGTAGTCTTCCAAAATATAATATAAGTGATTGAGGAACTGCTAAAAGTTGTTTATTGGTGTGTTGCAGAACATAATTCAATCTTAAAAAGCAAAGAAATTATAATATAATGCAACAATATAGAGAAACTAGAAGATACTATGGTAAGAAAAATAAGCTAGTTATAACTTGTAAATATTGTATGAATACAGTTAGATGAGTGATTTATAATCATGTAAATCATAGAACCATAAAGTAGAACACTAGGCACTGGGTGAGTTTGTAGATGGGTGAAGGTAGAGACACAGAGAGTTAATATTTAGTAGGAGTAGAATTCATATTTACAAATAACAGCTTATATATGACAGTAGTGATGGTCATGGAATATTACAATTGATTTTAATGTGACAAAATTGCACATGTGAAATGATTGATACTAAATTTTATGCTGTGTGTAATATAAAATGGGGGAAATATCAAAAACAGGATGTGAAACTCTGCTTAGAAGATTCTCTGAGATCTGGAAGATACATTGCCACTCCTCCAGACTGGAAATCACATATCACCTACTTAGATGGCCCTGCTTTGATTGAAAATTGCAGCCCTGGTATTCTGTTTCTCCATAGCATTTAACTGTGTTTAAAACAGACATTATTACACAGGGACTCAGCAATAAGTAAATTATTTTATTTTATGATGCTGCTGCAAAGGAGGTATTATTAGCCACATTGTATAAATAATCTCAGGAAACAGAAAATTCATGTGTTTGGCATAGATTTGCATATAGCTGAATCAGGCTTTTCATCAATAATCTGTTCACTCCTTTTGTCACTTCTTTGCTTTGTTTGTTTGCCAAAAATACCTCCAAGAAGGAAAGTTTGACTGATTCACCATATGGTGTGTTTCAAAGGATATCCAAGGATGCTTCTAACCACAAAAAACTTCTTCCCGTGTATATCCCTATTATACAAGTGATCATTCAAATATTTTTCTTTCATTTCTTTTTAATGTACTTGTTTTTCTCTTATATGTATGGGTGTTTAAATAGTTGTAAGTTACCATATGAATAGTCTTAATTGCTCATAAATCTGTACCATTCTTTTGGTTATTATTTTTATTTTTGACAGTTAGTTAGTCGTGCTAAGAAACACTTTATTATTGTACTACCCCTCTAGCTCTCTTTTCACATTGAATTTTGAGAAAGGGTCTCAGTTAGTTGTACAAGTTGGTCTTGAAATTGTAATGCTCTTGCCTCAACTTTTCAAGTGGCTGAGATAAATGGCCCATGTCATAAGATCCTAATGTTTATTATTTTAAGATAGGTAAATATATCTTCTTACACAAGAGAAAGAGTAGAAAAATAGGATTAATTTTCAGACTTTGGTATAGAGATAAGAAACAGTATGGACATTGTAGTCAGGTGTAATTGATGATCAAGGAGGAAGGCGATATCATACTTACTGTAGGCTGGTTATCTTGATTCAATATTTACATATTGGATACCAAAATGGCATTCCTTTATCGCTATATGTAGAATAACCCATCATCTCAGGTTTTCTCTCTGTCTCTTCCATTCTTCCTAATGGTATGGACATGGCCTGACTTAAGATTAGAATATTTACTTTAGTCTCTGCTCCACTCTTTGTCCCTGTATTTCCTTTGGACAGGAGAAATACTGGGTTAAAGTTTTTGAGATGAGTGGGTGACCCCCTCCATCAACTGGGGGCCATGCCTAATCTCTGATATAGTCTCTACAGGTTCTCAATCCCCTTTGTTGGGTACTTCAACTAATGTCATACCCATTGGGTCCTTGAAGCCTCTTGCTTTCCTGCCATCTGGGACATTTTGATGGCTACCTCTAGTTCCCCATTCCTCATTGCTACATACCTCTGCTCAGTTTTCTAACACTCTGTACATCTTCCCTATCTCCTCCCATACCTGATCCTGTCCCATTTTTCTCCTCCCCTCTTCTTCCCAAGTCCCTCCCACATTCTATCTCCCAGAGACTTCCCAACCTTGGGATCCATCCCATATGCAGACACCAAACCCAGACACTATTGCTGATGCCAAGAAGAACTTGCTGACAGAAGCCTGATATAGCTATCCCCTGAGAGGCTTTGCCAGAGCCTGACCAATACAGATGCAGATGCTTGCAGTCAACTTTCCCCAATGGAGGACTTAGGGGAAGGACTGAAGGAACTAAAGTGGTTTGCAACCCCACTGGAAGAACAATATCAACTAACCAGGACCTGCATCCCCCATGGCCCCAGAGCTCCCAGGGTTTAAACCACCAACCAAATAATGGAAGGACCCACAGCTCCAGCTGCATATGTACCAGAGGATGGCCTTATCTAGAATCAATGGGAGGGGAGACCTTTGGTCCTGTGAAGGGTTGATGCCTCAGCATATAGGGGAATGATAGAGTGGTGAAGCAGGAGTGTGTGGGTGGGTGAGGGAGCCCCATCATAAAAGCAGAGGGGCAGAGAGATGGGATAGAGGGTTTAGAGAGAGGAAACTGGGAAGGGGGATAGCATTTGAAATGCAAATAAATAAAATAACTAATAAAAAATAAAGGGGATAACATCTGAAATGTAAATAAAACATCCAATAAAAAATTAAAAAATAAAGATTGAAATATTTGGTTTGTCCAAGTGGCCACTAGCTTAAGAAACAAATTCTGATACAACAGAACTTCTTTTAGGAGTTTCACTAGAGGATGTGGGTCATTGTGTGTGGATCTTGAGGTTTTACTGTCTGGCCCTACTTCATGTTTACTTTCTGCTTGTTGACTTTGGGTGCAATGTGACTAGCCAACTTTTCTGCCACCAAGAACTATATCACTTCTTAAAACATAAGCCAAAATATCCTTCTCCTCCTCCTTTAAGTTTCTTTCTTGAGGGATTTTTTCACAACAAAAAGATAACTACTAGAGTCTTGTAGAGTACCTTGGCTGAGTGAATGATATCTTCAGCTAACAGGTTGCTTATGTTAAAAACTAGAGAACCTTGACCTCATGAAGGCTGGATGCCCCAGGGGGTGGGAATTTTGAGGGTGGGGAGGTGGGAGTGGGGGGGTGTAGATAGAGGTTACATCCACAGAGAAGAAGGAGGAGGGGCGAGGGGATTGGGGGTTCCGAGGGGGTGGTGGGGGATGGGGTAAGGGGACAACATAGGAAATGTAAATAAATCATCCAATAAAAAAAAAATATGGAGAAAAAAAAAAAACTAGAGAATCTTCCCTTCCTCAATGCCTGTGTCTAATCCATCATAAAACTTTATTGATTGTTCCTCCCAAATATCTCTCATGTCCATTTGCTTCTTTCTATATTTATTGTTAGCAATTATTTCCTACTTCTATTTTGAAATAGATTTCTAATTGACTTGATTTTTATGTGATTACCCCTTTAACAGTTCAATCTTTTCAAAGAAACCTCAGCAATCATTGCAAAATAAAAATGATTAAGTTCTGCCCTTCCTCCTTGGCTAAGGATTTCTATAATTTGTCAGTGTTCTCAGCACACCATCAAGGTCCTGAATCTGACCTACCATGTTCTTCATATTCATTCTCTTGCTATCTTTCTACACATTTCCATTCTGTCCACTATATACTGGCCCCACTGGCTTTATATCTTAGTTATAAATACTCCTCATTAGTTTAGGCATCCTCACCTTATGGCTTTCTTCTTGTATTAACCTCTGGTTAGTTACTATTATCATTAACTTGGCTTAATACCCTCCCAAAAGAAACATAAGGGTTTATTTTGACTCATAATTTAAGAAAGAGTATAGTTCAATATGTTGGGAAAGGCAAGAAAGCAGATGATGAGGCAGGTGGCCATACTGTGTCCAAATCAGGAATCAGAGAAAATACAAAATCTCAAGCCTTGCCCCCCACCCCACCTATGTTATACCAATCCCCTACTGTGGCTCCATTTATAATAATTTCACAACATTCCAAGAGAGTTCTATCAGCTGAGTATCAAATTTTCTACAACATGAGACTATAATAGGTATTTCACATACCAACCACAATCTTCTGCTCCTGGAAGAATGGCCATCTCATAAAGCAAAAGGCATTCATTACAACTTCAAAAGCTCCCATAGTTATTTGTATTTATAATGCTGTTCAAAAGTCCAATGTCTCTTTTGGAGATAAGGGCAATTTCTTAACTATGAGCCTTTTCAAATTAAACAAGATGCATAGTAACAATATATAAACTCATAGACCCAACACTGCTGTTCTACAAAGGAGTATAAAGAGAAAAAAAAAAGAGACTGGAACAAGGAAGGACAAAGACACAATAAGACAAAAACAAAACTATGCAGCTTATCTTATATCTGAAGTTTATTCTGGAATCATCTTACTCCCAAATGTCCGGGGTCTTCCAGCTCTGCTATCTATAGTACCATGACTATTTCTCTTGTGATTGCATTTTTCCTCACTTGATACCACATAGTCTTAGAATTATAAGTAAACTATTGCCACTTGGGTTCTATATTCTCAGTTACCTAACCTTTGCACAGAATCTAACCTTGTTATATACTGTCTGGCTTCAGGAACACATTGAAACCTTGATATTAGCCACTGTGACCCTTACTTACCCCTTCATCTTTGAAACACAGTTATTACATGCATAGCAGTGCCAATTTCTGTTGCCTTATCTACTTCCTGATCTATTCTGAATAGTGTTCAAACAGTCCCATCCTAGCTGAAAATAAGCTTTCTGGTGAGTCTAATCATACATAGTGGTTTATTAGTCCCCTCCCACTTAAGAATGTTAATTTTGGCTTATGGTTCAATAGGATCCAGTATATAGTGAGAGGCTACTTGTTCAAGTCTCAATGAAATAGAAATCAGAAAAAGATGGATGCTGAGCCTCAGTTGGTTTTATCCTCTTTCCATGTTCTATCCAACCTGGACCCCCAAAAATCCATGGAATAACTCTACTCACCACAAGGTGACACTTTCCTTTTCAGTTATTCTCTGGAAATTCTCTCACAGCTATACCAAGATGTGTCTCCTAAGTCAATCTGTATCTTGTAGAGCTGACAATAAATATTAACTAGATGGAAAAGGGATATCTGGTTTTGAGTTCAGTCCTATCTGAGTCATGTTCAGAAAGTCCTTAATTGTACCTAAAACTTCAATTATATTTCTTACTTCTCCATCACATTCTGGGTATCTATTTTTAAGTTTAGGTCTTTAATCATTTTGGGATTGAATTTTGGGTATGTTGAGAGACTAGACACTGAATTCATTCTTTTAGTGTAGCTATTCAGTTTGACCAATAGTTAAAAATGCTATGTTCTCATCATTGTCTATTTTTTGCCTCTTTGAAAACAACAACAATAACAACAATAACAACAAAACCCTGCAGATAGCTGTAGATGCATGTCTCTGACTCTGAAAATTCTATTCTATGTATCAATGTGTACTTTGGTGATATCAACAGTGGTTTCTTTGTGCAGGGTTCTTTTGGATATCCTTGAACTTTGGTGTTTCATTAATTGCGTAGGTAGTTTTATAATATTAATACTATTAATTAGTATGGGAAGGCTTTCTACTGTTTGTTTTTTCATTGTTCAAAAACTCTTCATTGATTTGCATTTGGAGGGTACATTCATTTCAAAATATTTTAATAAATTTCTTTGTATATAGTACATTTTGGTCATGTTTCCCCTCTCCCATCTCCTACGAAGACCTTCCCATTCCTCTACCCATCTAATTTATGTATTCTTTCTCATTTAAAACAAATAGAAATACAAATCAATTTTCCTACACCTACAAAAAAACCCAACATCAACAAATGCAAGCAAAAGAGTAATACTACCCCCTCCCCAAAAAGCCAAAGCAAAACAAAAGAATAAAAATAATCCACAAAAATGTTATTTAGTCTGTTCTGTGTTAGTCAACTACTCTAGGACACAGGGTTTGCTTTGGAGTATGATATACCCACTGACACTTAAGTGGAGAAAATGAATTTTTCCTTTGTCAGTTGGTATGAATAGCAAATAGTTTCTGAGTTAAAGGTATGACCCTATGTGTCCTTACTCCCTTCAGTGTTGCAAGTCTGGCTTGAAACTGTGAGGTTCTATGTGTTTTGTCAGTCTCTGTGAGCTTATATGTGTATCATTATTTTTGATTTCATATTAATACTGAGAATATGGATTCATATATATGTAAGATGCTGTTTCCTTGGAGTCATCTACCACCTCTAGCTCTTCGGTCTATCTGTCTCATTTTCCTAATAGTTTCCTGATCCTTGAGGGGAGAGGTTTGCTAAAAATATTCCACTTAGGTCTGAATGCTCCAAAGTCTCGTTCTCTGTGCACTATTCAGTTGTGAGCCCCCCACCCTCCCTCTCCTTCTCCCTCTCCCTGTGTCTCTCTCCCTCTCCCTGTCTCTCTCTCCCTGTCTCTCTCTCTCCCTCTCCCTCCCCCTCCCCCTCTCCCTCTCCCTCTCTGTCTCTCATTGGATATTTTATTTACATTTCAGATGTTATTCCCTTTTCCCAATTCCCCCCACCCAGAAACCCCCTATCCTGGCCCACCTACTACTGCTTCTATGAGGATGTGCCCTCACCCACCCAACCACTCCAACCTCTCCACCCTCAAATTCACCCACACTGGGACATCCAGCCTTCACAGGACCAAGGGTCTCCCCTCCTACCTATGCCAGACAAGGCCATCCTCCCCTACATATACAGGTGGAGCCATGGGTCTCTTCCTATGTGCTCCAAGGCTGGTGGTTTAGACCCTGGGAGCTCTGGTTGGTTGCTATTGTTGCTCTCCCCATGGGACCCCAAACCCCTTTACTCCTTCAGTCTTCTAACTCCTCCATTGGGAACCCCATGATCAGTTCAATGGTTAGCTGTGAGCATCTCCTCTGTATATGTCAAGCTCTGGCAGACCTCTAAGGAGACAGCTGTATCAGTCTCCTGTCAGCATGCACTTCCTGGTATCTACATCAGTGTTTACCTTTGGTGAATGCACATGGAAGGGATACCCAGGTAGAACAGTCTCCAAATGGCCCCTCCTTCAGTTTCTGTCCCACACTTTGTATCTATATTTGCTGCCATGAGTATTTTGTTACTCCTTCTAAGAAGGACCGAAGCACCCACATTTTGATCTTCATTTTTCATAAGCTTCATGTGATCTGTGAGTTGTATCTTGGGTATTTCGAGCTTTTGGGCTAATATCCAATTATCAGTGAGTGCATATCATGTGTGTTCTTTTGTGATTGTGTTACCTCACTATGGATGATATTTTCTAGTTCCATCAACTTGCCTAAGAATTTCATGAAGTCATTGATTTTAATAGCTGAGTAGTACTCCACTGTGTAAATATATCACATTTCCTGTATCCATTCCTCTGTTGAAGGACATCTGGGTTCTTTCCAGCTTCTGCCTATTATAAATAAGGTAGCTATGAACATAGTGGAACATGTTTCCCTGTTATATGTTGGAGCATATTCTGGGTATATGCCCAGGGATAGTATAGCTGGGTCCTCAAGTAATGCTATGTCCAGTTTTCTGAGGACCTGCCAGACTGATTTCCAGAATCATTGTGCCAGCTTGCAATCCCACCAGTAATGGAGGAGTTTTCCTCTTTCTCCACATCCTTGCCAGAATCTGCTATCATGTGAGTTATTGATTTTAGCCATTCTGACTGGCATGAGGTGGAATCTCTGGGTTGTTTTGATTTGCATTTCCCTGATGACTAAGGATCTTGAACATTTCTTTAGGTGCTTCTTGGCCATTCAAGTTTCCTCAGTTGAGAATTTTTTGTTTAGCTCTGTACCCCACATTTAATGGGGTTATTTGGTTGCTTGGATTCTAATTTCTTGAGTTCCTTGTATATATTAGATATTAGCCCTCTATCAGATGTAAGATTGGTAAAGATCTTTTCCCAATCTGTTGGTTGCCATTTTGTCCTTTTAACAGTGCCCTTTGTCTTACAAAAGCTTTGCAATTTTATGAGGTCCCATTTGTCAATTCTTGATCTTAGAGCATAAGCCATTGGTGTTCTGTTCAGGAACTTTTCCCCTGTGCCAAAGTATTCAAAGTTCTTCCCCAACCTTCTCTTCTATTAGTTTCAGTGTATCTGTTTTTTTGTAAAGGTCCTTTATCCACCTGGACTTGAGCTTTGTACAAGGAGATAAGAATGGACTGATTTGTATTCTTCTACATGCTGACCTCCAGTTGAACCAGCACCATTTGTTGAAAATGCTGTCCTTTTTCCACTGGACAGTTTTAGCTCCCTTGTCAAAGATCAAGTGACCATATGTGTGTGGGTTCATTTCTGGGTCTTCAATTATATTCCATTAATCTTCCTGCCTGTCTCTGTACCAGTACCATACAGGGTTTTTTTGTTTTGTTTTGTTTTGTTTTGTTTGTTTGTTTTGTTTTGTTTTTATCACTATTGCTCTGTTTAGTACAGCTTGAGGTCAGGGATGGTGCTTTGCCCCTGAAGTTTTTATTGTTGAGAATAGTTCTCACTATCCTGTTTTTTTTTTTTTTTTTTTTTGTTATTCCAAACGAATTTGCAAATTTCTCTTTTTATATCTACTGAATTGAATTGGAATTTTGATGGGAGTTGCACTGAATCTGTAGATTGTTTTTGGCAAGATGGCCATTTTTACTATATTAATTTTGCCTATCCATGAGCACGGGAGATCTTTCCATCTCCTGAGATCTTCAATTTCTTTCTTCAGAGACTTGAAGTTCTTGTCATACAGATCTTTCACTTGCTTGGTTAAAGTCACACCAAGGTATCTTATATTATTTGTGCTTATTGTGAAGAGTGTCATTTCACTAATTTCTTTCTTAGCCTGTTTATCTTTCAAGTAGAGGAAGGCTACTGATTTGTTTGAGTTAATTTTATATCCAGCCACTTTGCTAAAGTTGTTTATCAGGTTTAGGAGATCTCTGGTGGAAGTTTTTGAGGTCACTTAAGTATACTATCATATCCTCTGCAAATAGTGATATTTTGACTTCTTCTTTTCCTATTTGTATCCCTTTAACCTCTTTTTGTTGTCTAATTGCTCTGGCTAGGACTTCCAGTACTATATTGAATAAGTAGGGAGAGAATGGACAACCTTGTCTAGTTCTTGATTTTTGTGGAATTGCTTCAAGTTTCTCTCTATTTAGTTTGATGTTGGCTACTGGCTTGCTGTATATTGCTTTTACTCTGTTTAGGGATGAGCCTTGAATTCCTGATCTTTCCAAGACTTTTACCATGAAGGGATGTTGAATTTTGTCAAATGCTTTCTCAGCATCTAGTGAGATGATCATGTGGCTTTTTTTTTTTTGAGTTTGTTTATGTAGTGGATTACATTGATGGATTTCTGTATATTTAATCATCCCTGCATTCCTGGGATAAAGCCTACTTGATCATGATACATAATGGTTTTGATGTGTTCTTGGATTTGGTTTGAAAGAATTTTATTAAGCATTTTTGCATTGATATTTATAAGGGAGTTTGGTTTGACGTTTTCTTTCTTTGTTAAGTCTTTCTGTGACTTAAGTATAAGCATGATTGTGGCTTTATAGAGTGAATTGGGTACTGTTCCTTCCATTTCTATTTTCTGGAATGGTTTTAAGGGAATTGGTATTAGGTCTTTTTTGAAGGTCTGATAGAATTCTGAACTAAAACCATCTGGTACTGTTTTTTATTTATGTTTGTTTTTTTTGTTGGTTTGTTTTTGCTTGTTTGTTTTGTTTTCTGTTTGTTTTTGTTTTTTGCTGCTTCAATTTCTTTTGGTGTTATGGTAATGCAGACCCAAAAGGACATACATGGTATGTACTCACTAATAAGTTGATATTAGCCAAAAAGTACAGAATACCTGGGATACAACCTGGAGAATTTAAGAAGTTTAAGAAGCAGAAAGACCAAGTTAGGATGCTTCATGGGAGGCAGAGGGAGGGAGGAGGAGGTGAAAAGGGGAATAGGATTGAAATGAAGAGAGAGGCAGGAGAGAAACCCATAGGGCCAGCAGAATGAATGGAAATGTACAGCCTCAGAAGATAGGAGGTAGGGAGACCCCTAGAAACTACTGGAGACCTGGGATGTGAAAGACTCTCAGGACTCAATGGGAGTAGCCTTATATGAAATGTCCAACAGTGGGAAGAGGGACACTCTTTTGAAGAGTTCACTTCCAGTAGACAGTGCCTCAAGTGGAGGAATGGTGTTACCAGTCATTAGTAAACATTTCTGACCCAGAAGTGTTTCTGTCTAAAAAAATCACAGGGACAAAAATGGAGAAGAGACTGAGGGAAAGGTGGTTCAGTGATCAGACCAACCAGGAATCCACTTCATGGAGTGACATCAAGGCCTGACACTATTACTGATATGCTTTCAGACAGGAGCCTAGCATGGTAGTTCTCTGAGAGGCCCAACCAGTAGCTTACTGAGACAGACACATATACTTACAACCAACTGAAGTTGGGGGACTGAAGTTGGGGACCACTATGGCTGAATCAGGGGAAAGGTAGAAAAAGCAGAAGAGGAGGGAAACCCCATCGGAAGACCAGCGTCTCAACTAATCTAGACCCATTGGAACTCCCAGAGACTTAGTCACCAACCAGACAGCATACACAGGTTGGCATGAGGCCCTGGACACATATTAATCAGAGGACTGACTGGTCTGGCCTCAGTGAAAGATGTGCCTAATCCTGGAGAGAATTGAGGACCCGGGGACAGGAAGGCCTGGTGATAGGAGAATATCTTCTTGGCTACAGGCGGGGGAGGAGGAATGGGATGAGGAACTGTGGGGGACAATGACTGGATTGTAAATAAATAAAATAATTATAAAATACTAAAACCTAAAGAGTTAACTATACTCATGAAAACACAGAGAATAAATAATCTCAGACAAATAAACAATAAAAGCTAACCACAAAAATAAAATCAAAAATGGGGTACAGAACTAAACAGGGAATTCACAACAGAGGAATCTTAAATGGCTGAGAAGTACCTAAAGAAATGTTCAAAGTCCTTAGTGATCAGAGAAATGCAAATTAAATGACCCTGAGATTCTACCTTACACCAATCAGAATGGCTAAGATCAAAACCTCAGGTGACAACATATATTGGCATGAATGTGGAAAAAGAGGAATATTTTTCCATTGCTGGTAGGATTGTAAACTGTACAACCACTCTGGAAATCAATCTGGAAGTTCCTCAGAAAATTGGAAATAGATCGACCTAAAGACCCAGCAATACCACTTTTGAAACTATACCCAAAAGATGCCTCACCATGCCTCTGGGGCATGTTCCACTATGTTCATATCGGCCTTATTTGTAATAGCCAGAAGATGGAAACAACCCAGTTGTCCCATGACAAAAGGATGGATACAGAAAATGTTCATTTACTCAATGGAATACTACTCAGCTATATAAGAATGAGGACATCCTGAGTTTTGCAGGCAAATGGATGGAACTAGAAAATATCATCCTGAGTGAGGTAACTCTGACCCAGAGGACATGCATGGTATGTACTCACTAATAAGTGGTTATTAGCCAAAATGTACAGAATACCTAGGATGCAACCTGGAGAATTTAAGAAGTTTAAGAAGCAGAAAGATCAACTGAAGACACCTCAGTCTCACTTGGGAGAGGGAGAAGGAAGCAACCACAAGAGGGGAGGAAGGAAGGTTCTTGGGAGGGAAAGGGGAATGGGGCAGTGAGGAGAGGGGAAATGATCTCGTATTGGATGGGGGAAAGGACTGAGGGCTAACAGAAAGCATGGAAACAGGTAGGAGGTTGGGGTGACCCTTCAGAATGTACCAGAGACCTGGGAGGTGAGAGACTCTCAGGACTCAAAGGGAGGGACCCTAGATAAAATACCCTACAGCAGAAATAGCGGGCATAAAGAAAGGAATGGAGTTGCTATCCCACAGTCAAAACTCTGACCCATAATTTTTCCTGTCTGAAAGTACTGCAGGGATGGAAATGGAGAAGAGCTTGAGGAAAAGAAGGTTCAGTGACAGGCCCAAAGTGGTATCCAGCTCAAGGGGAGTCCCGAAGACCTGATACTATTACTGAGGCTATGATGTGCTCACAAAAAGGGACCTATCATGAATGCCCTCTGAAACACCCAATAAGCAGCTAAAAGAGTCAGATGCAGATATCTGCACCCAACCAATGAACAGAAGCTACTGACCCCTGTGTTTGAATTAGGGAAAAGCTGAAAGAAGCTAAGGAGAAGGCCAACCCTGTAGGAGAACCAGCAATCTCCATTAACCTGGACCCCTGAGATCTCTCTGACACTGGATCACCAACTAGGCAGCATACACCAGCTGATATGAGGCCCCCAACACATATACAGCAGAGGACTGTCAGGTGTGGGTTCAGTCAGAGAAGATGCACCTAACCCTCAAGAGACTGGATCCCCAAGGGAGTTTAGAGGTTTGTTGGGGTGGGTTGGGGTGGAGTCACGGGGGAGGACAGGAGGTATGGGATGTGGAACAGTCAGAGGGTAGATCTGGAGGAGAATAATAACTGGAGTGTAAAAGAAAAAATGTAATAATAAAAATAAAAGGGAAACATACCCACTCACATACAAATCACCACCAACAACAAAATAGCTGGAATCAACAATCATTGGTCATTGATATACCTCAATATTAATGTTCTCAATCCCACAATAAAAAATTACAGAATAGATAGAGCAGGCCACAGGCGGCAGCTCTGTACCCAACCCCAGAAAACCAAGAGAAAGAGGGACTCCCAGGAGCCTTAACTTAGGCAGCATCCCAGGTAAGAAAAAAGCAGCACTTGCCCCAAACAGGGAGCAACCGGGACCCAGGAATTCACTCCTGGCCCAGAGTGCGGGCTCCATCTGGTCTGGGCCTGAACACTCGGCAGATCCTGGGAGGCGGCTCTGCACCCAATCTCAGAGAAACCAGAGGAAGCAGGGCTCTCAGGAGCTCTAATCCAAGTAGTATCTTAGGCTAGGAGGTGGCAATACTTGCCCCCCAAACAGGGAGCAACCGGGACCCACTGGGACCCAGGAATCCACTCCTGACCCGGAGCCCAGGCCCCCTTCTGGTTTCCACCTGACCACGGAGCAGATCTTGGGCCTCAGCTCTAACCCCAGCAGCAAAACCCATCCCAAACAATTCTGACACAACGTAGAAAATAGGAAAGACAGGCCCCAGTCAGAGACAGCACAGATAGCACAAAGGTGATCCAGATGGCAAAAGGCAAGCGCAAGAACACAAGCACCAGCAACCCAAGGTACTTGCCATCATCAGAACCTAGTTCTCCCATTTTAGAAAGTCCTGAACTCCCAATATCACCACGAAAGCAAGAACCAGATCTAAAATCACTTCTAATGATGATAATAGAGGACTATAAGAAGGAAATAAATAACACTATCAAAAAACTTGAGGAGAACACAGGTAAACAGGATGAAGTCCTTAAAGAAACACAAAAATCCTTTAAAGAATTACAAGAAAACACAAACAAACAGATGAAGGAATTAAACAGAACCATCCAGAACATAAAAATGGAAGTAGAAACAGTAAAGAAATCACAAAGGGAGATTACCCTGGAGATAGAAAACCTAAGAAAGAGATCAGGAGTCATAGACACAAGCATCACCAACAGAATACAAGAGACAGAACAAAGAATCTCAGGTGCAGAAGATACCTTAGAAAATATTGACACAACTGTCAACGAAAACGCAAAATGCAAAAAGTTCTTCACACAAAACATCCAGGAAATCCAGGACACAATGAGAAGACCAAACCTAAGGATAATAGGTATAGATGAGAGTGAAGATTCTCAACTTAAAGGGCCAGTAAATATCTTCAACAAAATTATAGAAGGAAACTTTCCTAACCTAAAGAAAGAGATGCCCATAATCACACAAGAAGCTTACAGAACACCAAACAGACTAGATCAAAAAAGAAATACCTCCCGTCACATAATAATCATGACACAAAATGCACAAAACAAAGAAAGAATTTTAAAAGCAGTAAGGGAAAAAGGCCAAGTAACATATAAAGGCAAACCTATCAGAATTACACCTGACTTCTCCCCAGATACTATAAAAGCCAGAAGATCCTGGACAAATATCATACAGACCCTAAGAGAACATAAATGCCAGCTCAGGCTACTTTACCCAGCAAAACTCTCAATTACCATAGACGGAGAAACCAAGATATTCCATGACAAAACAGAATTTACACAGTATCTTCCCACAAATCCGGCACTACAAAGGATAATAGCAGGAAAGCTCCAATACAAGGAGAGCAATCATACCCTAGAAAGAGCAAGAAAATAATCCATTTACATCAAACCCAAAAGAAGATAACCACACAAACGATGTCTCCACTATTAGCAAAAATGACAGGAAGCAACAACACCCTCTCCTTAATATCTCTTAACATCAATGGACTCAATCCCCAATAAAACGTAACGGACTGGATACGAAAACAGGACCCAGCATTTTGCTGCATACAGGAAACCCACCTCAGTGACAAAGACAGACACTACCTTAGAGTAAAAGGATGGAAAACAATTTGTCAAGCAAATGGCCCTAAGAAACAAGCTGGAGTAGCCATTCTAATATTGAATAAAATCGACTTTCAACTTAAAGCTATCAAAAAGGATAAGGAAGGACATTTCATACTTGTCAAAGGAAAAGTCAACCAACATGAACGCTCAATTCTGAATATCTATGCGCCAAATACAAGAGCACCCACTTTCATAAAAGAAACCTTACTAATGCTCAAAACACACATTACACCTCACACAATAATAGTGGGAGACTTCAACACCCCACTCTCAGCAATGGATAGATCATGGAAACAGAAACTAAATAGAGATACAGTGAAACTAACAGAATGAACCAAATGGACTTAACAGATATCTATAGAACTTTTCACCCTAAAGCAAAAGAGTATACCTTTTTCTCAGCACCTCATGGTACCTTCTCCAAATTAGACCATATAATTGGGCATAAGACAGGCCTCAACAGATTTTTAAAAATTGAAAAAATCCCCTGCATCCTATCAGATCACCATGGTCTAAGGCTCGTCTTCAAAAATGACAAAGACAATGGAAAGCCCACACTCACATGGAAACTGAACAACACCCTACTCCTTGATAATCTGGTAAGGGAAGAAACAAGGAAAAAAATTAAAAACTTTTTAGAATTTAATGAAAATGATGACACATCATACCGAATTCTATGGGACACAATGAAAGCAGTGCTAAGAGGAAAATTCATAGCTCTAAATGCCTACAAAAAGAAACTGGAGGGGCATACAGTAGCAGCTTGACAACGCACCTGAAAGACCTAGAACAAAAAGAAGCTAATACACCCAAGATGAGTAGACGGCAGGAAATAATCAAACTCAGGGCTGATATCAACCAAATAGAAACAAAAAGAACTATCCAAAGAATCAATAAAACCAGGAGCTGGTTCTTTGAGAAAATCAACAAGATAGATAAACCCTTAGCTAGACTAATCTAGGGCAGAGAGCCAGTATCCAAATTAATAAAATCAGAATTGAAAAGGGTGACAAAACAACAGAAACCGAAGAAATTAAAAAAATCAGATCCTACTACAAAAGCCTATACTCAACAAAATTGAAAAATTTGGATGAAGTGGATGATTTTCTAGACAAATACCAGTTACCAATGATAAATCAGGACCAGATAAACCATCTAAACAGTCCCATACCCCAAAAGAAATAGAAGCAGTCATTAAAAGTCTCCCTACAAAGAAAAGTCCAGGACCAGACAGTTTCAGTGCAGAATTTTATCAGACCTTCAAGGAAGATCTAATACCAATTCTCTTCAAACTATTCCACAAAATAGAAACAGAAGGAACACTGCCCAATTCATTCTATGAAGCCACAATTATGCTCATACCTAAACCACACAAAGACCCAACAAAGAAAGAGAACTTCAGACCAATCTCTCTTATGAACATTGATGCAAAATAAATCAATAAAATTCTAGCAAACCAAATCTAAGAACACATCAAAATCCATCATGATCAAGTAGGCTTTATCTCAGGAATTCAAGGTCCATACCTAAACTTAGTAAAAGCAATATACAGCAAACCAGTAGCCAGCATCAAACTAAATGGAGAGAAACTTGAAGCAATCCCACTAAAATCAGGGACTAGGCAAGGCTGCCCACTCTCCCCCTACCTATTCAATATAGTACTGGAAGTCTTAGCCAGAGCAATTAGGCAACACAAGGAGGTCAAAGGGATACAAATTGGAAAGGAAGAAGTCAAAATCTCACTACTTGCAGATAATATGATAGTATACTTAAGTGACCTCAAAACTTCCACCAGAGAACTCCTAAACCTGATAAATAACTTTAGCAAAGTGGCTGGATATAAAATTAACTCAAGGAAATCAGTAGCCTTCCTCTACTCAAAAGATAAACTGGCTGAGAAAGAAATTATGGAAATGACACCCTTCACAATAGTCACAGATAATATAAAATACCTGGGTGTAAACCTAACCAAGCAAGTGAAAGACCTGTATGACAAGAACTTCATGCTTCTGAAGAAAGAAATCAAAGCAGGTCTCAGAAGATGGAAAGATCTCCCATGCTCATGGATTGGAAGGATTAATATAGTAAAAATGGCTATTTTGCCAAAAGCCATCTACAGATTTAATGCAATCCCCATCAAAATTCCCACTCAATTCTTCACAGAGATAGAAAGAGCAATCTTAAATTTCATTTGGAATAACAAAAAACCAAGGATTGTGAAAACTACTCTCAGAAATAAAAGAATTTCTGGGGGAATCACCATCCCTGACTTCAAGCTGTACTACAAAGCAATAGTGGTAAAAACTGTGTGGTACTAGAACAGAGACAGATCAATGGAATAGAATAGAAGACCTAGAAATGAACCCCCATACCTATGGTCACTTGATCTTTGACAAAGGAGCTAAAACCATCGAATGGAAAAAAGACAGCATTTTCAACAAATGGTGCTGGTCCAACTGGAGGTCAGCATGTAGAAAAATGCAAATTGATCCATACTTATCTCCTTGTACAAAGCTCAATTCCAAGTGGATCAAGGACCTCCACCTAAAACCAGCCACACTGAAACTAATAGAAGAGAAACTGGGGAAAAGCCTGGAACACATAGGCACAGGAGAAAAGTTCCTGAACAGAACACCAATGGCCTGTGCTCTAAGACCAAGAATTGACAAATGGGACCTCATAAAACTGCAAAGCTTCTGTAAAGCAAAGGACACAGTCAATAGGACAAAGCGGCAACCAATAGGTTGGGAAAAGATCTTCACCAACCCTACATCTCATAAAGGGCTAATATGCAAAAAAGAACTGAAGAAATTAGACTCTAGACAATCAAAGAACCCTATTAAAAAATGGAGCACAGAGCTGAACAAAGAATTCTCAACTGAGGAAGCTCAAATGGTTGAGAAGCACCTAAAGAAGTGTTCAGCATCCCTAGTCATCAGGGAAATGCAAATGAAAACAACACTGAGATTCCACCTCAGACCCGTCAGAATGGCTAAGATCAAAAACATAGATGACAGCAGATGTTGGCGAGGATGTGGAGAAAGAGGAACACTCCTCCACTGTTGGTGGGATTGTAAACTGGTACAACCACTATGGAAAGCAGTCTGGCAGTATCTCAGAAAATTGAACATAGTGTTACCTGAGGATCCAGCTATACCACTCCTGGGCATATACCCAAAAGATGTTTCAACATACAGCAGGGACACATGCTCTACCATGTTCATAGCAGCCTTATTTATAATAGCCAGAAGTTGGAAAGAACCCAGATGCCCTTCAACATAAGAATGGATGCAGAAAATGTGGTACATTTATACAATGGAGTACTACTCAGCTATTAAAAACAATGAGTTCATGAAATTCTTAGGCAAATGGATAGACCTGGAAAATATCATCTTGAGTGAAGTGACCCAATCTCAAAAGAACGTACATGGTATGCACTCACTGGTAAGTGGATATTAGCCCAAAACCTCACAATTTCTTAGAAACAATGTATAGACCACATAAAACTCACATAGAAGAAGGAAGACCAACGTGTGGATGCTTTGGTCCTTTCTAGAAAGAGTATCAAAAGTTTCAACCAGAACTCCCCAAGTCTAAACCGCCAGTCAGAGAGCAAAAAGGGAGGGACTCATGCACCTGTATAGGAAATTGGGGGTGACCTTGTTAGACTTCAGTGAAAGTGGAGGGCAATGGTCCCCAAAAGTTTGGATTTTCCAGTGTGTGGTAATTCGAGAGCAGGGAAATGGGACTGTGAGGATTTTTGGAGCACACCCTCACAAAAATTAGGAGGAAGGGGTATGGGATAACGGGTTTTGGGGGAGAATAGGAGAGGAGATAACATTGAAAGGAAAATACGTATAATATAAAAAAAACACAGATAACGGGTCTAAAAAAAAAAAAGAGAGAGGGAGAGAGTTTACTTACTTTAAATTATTTTCAAAAGTTTCTAGGAGTTGCTAATTGGCTAAGATCCTATTTTAAGCTCTCCACAAAAGAATTTAAGTCTCTGTTCAATATTCTCAAGAGAGATGAAAATCCTAATTTTCCTCAACAAATAATTGACAAAAGAGAGGTAATCTCACAAAAAGTAGAAGAAGCTATTACTAATCGATATATTATATAGTCTGATTAGTTGTTGGCGGTGCTATAACAGTCCTTTGACAAAAGATTCTTAATATAGATTTATATATCCTTAAATAGGGTCTTCATGACTCTCTGAGTGTGGAAGGAGCGACTGTTGGCGCTTCTGCCCTGATTTTACAAGAACTCTGAAAAATTGGCTTTAAAAACAAAAAAAGGGGGAACGGTATCCCCTTAGAAGGAGTCCCCCTGAAATACTCTCCATCATGCCTTGTTCACTTTTATCTCTCTAAAGCTGAAAGCTCATGGCAAATCTGCCACTGACTACCTCTGGCACCACCGAGACCAACAAAACTTGGCCACAGATATGAGGAAGGACCCTCTTACCCTTAAAGGGAATGGCCCAGACCCAGTTCCCTTATGGGGCCGAGGATTGATATGCCTGTCTGATACCACAGAAGGCACAGCTAACCGGCTACCAAAAAGATTAATGAAAAAAATAGATACTCCCACAAAGCCAGGCCCAACCATAAATACTATGAATAACAACTTACATCCAGGGAAGAGAAATCTCCCTGAGAATCCCCTTCTTTTTCCTTTCCAGGTGAAAATGAATCACCCCTGGTGTCTGCTGTTAGAAGTTCTAATTCAGATGCTGGCCTCCGAACTTATACTACTCAGACCTTTGAAGGGCCACTGACAAGAACATCAAACAGCTAGAGATTGGCATCACTAATCTGAAGAAATCCCTCATTTCGCTGTCTGAAGAGACCTCCTAAAATCGCAAAGATACTTATTGGACTTGATTTACTCTATTACAATAGAAAAGGCTGTGTACAAATCTAGACTGTGTACAGCCCTTAAAGAAGAAGGTTGCCTTTACATAGACAAGACAAGGAGGGTTAAAGAGAGCATGAAATAGGTAGTGAAGGCCCTAAGAAAAATCAGAGAGAGAAAGAGACAGATGAATGCTGGTATAAGAATTGGTTTGCAGCCTCTCCAAGACTGTCAACCCTATTTCCTCCCATCTTGGGATCATTATTTGGGTTCTTTTTGCTTTTATCTGCTGGTCCCTGGCCCTCAAATAGGTGGACTAACTCTATGATACAACAGATAAATAATTTGGTAACAAAACCTACTCAGATACATTATCATAAGTTAGCTATGGAGGACCAAGAGACTCAAGATGAGGTTGTTACTTTATACAGGGTGTTTCCAAAACCCATCTCCACCCAACCAAAATGGGGGGACTTCTACCCCTAGACCAATCAGAGAGGGGCCACCCAGAACCCCCTCTGACAGGCGATCTGAATTCTTACTTAGGCTGCGAGGCTAAGCACTGCAGGGGAATATCAATAAAAGATAAAAATATCTCTCTGGGTTCCCTGAGGGACAAGCCTGACTGCATAGGGGTTGATGTCAAAAGTATCCCCTCTCAAGGAAAAAGACATTGGGACTGGTATGGCCCTCATGCCTCACTGGACAATGACAGGGGAACTGGAGCCATTACAAGGTCCCCTTCAAAAACTGGAGGTCAGGCCTCTATCCCCGCCTTCGCAAGTTTAGAGTTGCTGCAGCCCTTCTATACTTAGAGAAAGGAGGAGATGTCAGGGGCAGTCCTGCTTACACACTGTAGGCCTAAAATAAGCCATAGGCCTAAAATCAGCAATAGGCCTGTCATACACGTATACTAACACCAAGTCTTGGGTCTCAGTGGAAAAACATTGAAACAGATGGCTATAAGCTAATGTCAACGGGCAGCTTTTGTGGAAATTTACCAGCCTGAGTAGTCATAGACCTTGTAAATAGGTAACCTGGGCAGACAATACCAACTTAGATAAGGACAAGCGAGTCATAGGCAGAGTCATAGTGACTTGTCCCCTGAACCTTCACTCAGCCGATACCCGGTTCTGAAGATATCTGTATTCTCCCTGAACACCCACACTCCAGTGACATTCCCTTCCACACATCCTGCCTTCCTGTGTTTATAACCCCTGTGTGAATGAATTACAATTTGAGAGAACGTAAATTATTAAAAAAATACAGTATAATAGAATTCATGTGAAAATAGGATCCATCCTACTGCTGTATCCAAGAAACATAGTTCACCATCAAGGATAGATATTACTTCTGCATAAAGTTTTGGAAAAAGATATTCCAGAGAAATAGAACCAAAAAAGCAAATGGTGTAACTCTTTAAATATAACAAAATAGACTTCAAATCAAAACTAATAAAAAAGGATAGAGAAGAATGCCACATACCCATCAAAAGGAAAATCCACCAAGCTGGCAAGATGACATTTCATGTAACATCTATGCCCCAAACAAAAGGATGCCCAAGTTTACAAAAGAAACACTACTATAAATTAAATCATGTATAAACCATCAATATCAATAGTGGGAAACTTTAATACCCTATTGTCATAAATGAGCAGGTCATGCAGACAAAAACTAAACAGAGACATATTGGAGCTAAAAGATAGTATAAGTCAAATGTTCTTAACAAACATTTATAGAAAATTTCACACAAATACAAAAAATTATACCTTGTTCTTAGCATCTCATGGAACTTTCTCTAAAATTGACCACATACTTGGACACAAAGTAAATCTCCAAAGATACAAGAAAATTTCAATAACTTCCTATATCCTATCAGACCATCATGGATTAAAGCTGAATGTCAAAACCAGAAAGAACAAAAAGCTTACAAACACACTAAAACCAAACAGTGTTTATTGATGAAACATATGTCAATGCTGAAATAAAGAAATGAAAGACTTCCTGAATACACAGTATACCCCAAACTATGGCACACAATGAAATTGTGCTAAATGAAAAGTTCAAAGCATAAAAAGTGGAGAGATCTCATATTAGCCACTTACATACTCAAAACCTCAAAACAAAAAGAAATAATTATACCCAAGAGAAATAGAGAAAAACAATCAAACTTGTGGCTGAAATCAATAAAAGAACAAAGAGAATAATTCAAAGAATCAATAAAACAAAGATTTGTTCCTTGAGAAAATCAACAAGATAGACAAACCCTTATCAAAACTAAAAGGCAGAGAGAAATAATCCAATTTAAGAAAATCAGAAATGAAAAGGGGAATACAGCAATAGATACTAAGGAACACCAGAGAAATTTAAAGACATGCTTTAAAAACTTGTACTCTACTAAATTGGAAATTCTAAAAGAAATGAATAGCTTTTTTGATAGCTGCCATTACAAAAGTTAAATTGAGACTAGATAAACAACTCAAATAAACCTGTTACCCAGAGTGAAATAGAAGCAGTCTTTAAAGTTTCACATCATCATCATCATCATCATCAACAAGAACAACAAGAACAGCAACAGGGTCAGCCAGGTGGTTTTAGCACAGAGTTCTATCAGTCTTTCAAAAGGAGTTAATGTCAATACTTCATAAAATAAAAACAGAATGAACATTGCCAATACATTTTATAAAGCCACAATTACTCTAGCCTCAAAAATATCCAAAAAAGGAACAGAATTACAGACTAATTTCCCTTATGAACAAAGATGTAAAATAATAAAAACATTTGCAAATAAATACACGAACACTTCAAAAAGATCATCTACCATGATCAAGTTTGTTTCTTCTCAAAGATACAGGGATGATTCAACATATGAAAAACAAGAAATGTAATCCACCATAAACAAACAGAAAATAATAAACCACATGATCATCTTATTAGATGCACTTGACAAAATACAGCGTTTTCTCATGGCAAAGAGACTAGAGATAAAAGGAACATAACATAATAAAAGCAGTTTACGTTGAGCCTATAGCCAGCATCAAATTCAATGTAGAGAAACAAAGGAATTCCACTAAAATCAAAAATAAGAGAAAGTTGTCAACTCTGTCCATATCTATTCAATATAGTACTTCAAGACTTAGCTAGAATAACAAGAAGGAGAGTAAAGGTATCACATTGGAAAGGAATAATTCAGAGTTTGTTTATTTGCAGATAATATACTATACATAAGTGAACATTAAAATGCTACCAGGGACCTCCTACAGCAGATACATACTTTGAACAAAGTAGTGGAATGCAAAATTAAATCACAAAAATTAGTAGCCATTCTATCTACAAATGTAAAACAAATTGAGGAATATCAGTGATTTTTGGATAGCCTCCAGTAATATAAAGAATCTTGGTTTAACTCTTCTCATGCAAGTAAAAGACTTGTATGATGAAAACTTCAAATCTTTGAGGCAAAAAATTGAAGAAGATATCAGAAGATGGAAAAGTCTCTCATGCTCATGAATCTGTAGGATTAAAATAGTAAATCCTACAGATTCAATATAATCTCTATCAAAATTATAATACCATTATTCACAGACCTTTAAAAGATAATTTTCAACTTTATATGAAAAACAAAACAGCAAAACAAAACAAAAGACAAAATTTAGCAATAAAAGGACTGTTAGAAGTCTCACTATTGCCAATTTTAAGTTGTACTCTGGAACTATCATAATAAAAACTACATGATATTGGCAAAAAAAGAAGATATGTTGATCTATGTAATCATATTGAAGACCTAGGTATAATCCACAAATATACAGACACCTGATTTTGATAAAGAAATATGCACTGGAAAAAAGACAGCATCTTCACTCAACAATACTGGTTATATGGATGTCTGCACGTAGAAGAACACAAATAGTTGTGTCCTCATGACCATGCACAAAACTCAATTTCAAATGGATCAAAGACTTGAACATAAATCCAGATACATTGAGTGTTATAAAATAGAAAGTGGAGAATAGCCTTGAACTCATTGGCACAGAAGAAGACTTCCTGGAAAGAACACTGAAAGCAAAGAGAATAAGATCAACAATTATTAAATGGAAACTTATGAAACTGAAAATCTGTGTAAGGGAAAGGACACCTTTACTTGGACACAGCGGCAGCCTATGGAAGGGTCAAGATTTTTACCAACTCCATACATCTAGTCAAAGACTAATATTCAAAATATATAAAGAACTCAGGAAACTAGCTATCAAAAATTTAGTAACCTAAATAAAAATGATGTACAGATCTAAAAAAAAGAATTCTCTGTAGAGAAAATTTAAATGGCTGAGAAACACTCGAAATGTTCAATATCCTTATCCTTCAAGGAAATGCATATCAAAACTTTTTTGAGATTCCATATTACAGCTCAGAATGGCTAAGATCAACCACACAAATGCCATGCTAGTATATTCATAGTGTTGTGTTCTATTCAGTCATCGTCAGAGAGGATTCTTCCTGGAGAAGGTAAATACAGAGACTCACAGCCAGACATTATGGAGAGGGAGAGAGGGAGAAACAGAGGAGAGAGAGAGAGAGAGAGAGAGAGAGAGAGAGAGAGAGAGAG
>NW_021604664.1:192138-199393 GCF_004785775.1 Grammomys surdaster | reverse complement strand
GAGAGAGAGAGAGAGAGAGAGAGAGAGAGAGAGAGAGAGAGAGGCAGACACAGAGACAGAGAGGCAGAGACAGAGATATATCTTAGAACACAGAGCTCTAAATAGGATGTCTTCATCAATCCCTCCAGAACTCAGGGAATCTCAAGAAAAGGGAAACAAAGAATATATGAGCTGGAAGCTATGGAGAACAAGACACTCTGATTAACTAGACAAGGTGCATATGAGCTCACAGAGACTGAAGTGGTAAGCACAAGATTTACATGGGTCTGCATCAAGTGTTCTGTGTGTATTTTATATCCTTCAGCTTATTATTTTTGTGGAACTCCTGAGTGTGTGAACAAGTGGGTCTCTGATTCTTATGCCTACTTTTATGGATCTTTTCCTTCTGTTGGGGTGCCTTTTCCAGTCTCAATGTGATAGTTCTTGCTTTATCTTATTATATTTTATTTTGTCATGTTTGATTGTTATCTATTAGAACCCTGTTTTTATAATGGGACACAAAGGAGTGGATCTTGAGGGATGGCCAGGTATGGAAGACAATAGAGGGAGGGGGAAATATAATCAGGACATATTATATAAGAAAAGAGTTTATTTTCAGTAAAAGAAAATTTTAAAAATTGTATTTTAGTCTAAAGAAAATGTAACTGATGCTATCCCTGAAATGGCATTATTTCTGATGAATCCAAAGTTATTTAGATGGATGCATATGCTTTATTTTAAATGTACAACATGGTGTTTGGATATCTGGGGGAAAGGCATCAGAAGTGGTTATTTGTTTGTAAGCAATACGTTCAAAAACTTTATGGAACCAAATGTTCTTCAGGAGGATTTGAAGAACTTGAAGTGGAGATACTCCTTCGTGAGAACTAGCTTTTAAGGTGCCAGAAGCCACCTATGCATGCTTTTAAAGGAGGAAAGCAGGGAAGTAACTAACAGTCCTATCTAGCCATGTTGGCTGTGAAACACAATAATCAGTATGCCATGAAAACTCTAAAGGTGAAGTACAAGGACATGAAATCATGTTGGAAACCTAGCCAACTACTCATGGGTAGAGAATTTATGGATCCTGGAGAAGAACCCACAACTACCACTTTAGCAAAACCATATAGTCCCTAATTATATTCTAAATATTTGTCTTCATACCTCCAGGTAATAATAGTCCACACCTCTCATCAAGAAACTTTCTCACTGAAACAGAGACAGACCATTGTCGAAAATCACACTCATTTAAAATGCAGTTTGTAGGCTAGTCACAATAGAAACATCTACAAAGCACTCCAGCACTTAAATTTCAGGGAACACTGAAGAAAGGAAAGAATTATTGTAAGAGACAGAGGATCAGTATTTTGCTATGAGACTGTCTCCTAGAAAACAGGGCCATTTGTTTTCTCATGACATAGGGGAATAAATCATTTGCAGAATGTAATGTCAGAAGCTACTCCTGTGAAGTCTCACAAATATGTTTGCCTAAACTTGAACTGAACAAGAACAACAAAAATAGATAATGCCAAATGGAGGAAACCGTGAGGTTTCAACCCAAAGAAGTATAGGTAAGTTGGAAACAGCCAGAGTAGGGGAAATCGTCTTTCCTAGGGAACAAAACACCAGTTAGTTATCCAAACCAAGTGGTCAGTCCTGAAAACACACATGCAAGTAACATACAGACTGAACAGGTGTGTATATGCATACACACATATTTTAAAGAGAACAAGGAGTATATATATATATATATATATGGGAGGGTTTGAGTGGATAAAAGGGAATGGGAAAATGATGAAATCTTATTATAATCTCAAAAGTAAACAATATAATGAAAAATATGGACATTGATAATATACTTTAGGAGTAAACATGCTCTTTGGGTGTGGTAGCTTTTATCTTTGACTTTCAACCTTGCCCACTCTTTTATTCCCCAGTCTTTATTATTATTTTTTTTATTTTGTAACCTACTTGCTAGCTGTTTGACATATATTTGTGGTGATGGCAATTGGGATTCTTTCTCACTTTTTGCTAATTATGGAAAACAAGGGACATTGCTGGTATGGCTGGAAACTAAACTAAAAGGAAATAATTTTTTAAAATGTATTCAATAGATGTATTCAAGTTGTAGTTTTTCTTACTGATTTATAAAGGAATACTCAGACAACTTTTCCTTTAGCTAGTGTCTGCCACCTTGCTACTAACTAAAGATGAGTGAGTGGCTGGCTGCTGTGCTATTTTGGATTGTGATACCACAAGACAAAGTAGGAAGAATAAATGGGATTAGACTTTATTGGTTTAACCTCTAGAAGAGTCATGAGACTAAGAAGAGAGGCTGTGGGAGAGGATCAATAGGTGAAAAATGAGAAGAGTCTCAGTCAGTTGGAAGGGGCATTTGTTTTCACATGACATAGGAAAATTAGTCACTTGCAAAATTCAACAGTCAAGATTGTCCTTGGCAAAATGACACTAGCTTTCCTCTATTAAAAATTTCTAGTAACTATAGCACAAAGAGTATTTTAAAAATAATATAATTTGTGAAATTGGAGGTATAACTACCCAAACTGATTTGCCCCAGTTAATTACTTAAAATAACATCAAATTATTTGAGTGTGAGTTATCACACACAGTCTGTGTACTAAAAATGTGATTCTTGTGCTACCAATATTTTCTTTACAGTAAAGGAGCTTATAGTCTGTTACTGATCTCTGTGTTATATTATTGTTTACTGATTTCCCCCCGCTGATTATTTTTCTTTTACCATTTATTTTTGTAACTTAAATTTATTCTTTAGTATAAAAATTCTTAACATTCTTATATTGAGAATAATATAAATACTTTAATAATATTATATTAATAATATAAATAGTTTAAATGTTCATCTTAGCATGATACAAATGTTTGTTCTGGCTTTTGATATTTGCCTTTATCCTGTTTCTCATCTGTTCCCTGCCATTTTCGTTTCAGTGACTAGTAGCTTAAGGCAACAGATGTTGTGTTTTACTACTAAAATAAGGCTATATGGGTTTGTTATTGCTCAGATACAAAGTGCCTTCTTGTATAGGATCTCAGGATGAAGGAATATTGTCACAAGAAGGACAGAAATGCAAGACAGAGTCTAACTCAAATTCCATAATTATATGTTGTATGGCATTTTTCTGTAATTGTCAACATTCCCTACAAATTGAAACTTCTGCTTCAGGAAGCAAGAGGAGTCTAGTGAGTCTCAGGAGGTAAACAAAGGGTCATATATCCAAGAGACCAGAAAGCTACAAGATTTCTGAGGGCCTCTAACCAACCAACGTAAAAAGTTGCTAGGAGTGGAGACTGATATGTCAAACTTCAGAAAGAAATAGTCAGACTGTGAAACTGCCTGCAAGCTGTAAAGAGAGATCCAGGGTGTAGTTGTCAGGAGTCCTACCCATGTAGGATGAACTTTCTGGAAATTAAGCTGGATTTGAGTTATATCTGTTCCTCATAAGTAACTGCGCAGTCATTCTCCTGTTAGTAATTCCAATAAAAATTTACTAATTCCTCAAATTGGATATTGGTGCAATTGTTACCATGGTTTATTGTAGGCTCCTTTTCTGTGATGAAGTGATGAATATGTTATGGTCTTTCTTGGAAAAGTCTGACACACACACACACACACATTTACACACACACACACACACACAGAGAGAGAGAGAGAGAGAGAGAGAGAGAGAGAGAGAGAGAGAGAGAGAGAGGCTGTGTGCTGCTGATTCCTGTAGTTGAATTAGGGAAAGTCTGGAAGAAGCTGAGGAGGAGACTGACCCTATAGGAGGACCAGCAGTCTCAATTAACCTGGACTCTGAGATCTCTCAAACACTGGACCACCAACCAGGCAGCATACACCAACTGATACTAGGCCCCCAACACATATACAGCAGAGGACTGCCGGGTCTGGGTTCAGTCAGAGAAGATGCACCTCTTAAGGGTTCTTAAAAGACTGGAGGTCCCAGGAAGTTTAGAGGTCTGGTTGGGTGGGGGCTGGGCGCTGGGGATATCCTTGTGGAAACAGAGGGTGGGGAGGAGGTATGGGATGTGGAACAGTTGGAGAGTGGACAGGGAGGGGGGAGTATAAAAAACAAATAAATAAAAGAAAGAAAAAAGATTTAAAAAAATAAAAAAATAAAGAACACGACTGTGAAAATTGTTCAGATCCAAGTGACCAAAGCATATAACTTGACTTTCAAGACACAGAATGAGAAATCCTTATACTGTTAAGACTTACCTTTGTCAATCATGCTCTCCTTTGATGTATGCTTCCTTTTCTTTTCTTTCTGGCTAAAAAGTTTATTTGCCCTCTTACTTTCATGAGAGAACGCAACAGAGTAATATACCACAAGTGTCAGAATCCAAGGAGAACTACTTCCTAATCTTAATTCAATGCTCTCAGATAAGACTGAAAATGGTTGAGTGTGGATGAGGTCGTCGTTTGCAGAACTCTAGACAGAACACAGCAAGCAAGGTCGTACTGAGCAAGGTAACTGCTAGGATCCAGCCACATCACTATGGTGATTGCATTGAAGTAAAGTTAACAAGAACAGGTAATGCCATCATTACCTAGAGTTCATATGGCCATACGTTGCTTTATAGGAATCACTCTCTTATTAAACATTGAAATAAAATTATTACTACAAATTTTGTTTCTTATTAAAAGAAAACTGGACTTTATAATATGAAGTCTTCTTGCTCTTCCTTTGTAAATATAATCTTCTTCTTGAAAGAGTCTATCCTCAAATTTTAAATTTCTCTCTAATACATAAATAAAAAATTATCATAAGCAGATGTCACTCTAATGAAAGGCAAGACATCAACACAGCTGTTTCTTTACATAGACAGTTTGAATGTACTGATAAAGGTATTTCACTGACTGATATTTACAAAATTTCAGAGCAAGATACTGAATCAAAACAATCAAGTTTATTTATACTAGCCCTTATATAGCTACACTGTCTATAAGTAGTGCCATCAAGTAAATAAGAAGTATTATATTTAAAAATTATTGTTATATATCACTGTTCACAAGCTATGTGTTATTTGTTTCTCCATCAATGATACAAGGCAGAAATTATATCTCCATGTTGAAGATGAGACAAATTGAGTAGCAGGCTGAAGGTCCCATTGTTATTAAATGACATATTCAAAACATAAATCCAGGTTAGATTAACTCTAAATTCTGAACTTATTTGTTAAATGCCTAGCTTTTCAGATTCCATGTCGCTTGTTGCTAATATTTGCTGAACATTGTGCTCAGTTGGAGCAATGTGTGCATATTAGAAATGGTGCTGAATGTCCCTACTTGAGAGCACTGAACAATCACTATAGTGCATTGGAGATTAAAAATATTAAAGCAACAAATGCTTATCCAGTATCTATTTGTGATGTTTAATGTTATCTTTATCTTGAAAGATAGAATAGCTGGTAAAACATTTCTGAATGCATCTGTGAGGCTCCTTCAGGAAAAGATTAAACGTGAAAGTGGGAAGACTACAGATATATTTCCACTAATATCCATTCCATTTGTGTCTGGATGAAGCACAGGGTTCTACCAACAGAGGAAGAAAACACTCTTATTTGCTCTCCTTTTAGCTGAGACATTCACTCTCTTCTGTCTTTGGCCAGTAAAACATAGGTTCTTTGTCTGTAGGCTGTGGCTGTTGGATGAATTATACCACCTGTGTTCCAGGTTTTTGGATTTCCTGGCTTCCACGATAGTGTGAGCCAATTCCCACAATAACTCTCATACATTATACATATTTTATTGGTTTTGTTTCTCTGGAGAAACCTGACTACTATAATACTACAGATAGTCAGCCAGGTGTTGTAGAAAGCACCCAGACTTAACTTATTCTCTCAGGTGACAGGTTACATATGCTTTAACGGGAGGCTGAATTAAATGAAGGCAGGAAAAGATTAAAATGAAGCGGTATGAGATGTGTTCCCAAAGCTGGAGACCTCAACACAGGGGATAAAATGATTCACAAATACCTCCTATAAGTTTTGAAGAAAAGACTTCCTGTGGCTTATCTTTTACAATTGGAAGTTTTGCTCAGCAATGGTTTGCTTAACTATTTTTAAGTTAATTATTATTTTACTTTAAGTAAAATGCATGAATTTGTCCTCAGTTTTATAGGTTAAAGAATCAATTTGATCTTCTTTTTTATGATAAACCAGAATTTAACCATTTGTACAAACTAGTTTCTGGTACATTTTAATCCTTCTTCAAATAAAATGTTCTGTTGATACTAATTGCTATTCAGGTATATCATTGGATAAAATGGCTCCATTTTGATTTTTTCTATATTTTCAGTTTTTAAAAATTCTGAATTCATAGGGAAATGACAATCCTAAAGATTTTATAGGGAGAATATTTTGAATGTCATTTTATGATAATTTCAATCTTTTGGGCCATAACTTTGACACATCTACTATAATTATTTGTTGAGTTAGCTGTCTACTTAAGAATCAGTAGAGAGGCATTTTAGCTAGACGTGTTGCTTTATTTGCTCTTTCAGTAGTATTTCTGTCTTTCAACACATAGAGATAACAGCTAACTGCCCTTTTTGAAGTATTCTTCTTATGCTAATATTGGGCTACACATTTCATATTTGGTTATTAGGTTGTCTTCTCATTTAACACTAAATTTTTAATTTTTGTACAATTTATAGTTACATCAGAAACTTCCTCATATTAATGTCCTTTTGCTTAACTCAGTACTAGAAACCAACAATAGTTTTATAGGAATGTGTGCGTTTGCATATTGAATGGAGTCTGACTGATAATATGCCATGTGCCATCCCTGATGATCACGTAGTCTGAAGTGAAGTTATGAGTTAGAAATAGATGTGGCATATGTTCTACATCACTTTAAATATATGCCTGTGGGAAACTTGAAAAAAATCACAAATCCTGCTTGAATTAAAGAATTGTAAAAATTGGTTTTCAATCTTCTTTGCATGGAAATATTTATACCTGTCAGCACTTGGCTCTCAGATAATTTAAAATCTAATTTTAGGTTTTGAAGAACACAGTCAGTACATCAGCTGCACCTACAGTGTTTTTGTTACTTGATGTCAGATCATTTGCTATCTGCTTTTCACGAGTTACCATTTCTTCTACAATCTTCATAGCCTCCTGTCCTACTTAATGTGTATACATAGATATTCTTAATATTTTATTGATATTCATAGACACACAGACACAGAGAGAGAGAGAGAGAGAGAGAGAGAGAGAGAGAGAGAGAGAGAGA
>NW_021604664.1:184938-192128 GCF_004785775.1 Grammomys surdaster | reverse complement strand
AGAGAGAGAGAGAGAGAGAGAGAGAGAGAGAGAGAGAGAGAGAGAGAGAGAGAAACTGTGAGGAAAACGCAAGGAAAAACTCCTTAAATAAAAAATAACTATCTAGTTATGTGCAGAGCTTGTAAATTATTTTATTTACATAAAAATGCATACACACTTCATTTGTATACAGAAAATCCTAAGTATATATGTTCACATATATTTTACAATAAATAGTATTTATTCATGTTTCTAGATGAACATAAGAACATATCTCAAAATATTATTTACCAACAACAAAATCAAGCGCCCAATGATCTTAAAGGAGAAATATCAAGCATGGACCATATACAAGCATAGCACAACCTGTACAAAAGACAAAATAAGACACTATAGATATTTCCAGGAAAAGAACAGAAGAGGGATATAGAGAACAGAGCCATAGACTTTCTGAGCAATGTGATAAGAGCACATTTGTTTGTTAGGACTTACCTTCCATGAGTCCTATTTGAGTATTTTACTTGTTTAACATAGTACAGATGAGAAGTGAGATGGAAGTTAGTATCTACTAGAGGAGAATAACCACAAGTATCGAGTCCTATCAGTTTTCTTCCCTTTATCTGTTCTCATACACTGTCAAGGTACATCATAAAGATGATCATTCAACTCTTCTTGAAGATGAGGACACTGAGAGTAAAGTAATCACAAAAGCTCAGTGAGACAGGCGTTGTAAATATCAGCACTTAATATTCAGAAATACTCAAATGTAACTCATTATTTCTACACAGAATTCTTAGCCTCATTCTAGTAATTACTTAAACACAAAGAAAACCTAATCTGAGGCCCTACAAACAATGAGTCCATGACTGGAATTTTCTGCCCAGAAATACTTTATTTCAATTTCAGAATTATTCCACAAATTTATATATAAAATTGAACTATTAAATAATGAGAATGAAGTCCTAAACTTTAATATGAATAAGAATTTAAAAATAATCCTCCAGCATTGAAGTGTCTAAAAATATCTTCATTAGTGTTGAGTTGACTTAGACCCACATTTGCTTATTCAATATCCAAGTGGTATGTTCCAATACCACTCAGATGAGAATCATAAGAGTAAAGTTCATCAAGCATTTTCTACAGACTGCTCAGATGGTACTGTATTTGATTTTCTTTTCTTTTCTTCTTTCTTTCTCTCTTTCTCTCTTTCTTTCTTTCTTTCTTTCTTTCTTTCTTTCTTTCTTTCTTTCTTTTTTTTTTTGGTTTTTCGAGACAGGGTTTCTCTGTATAGCCCTGGCTGTCCTGGTCCTGTAGACCAGGCTGGCCTCAAACTCAGAAATCCACCTGCCTCTGCCTCCCACGTGCTGGGATTAAAGGCGTGCGCCACCACTGCCCGGCCTGCATTTGATTTTCTTGTGACATTATAGCTATTAAAATAGGCACCACGAGATAGTAATTTTAAAAAAATTCAACACCAGAAACACAATCCATCTCTTAAATACCATCTTTTCAGTTACTTTACTGAGCCTACTCTTTCTAAGAAAACCTTCCAAAACATTTCAAAGGCAGGCTCATTTGAAGAGCAGTGCTTATTGTATGCGCAGTTCAGTTTCTACCTTTACACATAGCTACTGCTGATGTTTTTTACAGAGAAGCAACATTTCCAGAATGTTACCATATTACATGAAAATAATGATTTCACAATCAGTTTAACTTTTTAGATCAGGATACTTATCACCAAAACAAATGCACTTCATATTTGAATATATTTTTAATTTGAAATCTAGACAAGGAATTACAGTCCACTGTCAGAAATAGAAGGTGTCTATTTCCATCTTTTGCCATGGAAAGCTGGACCTGTTATATGGGCATTCTAGGTTAAGTGGCATGAATATTTCATTTCTGTTACTGAGAAAACACTTATCCAGAAGATAAGTATGGTGTCTCACTATGGTAATTGTAGTCAGGACAAACCTTTTGTACAAGTTTATAATCAACACTGTAAAAGGCAATATGAATGCAGATGACCTTAAATGGTTTGGAACATATCCAAGACACATGGCTTTGAGTTTGCTCCTGGTAGCAGATTTTGGATGGGTCGAAATTGCACAAAGCGGTCTTCTTTGCCCGATCTGTTTTTTCATACTCAATATGGCAGTTAAAAGATTTGGATTCCTTAGTCTCCAAGGTAGACTGGGAGGATACTTCAAATTCTACTACTTTAGAGGGAGGTACCAAGCTCACTGAAACATTGCCCAGGCCTGTTGAATTGTGTCGGAAATAAACACTGAACGTTCCATTTCCGTGATCGACAATTTTTCCTGTGATGAGCAGGTTAAGTTTGACAGTTTTAATGTTAGAATGGAAGTCACCCCACCCAAACATTTTCTTAAATTTTCCTGTCTTCACTATTGGCCGTCTTTTGGTTCTTGCTAGTTGCTCCTGAATCTCTGTTATATTTGCCAGCCAATTCCAAAAGTTTTCCATATTGTCTGCATATGCTTGCTTTGGACCTGGAGGGCGTTGAACAAATAGATGCAGAGGACTGGTAATTCTTGAATGTACCATGTTTCCAACCAACGTTCCAGGAACAGTTCTGTCTTCCCAGTCCACGCTCTCTGTGGTGCGTATCACTTCTTCACTGTCAAAAAATAGCTGTAGGAGAAGAAGAAAATATATATACATTGGGACAGGGTTTGAATGTAAACATAGATTAATACGGCAAAAAGAAATGAGATGATTTAGATTCCAAGAATAGGTGAACACACAGGTATGTTCAACAATAAAATGACAAGAACATTCAATTCAATCAGTATAAAATGTTAGCAAATGCTAAAGAATGCTAAATGGCGAGGTTAAAATGAGGCACATCAACTTAGTGGCTGCTTTTATTCTTCCTATACTCAGCTTTTTATTTTGCAGATTGGCTCAAGTAGTGTTTTTTTTTTTTTTTTTTGCCCTCATGCCAAACCGTTGTACTTGTGAGTATTAGTTCTTTTAGATTGATAAATATATAAATAGCAATTTTTTAACCAAGTATCTATATGCCATAAGATATTGATAAATCTTTCAAATATATCCAGAAAGAAAGATTATGTCATTATTTTATTCAGAGTCAATATATAAAACTTCAGTTTTCATTACAATTCTATCTCAAAATCTATAATGAAAATGATTACTATTTAATTTTCCATAATAATTTTAGATGATAACATGTAATTATATATTTAGTTGCCTTATATTAAGAGAAAAATAATGTGAAAAGCTATAAATTGATTAAAAGATTATATAGCTTAATGTATTTTAATCATCCACACATATAAATATACAAAATATATTATATTTTATTAGCAATACAGAATTGCTAAGAAAGACCTACATGTCTATTTTGTAGGTTTCAAACGATTGCCTCTGAGACAGCACGTTCACTTAGATTAATTTTCCCTTTTTATTGGTTTAGTAGGAGAAGTCCTCATGATTGCGGCAAATCATTTAGATATGTCAATGTGGATTCGAGGGAAAATATTAAACTGTTACTTTAAATGACTATTTATGAATTAATTATAGAGTCTGAAAAATAGAAGTTCCTGGGAGAAGTATAGATAGTCTCTTATCTTAATGGTACAAAATGACTATTGTAGTGACTCTACAGAAAACTGCCAGCATGATGAAGATGAGAAGGCATAAAGTGAGACTGGAAACATACATTACTTTTCTAGCCTGTTCAATCTTCTAAAACATTTGTCAAAACTAGCTTTAGACTATCCTTAATACTATTTTTTAATAAAATTTCAAGAGTGAATAAATATAGCATGGACTGAAAATATCACATAGTCTAGTTTGAAAGGTGATGTTGAAGATGTGAAGTCTCAAAACTTCAAAAGTTTAAGTTCTAACAGAAACTTACCAGACATGGGGCCTATGTGGTCTCAATCACTGTGGGCTATGTATTCAAAGACTCAAAAATGGTAGAGTTTTATGGTTTTTTTTCAAAATTCTTTTTTTCAATACTAAAGGTACTATAGTTATATTAAGAGTGATTTGATATAACACACATTGGCTTTTGTATGAGAACTCACATCTATTCTACATCTTCTTAGGTTATGCAAGAGAAATGGCAGAACAGATTTAGACCTAATGGAATGCAGTCCACCAGCTATCACAATCACGATGAGTGTGCTTTGGAGAAGCAGAACCTTGAGGACTATGTATCCTGAGGGCTTCATGCTGTTGTGAAGTTTTGCTCCACTTGCTGCCCTCACATCATATCTCTCATACTATGAGTTGTATAAAAATTCTAAGGGGGCTTCCAGCTACTCATTAGACAATAACGTTGGCACTTACGGTAATAATGACTGAATATGATTCATCCACCGAACTCAGAAAAAAACTTAGAGATGCAGCTTGTTAGCTATGACTACTAAAGTCAGGTTAAGATGTTTTTGATAATGGCTTTTGTATAGAAAATCTTAGGGAACAATTTAGAGTTAAAAAAGGCACACTTGATTATTGAACATAGGATGATTTTTAAGGTCAGGGAACAAAAACAATGGTAGCCTGACTAATACCAACTGACATGCCTTTCTTGCTATAGCTGGGCTGATTGATGATCAAGGTGAGAGACAATTTTTTGTGCCCATTTTTGCCCTCAGATTCCTGATATAATTTAATAAAAATTGTTCATGAGTAGATGTGTACCTTGAGAATTTAAAATAAAAATGAATGATTTTTTATATAGAGTTATTTAGATTTGTGATTTTCTTAAGACTTTTTATATGATTACTTTTTAAAAATCAATAATAAAATAATTGATTCTTTCTTTGTACTGCTAATTGCAGCCTACCAGTAAGAGAAACTGACTGGAAAAACTACCTTGCTGCTTACATTTTGTTAATCTATAAGAAGTTGCTTAGTTACGAATGTGTGTAGATTGTAGGTTCTTGGAAATAATTTCTTGTTGTTGTTTTATCTGCACAGCATAATGTTTATTCATGTGAGGATGTTGGGAAGCATATTTTTTTACAAATACTCATTGTAGTTGATCACTTAATATAATGTAACCACACTGTGTTTTGTACTGCTTGAAATATTTGTCTAGGGTATATAAGCTATGGAAGAAAAAACAAAGTCATTGAAGATTTGCTCCATCCACTAATATGTGCAAGTATATGTAAATACATATACCCAATGTGTGAATATGTATGTATGTATGTATGTATGTATGCACATACATGTGTATGTATATATGAATGTATGTGTAATGTGTAAAGTTGTTTGATGTAGCCTTGCTTCATCTATCAGGTGTGTGTGTGTGTGTGTGTGTGTGTGTGTGTGTGTGTGATTATTTGTCTTTTTTTTTCCACTGGCCACAAAGATTTTGTTAGTCTTATGGAAATATTCACTGTCCTCAGTGAATCAAGCTTTGATTTCCCAGAGATAGGTCTTCTGAGTGATCAATCACTGACTCTACACCCTGCTTCAATTTACCATGACTTGTCAAAGCTGGTCTTCTACACATATGCACATGCTGAATTGATAACTTCTAGCACTATCTTGGCAGATATGAAGCTATTCTAAAGGAAGATACTTGTTCTACTATATTTGGCTAAGAATCTAGTTTTTTTTAAATCCCAGATAAATTGAAATTTACCTAGGAATCTCATTAGAGAAAAGCTGAATGCTGTTGTCATCCAGAGGATGAAATTGTCTTCTAGGAAGAGATTTCACACAGTTCTGACAAAGTTATTAGACCATCTTTCTTCAGGAGAGATAGGAACAGAGACATCTTGACTGAGACTGCTTAGTTAGTTATGCATACCCTTTGCTCTCTATTTAAACCTAAATCATATTGTAGGTGTCCCAGAGAAACTTAAAGGGATCTGTAGACATGTTTATTTTTTCCTTCTTCCCAATGTAACTGCATGAAATACACATTCTTTTTCTGTTTTTATTTTCCCATCAATATTTGTCTCTTTAGTTGGTGTATTCTGGATGAATGGCTAGCACGGCAAGTTAGGGTTGCCTGGGTCCAGGGTCTTGCAAATGATGGGCAAGAGTTTTAACACTGAACTATATCTTTAGCTCCTGGTTCTTATTTATTTTGAGGTAAGATTTTACAATTTTTATCCTAGTTGTCCTCAGATTCATGAGGCTCCTGACTCTACACCTTCAACTGTTGCTATTACAGGCATATCTGAGTTTATTCCTTCTATCCCTGTTGTATTAAGAATGACATGTTCCCAAAAGAAAGATTTAGGATTTAGGGATTAGAATATATCTGATATTGTAATGATAGGTTTTTAATTTTGAATTAAATTATTTTGAATACTCTTGGTTATAATGTACACAAGTCAATGGTAATAGTCATGGACTTTACTGTGCTAGCTCCAGTGTTGACTTACTTTCCTAAGAACAGAAAAACCTGTGTCAAGTGACACATTTAGACTCTACCCTCCTCCAGAAAGACCAAGATTACACAAGCTGATAAAAAGCCCAGTTTCTCTCCTACATGATTGAGAATCTTGTTGCCTACTTTTACTTGTGTCCAGTACATTGTAAGCTTTGCCTTACTTAGGAAACATTTAAACACACCCGCTGTTTGCAGAGCGCCCTCTGTACAGGATCTGTTCCTTTATTTCCTGGTCTAGACTTGAAGTACCACAACTTCAAAACTTCTTTTCTCATACTTGCTTGCCTTCCTCTCTTTCATGTGCCATATTCCTTCTGATCCCCTTTTAAGATTTTTTTGTACCTATATTGTTATTTTTTTAATAATTTTTTAAAATAGTAAGAAAGAGCTGAGTGGTTAAAAGATTTGCTGTTATTGCATAGGCCCTGAGCTCAGCTTCCAGAACCTGTCAGATCTCTCAAAAGAAGACTCAAATTCCATCTTCTGGCTTCCTTAAAGCACATGCATATTCACATTCATACACATATATGTCAATAACTTTTAAAAGATTTTATTGATTCATATCTCCTTTTACATTTGAGATAGTAATATAATTAAATTTCCCTCTTCCATTTCCTACCCACATACCTTCTCATATACCACTCCTTGCTCTCTTTGTAATTTTTGGCCCATTTTTCACTAACTGTTGTTACACACACACACACACACACGCACGCACACACACACACACACAACACATATATACATATACATATACATACACATACACATACACATACACATACACATACACATACACATA
>NW_021604664.1:162897-184928 GCF_004785775.1 Grammomys surdaster | reverse complement strand
ACATACACATACACATACACATACACATACACATACACATACACATACACATACACATACATATACATATAAAGTGAACCTGCTCAATCTATATAGTGATACTCATTTGTATGTTTTCAGGGGTGGCCGTACGGTATTAGATAACTAGTACTAATTTCAGAAGACCAGTTCTCTCACTTTCACCATTCCTTGCTTTCCTATAGTTTCTTTACTGGGAATAAGGCCTTGTGAGCTCTTCTTCACACATTGTATATCTACTGCTTTTGTCCTTGGTCAGGTAATACTCAGCTCAGTTTAGGAAGTCATATTGATGAGATTTCATAGGTATAACCTCTGATATTACTAGGAGATACAATATCATAGAAAACTCTCTGATCCTTTGGCTCTTACATTATTTCTTCACCTGCTATTATTAGCCTTAGATACAGGAATTATTTGTAGATGTAGGAGTTATTTTGTAGAGGTATCCACTGGGCCTGTGCTTCACAATTCTGCACTTTGATTGGTTGTCATTTTCTATAGTGGTCTTCATCTGTTGCAAAGAGAAATTTCTTTGATAAGGGGTGAGGACTATACTTATTGTTGGTTATAAGGAGACACAAATAGAATGTAGTTATGGATTATACTGTTTATTAAAACAGTCATTGTAAGATATCCTCCAAGATCCATGAATTTACTAGCTCTGGGTAGGTGGCTAGGTTTCCAGTATCACATATTATTTCCTTGTTGTTAAGTGTTTCTTAAGGCTAATTATATTTCTTTTGATTAATGTCAAGATATGTGTGTCACTACTGCAGCCTGAAGATTATGCTATGCTGTGTGTTTTTATGTTTCATAAACATCATAGATTTGTAAGATTCTTGTTTGCCTTCCTCCTTTGATACCATGAAAGTTAACCCTGAGGATTAACTTTCATTTGGGTTAGTTCCAGTTCAGGGGCCTCTGGGACCTCTGTCTGAAGTGCATGTCATTTTCAGCATAGGGACTTACCTTTTATCACTGGAGGACCAACCAAAAGCTACAGCAATAATCTGTAATATTTTCAGAGTTTCTTCAATAACCCTACCCAACTCCTCAGAAGAGCCCTTCACAGGCCTGGTATTGCCATTTTTATTAGATGGCTTCATCTCTTAGGAAAACATTGTTAGCTCACTTGGTAAAAAATTAAACTCTATTAGATATCTACCATATAAAACTGCTTAAACTTTAAGTGTGTGTGTGGGGAAGGGGGACAAGTACACTTGGATGTCAGAGGGCAGTTTGGAGGAGTTGGTTCTCCCAGTCTACCATGTAGTTCTTAGGGAATTGAATTCAAGTATTGAATCAGGATTGGTAGTAAGTATCTTTACTCACAGACAAATCTCACCAGCCCCTAAAATTGTATATTTTTATAATCTACGAATTTAAACTTTATTAATAGAAATAAGACACATTTTTTTATTCAAAAATACTTTTGAACACAAGAATGAAAAATCAGTCTTTATAATCAGAAATGGTATGTCTTTTTTTCATTTAAGTGTTTGTTGTATATTACTAATATTCTTAAAATTTTTCTGCTTATAATTTGTCTGTTGATTTAGTTATTTGCTCAATCTAACTGCCAGGTTTTGTTGTTGTATAGTTCTTGCAAACATGTAAAAATTGAATGGGAAGTATTTTCCAATATTATCTAATTCTGATAAATTTTAGAACATCCAGTAGAACTCAGTAACTTTTGAGACCTTCTCCTTACGACTAAGACAGCTGATGTGGTAGTTCTGAGGCTACTCACTTCCTTAGTGTTTTTTGCAGTAAAGAGTCACCATAACCAAGGCAACTCTTACAAAGGAAAACATTTAATTGAGGCTGGCTTACAGGATAAGAGGTTTAGTCCATTATCGTCATGACAGGAAGCATAAAGGCATGCAGGCAGACATGGTGCTGGAGAAGGAGCCAAGAGCTTTGCATTTAGATCGACAGGCAGAAAGAAGAGTGAGAGCAAGGAGACAGGGGGGGTGGGGTAGGTGTCTAAAATCTCAAAACCCAACCAAGTGACACACATATTCCAACAAGGACATTCTAATAGTGGCACCCCCTAATTATGGAATATTCAAATATATGCCTGAGCTTATAGGGACCGTTCATATTCAAACAACCACAATCACTAATAAACATAAATGGGCTTTCTCTGATTTTTTTAAAATATGTTTTCCAAAACAAATTTGTAAAGATAAAACAGAATTTCATTCAAACATATGTGACTTCCTTAAGAAATACAAGTCAGGGGTCAAAATGGATAAACAAGCCACAGCTCTGGCCCCATTGTATACACATAACCTTCTACACAGAGAAGCAACATGATATTTTGGTAAAGTAATCGTTTAGTGATCATCAATATTCCCTTTCCATAAGTGTATGACTTGAAACTCAAATTTTCTCATTTATATGTAATTGCTTTGTTAGTTTTTAAGACAAAGAAAAGAATGCTTAGAAACTAATCTTTAGCGAAAGGTCTTCAATAAGCAGTGTTTCTTCCATATCCAATGCAGAACCTCATGCCTCCTACAAAACACTATCTCTAAGGGATTATGCAAGTTCATAAGCCTCCAAAGAAGTGGTTAATGAATAATTGAACACTGTGTCCTGTGACACATGATAAATTAACAGCTAAGTAGAAATCCCCCTTTTCAAGCCAAGAGATCAATCATTTCCTCATATTTGTAATCTGACTAACAGTGAAGTCAAAATCTAGATCACAGGCCCATGAAACTCTTTTTCATGATAAAAAATGTTTGTGAATTTTAATTTTTTTATAAAATTTGTTTAAAAATGTTCAAAGAAATTAAAGCACCACACACCAAAATTAACTGCATACAAACATTATTATAGCTCAATGTACTTCTATCTGCTTCAAATAGGTTTTCTGAATCAAAAAATCAAAGCTGTGGAGATTCACATTAAATTTTACACTTTTAAGAATGAATTTTTATTTATGTATTCATTCACCATAAAATAAAAGTCTATGACAGAATTAGAACTTGAAGAACAATGGGCTTCGTAGGCTGTTCTCTTTGATACATGGTATCAGTACAGAGACTGACAGGTAGATCAATGGAATATACTTGAAGACCCAGAAATAACCCCACACACCTAATCACCTGATCTTTGACAAAGAAGCCAAAACCATCCAGTGAAAAAAGCATTTTCAACAAATGATGCTGGTTCAAGTGGCTGTTTGCATGCAGAAGAATGCAAATTAATCCATTCTTTTCTCCTTGTACAAAGCTCAAGTTCAAGTGGATCAACCTCCACATAAAACCAGATATGCCCAATCTAATAGAAGAGAAAGTGGGGAAGAGCCTTCAAAACATGGGTATAGGGGAAAACTTCCTAAACGGAACACCAATGGCTTATGCTTTAAGATCAACAATTGACAAATGGGACCTCATAACATTTCAAAGCTTCTTTAAGGCAACGGACATTATCAATAGAACAAAATGGCAACCTACAGATTAGGAAAAGATCTTTACCAATTCTATGTCCCATAGAGGGTTAATATCCAAAATACACAAAGAACTCAAGAAGTTATACTCCTGAGAATAAAATAACCCTGTTAAAACATGGAGTACAGAGCTAAAAAGAGAACTCTGAACTGAGAAATCTCGAATGACTGAGAATCACTTAACATCTGAAATGTAAATAAATAAAATATCCAATAAAAAAGGAAAGAAATGTTCAACATCCTTAGTCATCATGGAAATGCAAATCAAAGTGACCCTGAGATTCCTCCCCACACCAATCAGAATGGCTAACATCAAAAATGCAGGTGTTGGCCAGGACGTGAAGAAAGATGAACTCTCCTCCATTGCTGGTCAGACTGCAAGCTGGTAAAATCACTTTGGAAAGCAATCTGGCAGTTCCTGAGAAAATTGGAAACAGTTCTGCCTGAGGATCCAGCTATACCATTCCTGAGCATATACACAAAAAAAGAGAACTGATAGCAAGACAAAATTCAATGAATCCTAGAAGTTGGATGAAAATGGTTTGTGGAGACAACTGCAAAGGTAATGTAGAAAAAGTAGCCAGGGGTTGAGTCATGTGGGCATTAAGATGAGTATGCTACTTGCTTGGGGTACTTAAAAAAATATATGTTGAGGTAAGTGTATTTCAACCAGAAAAGTATACAAATAATGTTATTGGAGCAATTAAAGTTAAGAGTTTGAAACAGTGCTTTCTACACTTCCAGTTGAACTCTATTACAGTTAGCACTAATGAAAATAAAGCATGAAGAAAGACATTGAAACAGATGCACTTACAGAGTATCTGAAGAGGGCCATTATAGGTTTGATTATACTCAGAGTGGATTGGACTGATATAGACTGATATTATTTTTATCAGAATATGTTTTCTGAGTCTTCATTTTTAATGAAAACACTACTCTTTGACTATCTGTACCTTCAGCCTTAGTAACTGTTTTAGTTAGGGTTTCTATTGCTGAAATAAAACACCTTGACCAAAATGCAAATTGAGGAGGAAAGGATTTATTTGATGGATACATTACATTGTAGTCCATCATTGAAAGAAACCAGAACAGAAACTCAAACAGGGCAGGACCATGGAAGCAGGAGCTGTTAACTTGCTTGCTCTTTCTGGCCTGTTCAGCCTGCTTTCTTATAGAGCCCAGGATCATTAACCCAGGGATGGCACCACCACAATGGTCTGGAACATCCTACATCAATCACTAATTAAGAAAATGTCTTATAGGTTCTGCCTACAATCTGATATTATGAGGCATTTTTTTAAGTAAGACTCACTCCTTTCAGATGACTCTAACTTGTGTCAAGTTGACATAAAACTGGCCTGAACATAATTCTTAAATTGTGTTCTTAAATTATTCAGGGAAATGGTTCTTTACTGTTGTGACCAGCTAATAATTCACTAATGCATGCAATCTTGAGATCTGGGAAGCTAGTTAAGAAGGCTAGTTGTACTTCTGCGGAAAAAATACGTATAAAGCTTAAAAAATCACATAAAAATGGTTTTACAGCCCCTTTTTCCTAGGCTTGAGGTGAGGCATGTGACAAAAACAATTTCAAGTTCCCAGGCTATTTCACCTGCAGGCTGTACATCACTAAATTAATACCACAGAAAGAAAAAAAAAATCACCCAAATATGAACTTTTTTCTTCTTTTTTTATTGGATATTTTATTTATTTACAATACAGATGTCATCCCTTTTCCCTATTTCCCCTCCCTAGAACCCTCTATCCTCTACCCACTCTTCCTTTATGCTTTTATACCATTTTGATTATATGCATGTATTAAGGTCAGTTCTAGGTTGAGAGTCTAGCAATACAATAGATGCAAATAGTCAAGGAACAAGCAATACAATAAACACAAATAGTCAAAGAAAAAGCAAGGCATTAAACCCAATTACGTGAACATTCCTGTGATCACTGTTTCTAAAGGCTTATCAGGATGACCAAAATATTTGAGCCTACTTTCTTGTCCTAGTCCAAGATCATTTTCATGTCTGAAGCCCAAATATGAACTTCGAAATTCTGAAAGAAAATCAAGAGATAAAATGAAAATAGTGTTGATTTGTGATATCAACTCAGGACTAGTGGTTGTTTGTTTGTTTTTTCATGCTACAAGTTAAACTATAGGAGCTCTTTATACACTTTTTCAAAGGAGACCACATTCACACAACTTATATGGCAGCAAAAATGACATTGTTCTATTTTATGATTAAGTTTTGTTATCAATTGTTATTCTATAAATTACAGTTCATCATGGTATCACTAGATAATATCCAAAACAATATCCCCCCAGAAATGCACTAGCCACACTGGCCAAAAAATCAAATAGGTGATTTTCATTCTCATCATCCAAGTTCAATATTCCAGTCTTATCCCCAGCATAGTAGCAGAATACCTGCTGCAGATTCTCCTTACTCTCTCCCCCTACTTCCAGGGAACTAAGCAGATCCTGTCATACAGCCTTGTGTCCTTGTTTCAACCTTTAGTTTCAGTCTCCAATACCCTAAGCATTTTTTCCTTCAAAATCTAAGGGACATAGTGGCAAGGTAAGCAGGTAGGTGGTCTTCAATCTCTTTGCAGTTCTCCAATTTCAATTTTCCAGTCTCATTCCCACCTTTGTTGAATACAATCTGCATGGCCTGTCTTCTCTTTCTTATTTCATTCCATATGGACTCCACAGATTCTCATAGCAGACCCAGCTTTCTTCCCATTTGAGGGTCCTCTCAGTATTTCTCCCACCTTCTAGTGCAACCTCATTCTTGCATGTAAGCTGTCAATACCTTGAAACAATTTCTACCTTGAAACCCCAGTGGCCACACCTGACATGGACTCAGAAGTACTTCCAATAAGGCAACCCACAGTCAAAACCTAAGATCCAAAGAGAGCAACAGAAACTAATGAATGAAAAACTCCACTCAATAAGACCGAGACCAGATATAAACACCCAAAGTATAATTATTCCAAACCTAAGGTGCCTAGATTCTAGCCAAAATAAATTATAGTAATGACAATACATCTCCATTGGAGTCCAGTAGAACCTGAGAAATGTAATATCGATTAAAAACAATACTAGGACTTCAAAATAGCAATTGTGAATATGCTCACGGACCTTAATGAGGATAAAAATAAGCCCATAATGAAATCTATGAAAACATACACACACAGACACACACACACAGACACACACACACACACACACAAAACCTGGAATGAAACAAAAAGCTGTTCAAGACATAAGACATGGAAGGAGAAATGAAAAGCAAAACAAAACATGAAGAACCTTCAAACTGTGATAAAACAGGAAATAAAAGAATTTAGGAACTTGAACAGGCAATACTCACCACTTGAGTACAAGAAATGGAAGAAAGAATCTAAGGCACTGAAGACAAGATAGAAAAAAATGGGTGCCCTGGTTTTTTTTTTTTTTTTAAGGTTAAACCTAAAAACCTCATAGGTATAAAACATGCAAGAACTCTCAGACACTACAAAAAGAACAAATAAAAGAAGGGGAAGAAACTCAGGTCAAAAGCAGAGAAAAATGCTTACCAAATCACAGAAGAAAATTTTCCTAACCTAAAGAAGGAGATGTCTATCAAGGCACAAGAAGCATAAAGAACACAAGTAGACCTGATCAGAAAAGAAGTTGCCTATGATAATAATAATCAAAATATTAAAAGCACAGAGAAAAGGTATATAAAAGCTGCAAGGGAAAAAGACCAAGTAACATATAAAGGTAGCACTATTAGAATACCATCTGGATATTAAATGGAGACTCTGAAGTTCACAAGGTAAGAGTCTGGGCTGATGCTGTTGAAATTCTAAAACAGATGCCAGATTAGATGACTATGCCTAGCAAAACTTTAAATCACAATAGATGTATAAAGAAAAATATTTCATGGTAAAACTAGATTTAAGCAATATCTAGATTTAAGCCAGCTCTGTGGAAGGCAATAGAAGAAAAACTTCAGTCTGGAGATGTTAACCACATCCAAAAACCCACAAAGAATAATGTCAGACCAGCAAATTAAAAGACGGCAAATACTTATACCATCACAACAAAATAACAGGAATCAACTTAGACTATCCATTGATAACTCTCAACATCAATGGTCTCAATTCCATAATAGAAAGACATGGAGTAGAAGAATGGATTTGAAAACAGGATCCACTTTTCTGATGCATCCAAGAAAGATACCTTCATATCAAGGATAAACATCAAGTCATGGTAAAAGAAATGAAAAAAAATATATATTCCAAGAAAATGGACACAAGAACTGAGCTGGTATAACCACTTTATTAAAGAACAAAATAGACTTTAAAAATACAGAAAAATGGATGCCCTGATCAAAGAAACTGTAAAATCTATGTAAAAACATCAAGTCACAAAACATACAAAAAAAAAAAAATCAGAAGAGAGAACGAAGGGCACTTCATCAAAGGAAACATCAACCAGAAGAATATTGAAATCCTTACCTACTCTGTGTCCCAAACACAAGGACATCAAAATTCGTAAAAGAAACACTAATATCATTTAAATAACATTGACACTCACACAGTGATAGTGGACGACTAGAATAAGATATAATGGGGAAGGGGAGAAGAAGGAGTAAAGGAGGACCGGCTAAAAGGATCAGAGCCATTTGAGGGTTTGTATAGTAACTAACATAATAGAAACTTCTCTCTTACTCTCTTGCCTCTTGCTTCTCTCTGTCCCTTTGCTCCTTCCCTTCCCCCTCTCTCCACGTGGTCATGGCCAGCCTCTACTTCTCCTCTTTCTCTGCCGTCTTCTTCTGTTTCTCTCCCCCCACCTTTGCCCTATCTCCTGAATAAACCACCCTCCACCCAAAACCATTTGGTCTGCTGTTGTCTATTCTAAGCTGCATGCTGAAGTCTAACATTGGTGCACTGGACTGGAACAAAGACTTCGGGAACCCTGAGACTCCTTCAGCCACCGGCAGCCGCAGCCAGCTGCTGTTACCATGCAGGACCGATGCCACATGACCTGCCGCAACACCACCGCCACCGTCACCACTGCTATACCATGTGGACTCCATCTGTTGCTACCTGCCATCACTGATCATGTGAATTTAGATTGCTGCGGCAGACCAACTCCATCCACCACTGCAAGGCTCACAAAACTTCCACTGCGTGAGCTGTGCCACTGCGGCCCCCATGTGGTGCTCTGCCACGTGGGCTGGGCAGCCAGACCGGTCTACACAGACCTCACAGTTTCACCTTTCCTGATACCAGACTGCTCAAACCCGCAAACACACACTGGCGTATTAATTGATAAGGATCTTCCAATTGGTGGGAGGAACCTTGGATGCCCAGATAGGGCCTGGCCAGCCTTCCCTGGGCTAAGGGGTTGGCTTTTCATTGCCCCAGTCCATATGACTGGCCGCTAGCTGACCTATGACTTAGGACATTGGCTTTTGGGTGATTTCTCTCCTCAAAAGCGGTTCACAGCCCCTCCCCCCCCCCAAGCTCTTGCAGTAGCTGGAAATCCTGGCACCAGGTTGAACTGCTTTCTGGTGAGCTCCAGGAGTTCGCCACAGCCAAGGCCCCTAGATATTCTCGTGACAACCTGATATCTAGGTTGTTTGCCTGATTTCGTTCCTGACTTTTCTTTCAGGACGCCGATACGAGTAGCTCGGTAACAGCCCCCATCGCCCAATGGGCACCACATTGTCTTCAACTGCACCCACAGACACCCCACTGGGTTGTCTCCTCAAAAACCTCAAGTCTCTAAAATTAATGCCTGATTTGAGGTCTTTCAAATTGATACACCTCTGCAATAAGGTCTGGATTCGGTACTCTCTAGATAATGGATTAAAGTGGCCACCTAATGGAACCCTAGACACAAACATTTTAAAGGGTCTTAACACACACTGCCAGTAGTCCAGTAAATGGAAAGAGGTTCTCTATATCCAACCATTCATCTACCTTCACTCTAATACCTCTGTGTGTTCTTCTTGTCCCCCCATTCCTCACTGGTCAGAGTAACTGTCCACATGGTCCCAAGAAAGATTTCTTGAGCTTGGAGCTAACCCTGTGCTTCCCTGACCCTCATTCTAGGACTCCCCCTCCTCCTCCATCATTTGTGACTGGCTACACCCACTTAGTTCAGCCAGTTTGCCTGAAAAGCAGTGGTTCAGGACCCTGCTTGCTCCCTTCCCCTCTTTGTTTTTTAGCTCCACTCTGGGTCTAAGATTTTTACTACTGCTATTAAATTCTACTCAGTTACAACCAATCCTTATGGCCCTCCATCTTGTCAGAAGTCTGCTAATAGTATATTTAAGATTATGGCCAACAGAATTCCCAAAGCCTCTAACAGTTGACCCAAGATGGTTTCAGAAGACTTGGACACCGGACACCTAGAAGATACAGCCTAGATTGTATGTGATGATATAGTCACTAACAAACAAAGTAGGCTAAACTGGATGCTCTGAGTCAAATGATCAAGGTAAGTCATTTCTCATGTCACGCGTATCCATTCCACAGAGAAAAAGCCCTGCGTCTTCTGCGCTTCAAAGCCAAACTGATTTCACTCAAGAGACTATGGAGACCACGGGAACTATTGGCTAGTGGACTCTGTCATTTTTAAAAATAATATATAACTGATAGATTATTGTTTACTCTTTCTCAGACTTCTGACTACATTGACAGCTAAGCTTTCACAGATTATCTGTTACCTCATTACCTAAACCCAGTTGCCATCAATTAAATGCTTCATATTTCCTTTTCTTACTATCCCACTGTCCTAAATTATCTGAGTTCCTATAAACTTGCCTAACTCTAATAAAACATTCCACTATACGATCCAACAAAGGTTCATCTTAAAGACTTCTTGTGTTGTTAACTTATGCTGTTATCTCTTTTGTAAACTTATAAGCTACAAGAAACCCACTCAGCTCTACCTTTCATGGACCAAATAGATGCCATCAGATCTTGTCAAGTCCAGGCACATCCAAAACAGCTCCAGAGAAGCAACCTCCAGATGCTCCATCTCCTGTCACACACACAGCTGCTTCGACTGGACCTTTTCCTTCTGACCTATCCTCAGATGGCTTGCTCCATAAACCCTGGACAGCAGGAAACAGCCAACTCTCCTAAGATCGGACAAACATCCTTCATACCCATTCTTCTAGGTTTCCCCTAAAGACACGTCATCCCCAATGCCAGCAGGAAGTAGCCAGATATCACGACGACCTTATTCCTGCTTTGCTGTCACCTCTTTCTAATTTTTATTTTTTAATTAAACCAAAATGGGGGGGGAGAAACTTCTTAAAATACACACATATATTAAGAGGATCTGAGTGAAATAGCCAAATAGTGGGAAAGATGGAACGGCAATTGAATATTTCTTGTCATGAAATGAAGCCTCCAGTTCCAAGAATGGATTACATTCAATCAAGTTGCTAGCCTAAGCAGACGCATGGGATCACCCAAACAACCCAGGCTATTTTCAGGGCTATTAGTTGTGGGGCACTGGGCTGTGAGGAGCAGCTGGGTGCCTGGTCAAGCACAGGCCTTGAACCCTGGACCCTAATCAGACAGCAGGCATTCGGCTCTGCTCCTGGCTCCTGGTTCCTTTCACACAGCTTCAGCCCCTCCCACAGAGAGGTCTATGGCCAGCAGTCATGAGAAACAGTGCCTCAGGCTCTCCCACATATAGATGAGGTATCTCCAAGCTCTCAGACCAAGCCAATAGCTGTTAGCTGCTGCCAGATCCTGACCCATCCCAAAACTGTATAAAAGAGCTCTATTCAGGAGAAGTAAAGATGTGCAAGAATCATCTCATTGTCCAAGAGTTTCTGTTGCAAGAGCTGTAACACTTGGGAAGAGATCTGCTCTCCTGAAGCACCTTCAGGACCCTCCCCTCCTTGCTAGCTAGCCAGCTTCCTACAGGCCCACCCCAGGCTGGCTCAGCTCAGAGAGACAGGTGCAGCACCTAAGAGTAACTGGGTAGCAACAGCGGAGACATGGGCGGAGGTAGCAGCAGAGGCAGCTGGCAAGCAGAAGCAGCAGCAGAGGCAGCTGAGGCAATTCCTCCTCCCTGCTAGCATTCCATCCCCTTGGCCCAGATCCCCCACACGTGGGTGGGTATGAGACCTTCGTGGGATACCATCCGGAACAGGGAACCACAACTGGTTGTTTTCCAAAACTGATGGTAAAATACTATTGCTTAACATAACATCTAAACAACTCACTGAAAATGAAGATGTCACACTAGTGCCTATCTAAAGGCTTTACCTTTATAGACTAGGACTCTGAAAGGTACTCTACATGCTACTAAAGGACAAAGGTAAACACAAAACCCATCTACAAAATCTTTGATCTACAGTAGTGACCTGTCCTCAAGATGAGCTAGTGCTCATGCTTATGGGTTCAAAAAGTATCTGATTGGATTTAGAGAACCCATCCCCTACACTGCTCTGGTGATTAAGAACCTAAGATGAGACAGGGCAGGGACCTAGGAGAAAATCAAAAGCTACTGTTCTGCTAAAGAAACATGCAATAAAATGAGTTCTAATGACATTCTGCTATAATCAGTGGTCAGTGTCTTACTCAGTAACCATCAAAAAGTTTCCACCTATAGTAGATGTGAATTAATACAGAGCCTCACAGCTGGAGAATGTACAGAGAGTTCAGAGATCTTGAAACACTGGAAATAAATTAAATGTCTCTGTCAGTACCCTCCCTTCAGGCCTTAGGGAACCTTGCTATAGAAGAGGTGCAGAAGAAGGAGTGTAAGAACCAGAAGGAATGGAGGACAACAAGGAAACAAGCCTACTAAATGCATCAGGATGGGTAAACATGTGCACAGTCATAGAGGCTGTGGCAGGCAGAATGAACAGGGCTTCCATAGGTCTGGGTCTGATTAGGGATCTCAGTGTTAAGATAGAGATAGACATCAGCCTCCATCCCTAATCCAGATGCTATCTCTAACTGATAATTACCTGGGGAGGAAAAAAATAGCACTCTCCAACAAAGTCTGGGTATGAAAACCACTCTTACTTTTTTTGTTAGTAGTAACATTTTTTTTGGATAATTTCTTTATTTACATTTCAAACATTTTCCCCCTTTCCAGGTCTCTCCTTCAGAAACCCCTCATCCCATCCCTTCTCCCCCTGCCTCTAAGAGGGTATACCCCAACCCACTTGCCCACTCCCATCTTCCTGTCTTGGCATTCCCCTACATTAGGACATTGAACACCCTCAGGCACAAGGACCTGTCCTCCCACTGGTTCCAACAAGTCTATCCTCTGTCATGAAAGCCACTCTTAAGAGAAGGACCAAGCTGATCAGCCAACACATAGTGAACTCAATGGCATTTTGTCCCATAATGATTTGTCAGGGCTTATTGTCCTTGTTCTTTAACCTTATAGGTTCTCTGTGTGTGTCTGTGTTCATCGTAAATCAAAGGGCTTGCAGAAGGGTTTAGTGTTTACTTTTCTCCTTTGGTAGCATGCAGAGTACTTTTCAGTACCATGAACACTAGTCCATAGCAGCAAAAATTTTAAGTGGGCACCAGTGTGAATTCTCCATGTTCAATGAGTTGTGTTGGGGTAAATCTCGAACCCAAATAGGACCGATCAAAGAAAACACAACTCAATAATTATGAATACAAACTGCATGCCTAAATTGGGCAGATTTACTACTACCCTATTTTATTTCCCATCTATGAGATCCCTTATAACTTGAGGTTTTTCCAGGCCATGACCTTCTCGTCAATTGTTCTTTCACCTCTCTCTCCTCTGGTCATATCCACTACCTCCTCTCCAGTCATCTCCTCCCCTTTTTCTCTTTCTCTCCTCCCCTTCCTTTTTTTTGTCCCTTCTCCTTCCTATCTTCTCCCAGCTCCACCTCCTCTTCTACTGCCTAATTACCAAGCTCCACTGCAAATACAATGTAGCACAATAAATATCCTGCTACATGTCACCCTTTCTGTCAGAATAAAAGAGGAAAAAACCTTTCCCTCAAAATATAATTAAAGCACAACTATTATCAACTTGTAATAATAAAGTACAAGACAGACTTAATACCCAGTCCAATATTGTCAATAAAGAGACCATTGTTATCTATCTTGACTTATAAGACTCTAATTCTGTACCTAGCTTATGTCTTAGCTTTAGAATGAATGGCATCTCAAAATCATCCCCTCAAATCTGTTCTCTCAAAGTAAATAGCCTGGGTTGTCTAAGAGACTATAAGACTTCAACCCCATCAGAAATCCAGAATGACTGAATTAACTGAAGATACGGGAAGCACAAAGCATAACTTCCAAAACATAGCCAATTATATAGACCACTGATTACCTGGACAGTCCCTTATACTACAAAATGTTGGAGCATCCGATCTTCAGCCTTCTGGCCCAGGATGATCTGACAGACCTATAATGCAGAATATTGAAGGGCTGATCACTCTTTCTTGGCAGGTATAATCAGTTGACTATTGCACAAGTGTGTCCTTTTTCTAGACAATATTTTGACTGTAGATGAAAAGAGGCAATTTGTCTAGTGACTGCCTCAGCATTACTGGAGTAATTCCAAAGATGCTCAATTTCTTCTTAGAATCCAAGAAAGGGAAGCTGTCAGGAGCAGACAGATCTCTAGTCAAATGATCTTTAATAATAATAAAAAAAAGTTTATACCATCAATTCTGTGAACTTCTGATGTGTTTGAAAACCAACTATCAATGTAAGGCAATCTGGACTGTTGTCTGTTAATTACTCTTAGCTATTTCTGATTAAAATCTAGAAAACACTCTAACAATAAGCTCAGAGCCATAAATTCGTTATAGTCCCTTAAATCGTATTGCTTAATCATCTAAAAAGAGTTTATAATAGCAGTTATAGAAGGAATGCCTTGTATTCTTAAGTGTGTTATATAGGCACAATTCCTATATGAGAGTAACAATATTATATCAATAAGAAACTCATACCAGTAAAGATTTTAAAATAAAACAAAGCATCAGATGTCTTAAATGTATAGGACCAGAAGGTCAGGTAGGAAAATTAAGGCCATATATGGCTGATATAGCCATTAACTTATGGAGAAGAGATCTATTACAGTAATGGAGAATTCAAATTAGTATCCCTTCAGTTTCAGTGCCTAGTCATGAAACCCATCAGGTGCCTAATAAAAATTTAAAATTAGAGTGTTATCAAAAGCAGTTACAGGCTGTCCAAGCTGTCCATAAACAAGATAAGGCAAAGGCTGACAATTTAGCTCTACCCCAAGGAGCAATTGCTGCCAAGACACCAACAGCCTCACCACTAAGGTGGTTGACTGACAAACTCATCTGGATTGATCAATGGTCTGTGACAAAAGAAAACACTACAGGCATTAGAACAGCTGGCCCAGGAGCAGTTGGAGGCTCAACATATAGAAGAGTCTACCAGCCTTTGGAATTCTCTAGTATTTGTCATAAAAAAAAATGTCTGGCAAATGGAGGATGTTGACAGATCTCAGAGCAATTAATAAGATTATTCAGCCTATGGGTTCCTTGCAGCCTGAGATCCCATTGCCTTCCTTGTTGCCTAAGGAATGGCCCATCATAGTGATTGATCTGAAAGATTGTTTCTTCACGATTCCTCTACATGAATGTGATAAGGAAAGGTTTGCTTTCTCAGTACCTACCTTCAATAGAGGTTGCCCAATAAAAAGATATCATTGGAAAGTCCTGCCACAAGGAATGTTAAACAGCCCTACCTTGTGTCAATATTTTGTACAACAGCCATTGGAGATGATTCACAATTTCTCCAATCCATTATTTACCATTATATGGATGATATTTTATTGGGTGATCCAGATATTAATATCATTGAAAGCATGTTTGATGAAGTAAAAAAGGTCTTGCTTTGCTAGAGATTGCAAATATCCCCTGAAAAAATACAAAGAGGGGATTCTATTAATAATTTAAGGTATAAAATAAGTCTGCAAGGGGTTAAGCAACAAAAGGTGCAAATCAGGAGAAACCATGTAAGGATCCTTAATGATTTTCAGAAGCTACTGGGAGATACCAACTGGCTTTGGCCAGCAATTGGCTTCACCACTCAAGAGCTTAGCAACTTATTTCAAATTTTAAATTTCTCCGTTAAGGTCTGTGTCCACGCTTCATATTTCTCCTTTTGTTGCTCTTCTTGTTCCTTGAGTTCCTGTATTCTCTGTTCAAGGTTCTGCCTCCATATTTTGATTTTTTTCTTTATATTGCAATTCTGATAGTTTGCTGTCCATTTTATTTTGATTGATTAATTTTAAAAGCTTATTCTCCATTTCTTGCTTCCAACCCTCATCATTTTCTCTCTGCTGCTCAGTCTGATCAGTGAGCTGCTGCATCCTCTGTTCTATCATCTTTTCAAGCTCCTGTCTCCCACCTTCATTTTCATCTTTATGTCTCTTATTCTGATCTATAATTTCCTGTGTCTTCAATTCTACTGTTTCCTCTAAGCCCTGTTGCCAAGTCCTAAGATTCTCTTTCTGATGTTCATGCTGCTCTATAATTTCCTGTACCTTCTGTTCTAAGCCCTGCTTCCATAATCTTAGCTTCTCTTTATGTTGTAATTAAAATATTGCAGTATCTTCCTTATTTTGATTTGCTAGCTTTAGTAAATTATCTTCTAGAGCTTGTTTCCAAATTTTATCTCTATCTCCTTGCTAACGTTGCATATTTTGTCCAATAAAATCCTGAACCTTTAGTTCCAGTAAATCTCTTTTCTAAGGCAAGGATTTTTTTTTTATCTAGGGCCCTGTATTTTGAGATAATATAGTAAGTTAAAAGAATTAATATCCCAAACCCAGTAAATGGCAAGATGTCTATTTTCTTTAAATCCGTTCCTGTCAAACCATTGAGAATATCATCATATAAAGCCAGAAAGATGTTTGTTGTGTTTCTCATCTTTAAGTATCAAAAGGTTATATATCTCTCTTATGTGCTGATCTCAAGTCATCTGAAGCACAAGCAAGTAGTCCGGAGATCCTCTTTCTTTTCTGGGGGAGGGGATACTGGGAAGCAAACACGGAAAGACTCTCCCTGGTGAAGATGCTCAGATTAATTCACTGTGTCTGCTCGAAAACTACCTCACAGGCAGTTGTGTTCCAGGGTCTCCTGTCCCTCCGTGCTCAAGCCCAGCTCCACACTGAGGTGCTACCCCTGGCTCTCTGTTTGGGGATTTGGGGGGCAGTGAACTTTATCTCAGATTAGTTGAGTTTTAAGCAATAAGTTGGGTCCCACTTGTTGGGGTAAATCTCCAACCCAAATAGGACTGATCAAAGAAAACTCAATAATTATGAATACAAACTGCATGCCTAAATTGGGCAGATTTACCATCATCCTATTTTATTCCCCATCTATGAGATCCCTTATAACTTGTGGTTTTTCCAGGCCATGGCCTTCTCTTCCATTGTCCTTCCACCTCTCCTCTGGTCATATCCCACCACCTCCTCTCCAGTCATCTCTTCCCTTTCTTCTCTTTCTCTCCTCCCCTTCCTCTTTTTCTCCATTTCCTTTCCTAACTTCTCCCAGCTCCACCTCCTCTTCTACTGCCTAATTACCTAGCTCCACTGCAAATACAATGTAGCAGAATAAGTATCCTGCTACAGAGTTGTATATATGTTATACACATGTGAACATACACATACACACACATGCATTCATGAATTTCCAGTTTTCTGTTTTTATGAGATTTTTATGTGTGCCTTTACATTCCAAAAAGTCCAGCAGTGCCAACCTAGTCTAATAAACTCAGAGAACCTATCCATTGTATTTGAAGGAGAAAGAAAACCTTTCCATGATAAAAAAAAAAAATCTAAAAATTAACCAAACCAAAGTAAAGAAAAGACAAGACCCAAATTTTAGACTGGAAAGGTGAATAAGTATAGCTAACAAGGCCCTAAACAGAAATGCAGAAGTATAATAACTAAACAACACAAAGTATCACTGAGAACAAAGAGCAATACTAAAGATCAGCAAGACAATGACTGTCACCAACCCATATCTTTCAATGAGTCTGCATTTTACAAACTTTACATATGAACATACTCATTTTTCAAATCAAAAGCCACAAGGTAGCTGAACTAATCACAAAACAAAATCTGTGTATCTGTTATCTATTAAAAAACAGCTTTAAAGATGGCAGGACATTAGAATTAAAGGACTGACAAAAGTACTCCAATCAAATGAGACTGGAAAGCAGTCATTGCTATCCCAATATATGACAAAATAGACTTTAAGCCAAACAAATAAGAATAAATAAAGACACTTTATCCTAATCAAGGGAGTAATTATTCAAGAACACATTACTATTCTAAATAAATATGCTGGGGACACATCCAACTTTATAAATCATGTAGTACTGGTCTTAAAGACACAGAATAATATTAAGCCATTAATATTAGGCTATTCCAATAGCTCATTTCATCTGGCAGACAGGTAATCTGTATAAAAATATAGATAAATATCAGAGTTAAGTGATATCATACATGAAATGTACCTAAGAGGCATTTAAAGAATATTCCATACAAACATCAAAGAATATATATTCTACTCACCATACATGGAAGATTCTCTATAATAGACCACACCATGTGACACAAAACAAATATTTAAATTTTAGAAAAACTGAAAGAATTGTTTACCCTATCTTACCATAATGAAAAAGAACTTAAATTTGACAACAAAGAAGTCTCTCTTCAACACAAAAACAGATTAAACAACTCATTCCTGAATGATGTAGGAGTCAAAGAAGAAATCAAAGAAGAATTCCAAAACTTCTTGGGACTAAATGAAAAAGAAAATACAACCCAACTAATAATTTAATAGATATAACTTTCTACTTTGCTGGAAATATAAATTTGTAGAACTTTATTATACCTATATATTCTAAAATATGTAAAATAGTATTTTAAGACTTCTTTAAATCCTCATTCTATGACATAAAATAATTGAAATGTTTTCCATAGAAAAGTTTCTACCCCATCTCCTATAACTGATATGTGTACAGAGTGATTTACTATTAATATTGTGGCAACATGCAAACAATGAAAATCTCTAAAACATAAACAAAATAGTACAGAGATTTTTGGTATGATATAATTACTTACAGTCTTTTTTATTAATTTTAGATAATAATGAATTTTAAATAATGAGGGACTTATATGGTCCTGAAATAACTCATTAAAATATCTGTGTAATTGTACCTGAGTTGTTACTAAATTATAGCTTTAAATATATACAAACTTGTACAACAGATACATAACAAACATGGAGAAAAGTTAAAATAAATGCTCTAAATAGTTATAGGGCAGAATTTTCTCTAGTGTTTTACATCTTGAATTCAATCAATATGTATACTTTGAAAACAGCCTATTCTAAGCCAGCATAATTTGAATTAATATTTCCTAAATAAGATTATCACTTCACTATGTCTAGCCCAATGTTAACAGACAACACATTGCTATTTATCAGATACTCATATATTTGTAGATCCTCATGAAACTGAGAAGATGAATTTTATGACTTGAGTATAATTAGGTATTTTACGAGCTTAGATATATGCTGGGTAACACAAGACCAAACTGACTGTTAACAAGTGTTTATTACAATGAAGTGAAAATTTAAAAATATTAAAAGTATATAGGGGAATGGCCCCACCTAGGGATATATCATGTCAGCAGACATCAAACCCAACACTGTTGCAGTGGCCAAGAGTGCTTGCAGACAGGAACCAAGTGTGGCAGTTCCTGGGGAGATCTGGCCATCAACTGACCAGTGCACATGTGGATGCTTGGAGCCAACCATTAGACTGAACTCACAGAAACTGGTGGTGGAGCTGGAAGAAAGACTGGAGGAGTGGAGTGGGGTTGTAACCCCATTGGAAGAACAACATAGGCTGGCCTGACCACCCAACTCTCCCAGAGACTAGACACCAACCAAGAAGTGTACCTGAAGGGATCCATGGCTCCAGATGCATATGTAGCAGAGAATGGCCTTGCCAGACAGCAACTGGAGGGGAGGCCTTTGGTTCCAGGGAGATTTGATGCCCCAGAGTGGGGAGGGAGAGTGTGGGTGGGTGGGGTAGTATTCTTTCATACAGGCAAAAGGGAGGGGGGAAGGCAGATGTGGGATGAGGGAGTGGCAGAGGGGTAACTGGAAAGTGGGTTATCATGGGTTGGGGGATTGGTGGAGGGGTAACTGGGAAGTGGGATATCATTGTGATGTAAATGAATGGGATGATTAATAATAATAATAATAAAGATTCTGCTTGGGGGTGGGAAGGGGAAGAATACTTTCATGTGAATACACACACCCTATAAAAATAAAAAATGCAAAGTACTCCCTTAAGTTAATCAGAATATATATACAAAATTTCAACTACTTAAATAGAAAAAATACAACACATGTGAACTCTGTTTGCAGTTGCCAAAAAAAACCTACAGGGATCCATGAACTGCTGAGATGCCTTAATGAGTAATGGTGCTCACCTCTAAGCCTGATGAGCTTCCCAGGTACCCATACAATGGAAGAAGAAAACTAAATATTTCAAGTTGATGATGTACAAACTGTACTTGAACCTTTGTAGAAGTACTGTGGCCCGTGAGTATGCATGTATGCACATCACATGCACAAACACACACACACACACACACACACACACACTTACAAATAGACAAGTATAAAAGATTGGAGGGAAGCTAGAGTAGTAAGATTTGAAGAGAAAATAGAGGAATTGGGCTAGTTAAGTGAAAGATATAAAAAAAACTATAAAATTTTATTTTACATGTATGAAAGTTTTGCCTGACTATATTTAAATGCACTGCATGAATATTTAGTGCCTTTAAAAACATTTTAAACTTAGTGTGCAACTTTAGGATCAAGCATATCTGTGTCATTTCAACACTGTAAGCCCCTGGTCCATTGACACAGCTCTTGCACTGGCTTTTCCTGATTATAACCCCAGAGCTAAGCCTAATGGCAGCATTTTCACGATCACAGGCCTAATTCCAGACTTTTAGTTTATACACTGACCTTGTCTGGTAAGTTTATTGAGAGCCTAGCCCATCCCTACTGCCCTCATACTTCTAGACCCAGCTCATTTTACACTAACTAGCTCAGGAAAGGCCAGGTCAAGGTACAAAATCACAAAAAATTGAAAGAACAGTATGTCATCCTTCAAACCTGCTAGCCTTATAAAAATGTTCTCCAAAATTTACCTAAATGAAGCCTAGGGCAGAAAATTTACAATAATTATCAAAAATTTAACAAAAAAACCAATGAGTTTAATGAATGTACAAACAATTCACTACACTTGGATATAATAGCAGTAAACACTGTCAGAGGAATTGTCAAGAAAACACTGACATGTGACTGAATGAAATGTCATAGATAATCTAGGATTTAGAGTCTAAATTCAGTAATGAGATAGAAATATTGAGGACTGGAACAGTCTGATATCCCTGGCAGACCTCTCTTCTCCTGCTACTTCTCTGTCCACCTTTATCAGACCTTCAGATATTGAAACATAAATGTTAGCTTCCCTTCCACTACCCATCTTCCCTGCTTCTTGAGTATTCTTGGGCACCCCAGCTGCCCTGCACAGTCTGCTATCCCCAGCAGACCACCATTATCTTACGACTTCCCCACCCACTTTCATCAGACCTGGTAATCCTGAACCATACAGATCTGAAGATCCTGAATCACACAGATCTGCTGAAGTGGTACAAAATAGTCAAAGGATATCTATCAGAGGACTTCCACACCAGTACCACCAACTTTAAACCCCATCCCAATACCTAATATGACAGGAACATCCAGGGATGGCTAAAGGCTACCTAAAGAACACAATGAACAAAAGTCAGGGCAATAGGACACCTTCAAAGCACAACTATCCTTGAATACCCTATAAAAACCAAAGCACAAGAAGATTGCCTTAAATCCAATCTTATAAAGACATTAATGGCTTTTAAAGAAGAAACAAATTCCTTAAAGAAATACAGGAAAATATGATTAAGCAGGTAGATGTCTTTAAAGAGAAAACAAATAAATCCCTTAAATATACAGGACAATAGAATTAAACAGGAAAAGAAAATAAGTAAAACTGTCCAAGTCCTGAAAATTGAAATACAAGCAATAAACCTGAAAATGAAAAACCTAGGGAAGTAAACAGGAACAACAGATGAAAGCATCACCATCAGAATACAGAAAATGGAAGAGAAAATCTCAGATGAAGAAAATAGTAGAAATTACATCAATCAGTGAAAATGTTAAATCTAAAAAATACTTTATGCAAAACATCCAGGAAATCTTGAAAATCATGAAAAGACCTAGCTTAAAAATAATAGGAGTAGCCCCTTCCTGGTCCTGTGGGCTGGGGCAGACACAGAGTTGGTCTGCTCCCGTCCTGTGGAGATACTGACTCCTGAGTCATCCTAGAGGAGCCACTGGACTCAGAGCAGCCGGTAAGAACTCCATCTCACTCCCTAAGCCCCAGAGATACATCTGGGAGCCAGGGACAT
>NW_021604664.1:83046-162887 GCF_004785775.1 Grammomys surdaster | reverse complement strand
CCCCTCCGGAATTCCACTTCCCTTCCTCCTCTGCCTGGTCCTGTGGGATGGGGCAGACACAGAGTTGGTCTGCTCCTGTCCTGTGGAGATACTGACTCCTGAGTCATCCTAGAGGAGCCACTGCATTCAGAGCAGCTGAGGAGCCACTGTACTCAGAGCAGCTGACACTGAGATGATCTACTCCTGTCCTGTGGAGATACTGACTCCTGAGTCATCCTAGAGGAGCCACTGCACTCAGAGCAGCAGAGGAGCCACTGCAATCAGAGCAGCAGACACCAAGATTAGAATCATAAGACTACAGAGACATCTGGACTCTGAGGAGCTCTGCAACAAGCAAGATAACTGGAAATACAGACTCCAGTCTTACACAGTGAGGGCAGGCAACACTAGAGTTAACCAGATGGCGAAAGGCAAGCGCAAGAACATAAGCAACAGAAACCAAAGTTTCTTGGCATCATCAGTTCCCAGTTCTCCCAATATAGCAAGCCCTGAACACCCCATCACACCTGAAAAGCAGGAATCAGAATTAAAATCACTTCTCATGATGATGATAGAGGATTATAAGAAGGAATTAATAACTCCCTTAAAGAAATACAGGAGAGTACAAGTAAACAGATAGAAGCCCTTAAAGAGGAATCACAGAAATCCCTTAAGGAAATGCAAGAAAACACAAAGAAGGAATTAAACAAAAACATTCAGGATCTGAAAATGGAAATAGAAACAATAAAGAAAGCTCAAAGGGAGACAACCATGGAAATAGAAAACTTAAGAAAGAGGTCAGGAGTCATAGACGCAAGCATCACCAACCGAATACAAGAGATAGAAGAGAGAATCTCAAATGCAGAAGATACCATGGAAAATATTGACACAGTTGTCAATGAAAATGCAAAATGCAAAAAACTCCTAACTCAAAACATCCAGGAAATCCAGGACACAATGAGAAGACCAAACCTAAGGATAATAGGTATAGATGAGAATGAAGAGTCCCAACATAAAGGGACAGTAAATATCTTCAACAATATTATTGAGGAGAACTTCCCTAACCTAAAGTCGTGAATAATATAAAATACCTTGGTGTAAATCTAACCAAGCAAGTGAAAGACCTGTATGACAAGAACTTCAAGTCCCTGAAGAAAGAAATTGAAGAAGATCTCAGAAGATGGAAAGACCTCCCATGCTCATGGATTGGCAGGATTAATATAATAAAAATGGCCATCTTGCCAAAAGCAATCTACAGATTCAATGCAATCCCCATTAAAATCCCAACTCAATTCTTCACAGAGTTAGAAAAGGAAATTCTCAAATTCATATGGAATAACAAAAAACCCAGGATAGCGAAAACTATTCTCAACAATAAAAGAACCTCTGGAAGGAATCACCATTCCTGACCTCAAGCTGTACTACAGAGCAATAGTGATAAAAACTACCTGGTATTGGTACAGAGACAGGCAGGAAGATCAATGGAATAGAATTGAAGACCCAGAAATGAACACACACTCCTATGGTCACTTGATCTTTGACAAACGAGCTAATACTGTCCAGTGGATAAAGGACAGCATTTTCAACAAATGGTGCTGGTTCAACTGGAGGACAACATGTAGAAGAATGAAAATTGATCCATTCTTATCTCCTTGTACAAAGCTCAAGTCTAAGTGGATAAAGGACCTCCACATAAAACCAGATACACTGAAACTAATAGAAGAGAAGGTGGGGAAGACCCTCGAATACTTGGGCACAGGGGAAAAGTTCCTGAACAGAACACCAATGGCATATGCTCTAAGATCAAGAATTGACAAATGGGACTTCATAAAATTGCAAAGTTTCTGTAAGGCAAAGGACACTGTCAATAGGACAAACCGACAACCAACAAATTGGGAAAAGATCTTTACCAATCCTACATCTGATAGAGGGCTAATATCCAATATATACAAAGAACTCAAGAAAGTAGACACCAGACAACCAAATTACTCTATTAAAAAATGGGGTATAGAGCTTAACAAAGAATTTTCAATGGAAGAAACTCGAATGACCGAGAAGCACCTAAAGAAATGTTCAATGTCCTTAGTCATCAGGGAAATGCAAATCAAAACAACTCTGAGATTCCATATCACACCAGTCAGAATGGCTAAGATTAAGAACTCAGGTGATAGTAGATGCTGGCGAGGGTGTGGAGAAAGAGGAACACTCCTCCATTGTTGGTGGGACTGCAAGATGGTGCAACCACTTTGGAAATCAGTCTGGTGGTTCCTCAGAAAATTGGACATAGCATTACCTGAGGATCCAGCTATACCACTCCTAGGCATATACCCAGAAGATGCTCGAACATATAACAAGGACATATGCTCAACTATGTTCATAGCAGCCTTATTTATAATAGCCAGGAGCTGGAAAGAACCCAGATGTCCTTCAACTGAGGAATGGATTCAAAAAATGTGGTATATTTACACAATGGAGTATTACTCAGCTATTAAAAACAATGAATTCGAGAGGTTCCTAGGTAAATGGATGGAACTAGAAATTATCATCCTGAGTGAAGTAAGCCAATCACAAAAGAAGACACATGATATTCACTCACTGATTATTGGATATTAGCCCAGAACCTTGAAATGCCCAAGATGCAACTCACAGGCCACATGAAGCTCATAAAAAAGGAAGACCAAGTGGGGGTGATTCAGTTCTTCTTAGAAGGAGCAACAAAATACTCAAGGGAGCAAACATGGAGACAAAGTGAGGGACAGAAACTGAAGGAGGGGCCATTTGAAGACCTTTCCACCTGAGTATCCACCCCATATGCAGTCACCAAAGGTAGATGCTGATGTGGAAGTCAGGAAGTGCATGCTGATAAGGGCCTGATATGGATGTCTCCTCAGAGGCCTTCAAGAGTCTGACATATTCAGAGGCAGATGCTCACAACTAGCCATTGAACTGATCATGAGGTTCTCAATGGAGGAGATAGAGTGAGGACTGAAGGAGCTGAAAAGGGTTTGTGGCACCATGAGGAGAGCAACAATACCAACCAACCACAGCTCCCAGGGTCCTAACCACCAGCCTGGGAGCACTTATGGAGGGATCCAGGGCTTCAGCTGAATATGTAAGAGTAGAGGGCCCTGCCGGGCACAGGTGGAAGATGAATCCTTGACCTCATGAAGGCTGCACGCCCCAGGGGGTGGGAATTTTGAGGGTGGGGAAGTCGAGTGGGGGGGTGTAGGTGGGGGTTACATCCACAGAGAAGAAGGAGGAGGGGTAAGGGGATGGGGGGTTCCCGGGTGGGTGGGGTATGGGGTAAGGGGATAACATATGAAATGTAAATAAAATATCCAATAAAAAAAAGAAAAATAATAATAATAGGAGTAGAAGAAGGTGAAGAGCCCCAGCTCTAAGTCCCAGAAAAATATTTTCAACAAAATTATAGAAGAAAACATTTGAAGCTAAAGAAAGAGTTACCTATAAATATACAAGAAGGTTATAGAACACCAGCCAGACCAGACTAGAAAAGAAAATTCTTCTGAACACATAATAATCAAAACACAAAATCTACAGAACAAAGAAAGACTATTAAAAGTGGCAAAAAGAAAAGACCAGGTAACATACAAAGGCAGACCTATCTGAATTACATCCTACTTCTCAACCTAGAATCTAAAACTCTGAAAGCTAAAAAAAAGGTCCTCAAACAAACAAACAAAAACACCACAGATTCCATCATAGAGTACTATAAAAGCAAAACTTTCAATCATCACAGATGGAGCAAACAAGACAATTCAAGACACATCCAAATTCAAACAATCCACAAATCCAGTTCTATAGAAAATATTAGAAGGAAAGCACCAACCCAAAGAAGATATACTACATCCCAGAAAACACAAAAAATAAGTAACTCCATACCAGAAAAAAACAAAGGAAATACACACACACACACACACACACATACACACACCACAAACATCAAAAGAACAGGAAGTTACAATCATTGGCCATTAATACCTCTCAATATCAAGGGACTCAATTCTGCAATAAAAAGATACAGGTTAACTGAATGGATACAAAAACAGGACCCATCATTCTGCGGCATACAAGAAACACACATCAGCAAAAAGATAGATATTACCTCACAATAACAGGCAGGAAAAAAATTTTGCAAGCAAAGGGACTCGAGAGGCAAGCTGGAATAGCCATTCTAATACATAATAAAATATACTTTTAAATAAAATTAATCACAAGAGACGCTTCATACTCAACAAAGGAAAAAATCTACCGTGATGATATCTCAATTCTGAACATTTATGCTCCAAACACAAAGGCAGCCACATTTGTAAATGAAACATTACTAAAGCTTAAATCACATATTGAAACCTACACATTAATAGTGGGAGATTTGAACACCCAACTCTCACCAATTTATAGATCATTCAGATAAAATAGCACAAAGAAATAAAGAAACTAACAATATTATAAGTCAAATGGACCAAACAGACATGTATGGAATATTTTACCCAAATACAAAAGAATATACTTTCTTCTCAACATCTCATGGATCCTTCTCCAAAATTAGCTATATAGTAGGTCACAAAGCCAGCCTTAACAGATACAAGAAACATTTTGTATTTTATGAGACCATCACGGATTAAAGGTGGATTTTAACAATTACAGTCACACCAGAAAGCCTACACACTCATAGAAAGTGAACAACTCTCTACCCCATGATCTCTTGCTTAGGAAAGTAATAGAAAGAAATTAAAAGTTTTCTTGAATTCAATAAAAATGAAGGCACAATGTATCCAAATTTATACAACATAATAAAAGCAATGCTAAGGGGAAAGTTCTTAGCACTGAGTGCCTCCATGAAAAATTTAGAAATTTCTCATACCAACAATTTAAAAATATAGTTGAAACCTGTAAAAAAAAGAAGCAAGCACACTGAAGAAGAGTAGAAGGCAAGAAATAACCAAAATCAGGGTTGAAATCAATCAGTTAGAAATAAAGAAATCAATACAAATCATCAAGGAAACCAAGAGCTGGTTCTTTGAGAAAATAAAGAAGATAGAAAAACTCTTAGCCAAACTAAACAAAAGACAGAGATACAGTATCCAAAAAAAAAAAAACAATATCAGAAAGAAAAATGGAAGCATCACAACAGACACTGAGTAAATTCAAGTTCTTACTTCAAGAGAGTGTACTATAAAAATTGGAATATCTTAATGACATGGATAATTTCCTAGAACGATAACATTTACCAAAGTTAAATCAAGATCAGGTAAATGATTTAAACATCTCTATAATATCTAAGGACATAAAAGCAGTCAGTCATTGAAAGACTCCCGACCAAAAAATGCCCAGGGCCAAATGGTTTTAGTACAAAATTCTCCAGACATTCAAAGAAGAGCTAATACCAATACGCCTCAAACTATTCCACAAAATAGAAACAGAAGGAACACTGTCAAACTTATTCTAGGAAGTCACAGTCATCCTGATAAGTAAACTACACAGTCAACAAAGGACTTCAGACCAATTTCTCTTCTGAACATTAAGGTAAAAATTCTCAATAAAATACTTGCTAGCTAAATCCAAGAACAAATCAAAAACACCATCCACCATGATCAAGTAGTACAGATACCTTGATAGTAACCAACAGTTCTCTGATTGGATGTAAAACAAACTCAACAAGAAAACTCTTCTTGGTCCTAGGAACCTAGCCAACCAACCATCTAAGCCAAGTAAAATATGATTTGATTATTGGGCTTATCCAAAACTTTCCCTGAGACCTGGTGTATGGATAAGGAACAGCTCCTTCACAAAATCAGGGACCTGTCTGGCTGTGTCAATATTAGCTTGGGTCTAGGGCCTTGAGAACTTTATCCTGAGACTGCAATGTTGTGGGAAGGAACACAATTCCTTCTCTAAAACCAGGAATATTTTTGGCAGAGTTGGGGTCAAGGACTGCACAAGCTATGGTTTCATATCCTGAGACTCCAACTTTTCCTACTATATGGAACTATGATTATCAGCTCCAAGACTGTGCTTGGTCTGTACTGTTCTTGAGATATCCTATGTCTACCCATTGTATGGTAGTGTCTACTTACTTTGTAGTAGTCTCTCATTTTATTTCATGTATCACCTGGGAATAGTATATAAAATTCTATAATAATAAGCTTACTTGACATAAAATATAATTATGCAAGGTCTCCTAATCCCAGCTTTTATATTCCTCATCTTCTCCACTGATAATCCAATAGTAGGTGGTCTGTCCCAAAAGTATTCATACAAATAATAATATATAGACTGATCAGGACATTGTATATGTATTTGTATAGGTATAGGTGTAGGTGTAGGCGAAGGTGTAGGTGTAGGTGTAGGTGTAGGTGAAGGTGTAGGTGTAGGTGTAGGTGTAGGCATAGTATAGGCAGAGGTAAACGCATAGGCGTAGGCGTAGATGTAGGCATAGGTATAGGTATTTGTATATGTATACATGCAGGAAACAATAAGTAATGAAAATGTGGCCATTGAGTTGAAAGTGATCAAGGAAGTAGATAGGAGGGTTTGAAAGTGGAAAATGGTAGAGTAACATGATGTAATTATATTATAATTTCAAATATAAAAGAGCACAATGTCAAAAATTAATAAATGACGGGCATATAAGAAAGAAAAAAACCTCCCAGATCAATGACATAAATGATAACTAGAACAGAACTATAAAAGTAACCTTCCATGAATTAAATACCATGAACATAGACACAAGTACACAGAACATGAAGTAGGTAGTACCAGAAAAGAAAGTCCCTACAGCGTATTATAGTTAAAATTAAATATATAGAACAAACAGATGGCCCTGAAAGCTGTAAAAGAAAAAAAAAATGTCACAAGAGAAACACATCAGACTAACAGCTAATTTCTCAATGGAAACTGGAAAACCTAGAAGAGCCCAAAGAAATGTCTTTCAAGATCAAATAGATCTCAGATGCCAGCCTAACCTACTGTTGTAACCAGCAAAATTATGTTACAGTTTAAGGTAAAACAAAAACTTTCAATGATATAAACAGGCTAGAAGAATTCACTTCTATGAATCCAGCCCTACTTTGAATACAGTAAGCAAAATAATAGATTGTAGAAAGAAATAAGAATAGGAAAGTAATTATAGAAAGAAAAAATGCTGTTGTAGTTACTGAAACACAAAACAGGACAAAGAACACAAACGATAAAATAACGAGCAAAATGAAATCAATCAGCTCATCTCTCAATAATAATTTGAAATACCAATGGCATCGATTCACCAACCAAAAGCACGAGTTAGTTGAATGGATTAAGAAAAAGAATCCATCTGTCTCCTGCTACAAGAAATTCATTTTACCTTGAAGGATAAGTATCACCTTAAAATGAAAGCTTCTATTTTCATTTTTAAACAAATAGAAACAGTAACAGAAGGAAAGTTCCAAACCACATTAAAGTTGGCTTTATTCTGGAGATACAGATATGGTTCAGTATATGTAAGTCAATAGATATAACTGAATTATGTAAGTAGACTAAAAGACAAAATTCATAGGACACTCTATAAATGCAACTTTCTTCAAAAACTAACATGTCTCCATGATAAAAATATCAGGGCTGAAAAGAATATATCTCAGCATAGTAAAGACTATAATATAAAAACCTCACAGCTGCATTATCATAAATGAAGAAAAACTCAAAACAATCCATTAAAATTATGAACAAGATAAAATTTCCCACTATCCCCATTTCTTGAAAGACTAGGTAGAACAAGAAAAGAAAATTAAAGAAATAACACTAGAAAACAAAGAATTCTTATTATCTACATTGCAGATGACAGTATCTTACATATATCTTCAAAATTATACCAGTAGTCTCATAGAAATAAATACTATGAACACTATTTAAAACAAAGTTGCAGTTTACAAATCAGCAGCCTTTCTATATACCAACAAGAAACATAGTGATAAAGATATCACAGAAATACCCCATATGGTGATTTGAATAAGAATGGTTTCAAAGGTTCATGTATTTTCGTGCTTAGAGAGTTACATTAGGATGTATTGCCTTGTTGGAGTAGGTGTCATCTTCTTGGCGGTAAGTGTGGCCATGTTCGATTTTGAGATTTCAGAACCTCAAACTAGACCCAGAAGCGCTCTCTCTCTCTCTCTCTCTCTCTCTCTCTCTCTCTCTCTCTCTCTCTCCCTCCCTCCCTCCCTCCTCCTCCTCCATTCAGATATGGTTGCAGAAGTCTTAGCTACCTCTACAGCACCATGTATGCTCATAATAGACTAAAATTCTGAAATAGTAAGCAAGCCCCAGTTAAATGTTTTTCCTTAGAGGACTTGTCATGGTCATGGTGTCTCTTTACAACAATAGAATACTTACTAAGACACCTCTATTCACAATAGCTTCAAAATTAGCCTAAATAAATTGAGGAAGATACTAGAAGATTCAAAGACCTTCCATGCTCATGGATTCATAGAATAAATAATATGAAAATGACCATTTTATCAAGTCATTTACAGATTTAATGCAACCCCAACCAAAATCTTCATGATATTTTTCACAGAAATAGAAATCCTAAAATTCATATAGAACCACAACGGATAGCCAATGCCATCCTGAACAAAAAGTACAATGCTGGGGAGATTACCTTTCCACATTTTAATCTATGTTACAGAGTCATAGTACTTAAAACAACATGAAATTAACACAAAACAGGCATGTGGACTAATGGAACAAAGTATAAGAGTCAAAGATGAGTGCATATAACTACAGATACATAATATTTTACAAAGATCCTAAAAACGTACACTAGGGGAAAAGCAGCGTCTTCAAGAAAGTATGCTGGAAAAACTGATGTCCACATTAAAAGAAATGAAATTACAACTATGCTAGTGTACAAATCTACCAAATACTGTAATGTGGAACCTGAAAGTGTTAGATGAAAGAATATGTATGACTATAAGATATAGGGAGAGATTTTCTTAATAAGATTCTATTTGTTCAGGAATTAAAGCCCAAAACTGAAAACTGGAACTTCATAAATCTAAAGTTCTTCCACACCACTAAGAAAACAGTTAATCAAGTGAAAAGGAAACCTATAGAGTCAGAGAGAAGCTTTTTCAGCTGTGTATTTGAGAATAATATTAACATCCAGAATATACAAAGGATCAAGAAAACTAGTGATCCTTTTAAAAATAAGCTATGAATTTAAACAGCAAGTTCTCAAAAGAAAAAGGAAAATGGGTAAGAAATATCTTTGGAGATATTTAACAACCTAAATGTCATTCAACTGAAGAATAGATAATGAAAATGTGGTGCATATACAGTAGAATTCTATTCTCCCTTCATTCTAAATAAATATCTTTTCACGCAAAGATAAGTGTAGCTCCCAACCCTTATCACAGAAGTTCCATTTTTTGTAGCAGATACAATCACAAAGAAGGAAATCATTAATTCTGTAGGTAAAGGGATGAACCTAGAAATATTTTACTTAGTGAGTTAGCCAAAACTGAGAAAGACAAACATCATAGACTTACCCTTATTTGTAGATCTTGGCTATAAACATTTAGATGTGAGTGTATAACTTGTAGTACTGCAGCAAGCAGTGCAGGAAAAAGAGATCATGGGACAGAAGATACAGGTAGAGGCTTTAGGGGTAAACATAATAACAATGGAATTAATTTAACTAGGGAATGACGAGGGAGGATATTAAAGAAGGAGAGGGGAAGCAAAAGGATAAACATCCCTAAGAATTTTTAATACATACAAACATACATACATACATACATATATGTATGTATGCATGTATATATAGTATATAAGTGTGTGTGTATGTGTGTGTGTGTGTGTGTGTGTGTATGTGTTTACCCCACCTTGTCACCTGAGTGATAATGCTCCTTCCAAGAGTCTTAGACTATCTAACAAAAACCCCAGTATCTGGCATGAGAAACTTCTTTCTAGTTGCTGATCATGGGAGTTCAAGCAACTCTCCAAACAATATAAACAATTACTGATGGCCTTGGTTGCCTCCCAGAATTTGAAGATAAAACCCTATTGCTGAAGACATGTTATTCAGACATAAGATGTGAAAGAATTAATCTGCAATTGACCTAAAGGCATTTTCCTTGAGGATTATCTTTCATACTATCTGAAAGTGCTATATAACCTACCAAAGAAGAAAATCAATAGGTCTGCCCACATACAAGCCCTATAAACCACAACAATGATCAACATACCAAGACATCCAAGCAAGCAATAGTAGCAATTCTATCTGAGAGTTGATGAAAATCTATCTAATTGGACTTAACTACTATTCAATAAGAAAGAATCCCTATCTGGTTGTACAAACCTAGCCAGCTACACATGGCAGGTGAGGGGATGGATATGATGAGAACCTACTACAACCATTTTCTACACTAGTATAATTTATAGTTGCATTCTAAATACTTACACTCACAGTCATAAATTACTGTATCTCCAATTCCACATCAAAGAAGGTTTTTGCAGCATACAGAGGAAATCACTGAACTCTACAACCAATTAAATGAAGTAAAAAACTGACCACAAGGTGCTCAACCCCAGTTGATACACCTACAGCGCAATCCCTATACCTAAGGCTCATGGAATGTCATGAAAGGGAGGCTGGACAAATCATAAATTCCAGAGGAATAGGATGTGTCCTAGAAGATATTGTCTTGTATATATTATAAGGAAGCTGCACTCCAGAAATCTCAACAACATCGTTTCTTAAATAAGATCTGCATAATGACAATATCAACTGTCATGCTATTGTTGATGGAATAAACCTTACAATGCCACTTACTCAGCTACACAGTGAAGGAAACAAATGGTTAATGAGAAAGAAGTCAGTCTTCTGCAAAAACAAGGCTTTTGATAGATTGTCCAATCTCAAGGAATCAGTCCTAAACTTATATTCTTATGAGCAACAATAAATAGATTCAGTAGGCTATAATTACATATACATTGCGATGTACGTGTGACTATGTGTGCTTGTAACAAAATAACTTAAAAATAGATCATTAATTTGACAGGGAATAAGGGGAACTTGGTGGGACTTGGAAGGGAGAGAAGAAAGGGGTGGAAATGGCTAATATGAAATTCTTTGAATTTAAAATAATCTTAAAATGCAGGCTTTACTTTTTGTGAAAAGACGTAATAAAAGTTATGTGCTGACATTAAAGTGTGGTTCTTAAAACTCCCAGGAGAAAAAGAACAAAAAAGCCCCACCCTATCACATCATCTGGAAACCTTGGATAGAAGACTGATCTGTGAAAATAACAAACCAACACAACCTGAGTTATCAGTTGGTGTCTTGTGAATAATTAATTCGTTAAGAAAACTCTTCCTTAAAGTACAGAGAAGAAAGGGACTTCAGTTTTCTCTGTTATCCAGCAGCTTGTCTAAGTCAGCACAGCAGAAGGAACCTAGAAGGCTGAGTTTGCATGGAGGCAGCAGCAAGAACCAAGAAGGGAACAAAGTTATCCTGTACCAGGTGAGAGCAAGGACAGGACTTACAGAGCAGGTCTCTAAGACAGCTGCACAGAAGGTCATTTTCTTCAGAGATTAGACTGAGTGAAACACTTTCCTATTTGATGTTATGGAAACATAATCATGTCCATTTTTCTGTAATTCTAACCACTCATTAACTTTTTAAATAGGAAGCCCACATATTCCAAGTAACAACTGAAGCTTCCTGCTTATATGTAGCATATCTTCCCAACTGCATACTCTATACAATATTTCTATTATTATTATCTTTATTAATTGTTCCATTTGTTTACATCTTAAATGATATCTCACTTCCCCGTTACCCCCTCCACAAGGCCCCTATCCCATAACCTCCTTCTCCTCCTTCCCCTTTGAATCTATAATGGTGCTCCCCCACCCACTCACCCTCTCTTGCCCCACCCCTCCAGCATCCCCCTACTCTGGGGCATCAGACCTCCACAGGACCAAAGGCGTCCCTTCCCATTGATGTCAGACAAGGCCATTCTCTGCTATCTATGTATCTAGAGCTATGAATTACTCCATGTACACTCCTTGGTTGGTCGTCCAGTTCCTGAGAGTACTGGGTGGTCCAGCCAACTGAAGTTGTTCTTCCTATGGGGTTGCAATCTCTCTCAGCTACTCCAGTCTTTCTGCCAGCTTTCCAACCAGGGTCCCTGAGCTCAGTTTAGTGGTTGGCTCCAAGCATCCATATCTGCATTTGGCCAGTTGCTGGCTGAACCTTTGAAGAAGCAGTCATACCAGGTTCCTGTCAGCAAGTGCCTCTTGGCAACGTCAATAGTGTTGGGTTTCTTGTCTGCAGACAAGATGGATCCCTGGGTGGGACAGCCCCTAGATGGCTCTTCCTTCAGTCTCTGCACCGTTTTCTTTCTCTGTTCTTTCTTTGGACAGAAACATTTCTGGGTTAAAAACTTTGAGATGGATGTGTGGCCCCATCCCACAACCAGGGGCTATACCTATCTACTGGAGGTAGTCTTTACAGGCTCTACCTCTCCTACTCTGCTAAAATCATCCCTGTTGGGTCATGGGAGCCTCTCATTTCCCTGGTATCTGGGACCCTCCAGTGGCTATCCCCAGTTCCTTATCCTCCCCGCCCCCCACTACTACATATTTTTATTCGAATTCCTGACCCTCAGTACCTCACTCCTGTCCTCTTCAGTAACTGATACTGCCACCCTTATTTCTTCCCACTTCTCTCTCCCTCCACAGTGTCTCTTCTTCCACCTTCTCTTATCATGCTGTTCCCCCCTTAATGCCAGACTAAAGCATCCATAACCTGGTCTTTCTTCCTCTTAAGCTCCATATTGTATGTGGGTTGTATCATGGGCTCTGTGAGTTTTTAACTAATATCCACTTATTAGTGATTACATACTATGTGTGTTCTTTTGTGTCTGGGTTACTTCAGGATGATATTTTCTAGTTCCATCCACTTGCCTACGAATTTCATGAAGTCACTGTTTTTAATTGCTTAGTAGTACATTTCCATTGTGTAAATGTACCACATTTTCTGTATCCATTCTTCTGTTGAGGGACATTTAGGTTGTTTTCAGCTTCTGGCTATTATAAATATTATATTATAAATGCTATAAACATGGTGGAACATGTGTCATTGTTATATCTTTGGGGTATATGCTCAGTAGTGGTATAGCTAGATCTTCAGTAGAACTATTTCCAATTTTCTGGGGAACCGTCACACTGATTTCCACAGTGGTTGTACCAGATTGCAATCCCACCAGCAATGAAGCAGTGTTCCTCTTTCTACACATCCTCCCCAGCATCTGCTGTCATCTGAGTTTTTGATTTTAGCCATTCTGACTGATCTGAGGTGGAATCTCAGGGCCATTTTGATTTGCATTTCCCTGAGGACTAAGGATGCTGAACATTTCTTTAAGTGCTTCTCAGCCATCCGAAATTCTTCAGTTGAGAATTCTGTTTAGCTCTGTACACCATTTTTAATAGGGTTATTTGCTTGTCTTGGGCCCAACTTCTTGAGTTCCTTTTATATTTTGGATATTAGCCCTCTATCAGATATAGGGTTGGTAAAGATATTTGTCCCAGTCTGTGGGTTGCTGTTTTCTCTTACTGTCAGTGTCCTTTGCCGTACATAAGCTTTTCAGTTTGATGAGGTCTCATTTGTTGGTTGTCGATCTTTTCTTTAACTGCACACTCAGCATGTCCTCGTCTTAGCCTGTACATTATGAGTGAACCACTGAATCAGTCTTTATTTTTTCACTCAGGCTTGTGTAGTAAACAGTAATAACCTTATTTTGCATACAAGAAAACCTGCCAAAGCTTGCCATTTAAGTGATTTTGTTAAATAAACAGATTTAAGTTCCCTTTAATAAAACTTGCAGACATATATGTGTGCAAACTCATGGCACAACCACTCCATGATATGGTTGAGGGGAAGGTGTTTATTACAGATATGGGAGAGAGAACAGTTCATGGCACCTCGAATAGTGAGAACAGAGAGAGAAAATAGTAGACTAAACAAGGCCTGCAGAGTGAATCAGGCTAGTAGAGAAGGAGGAACACAGGAGAGAGAGACAGAGACAGAGACAGAGAGAGACAGAGAGAGAGACAGAGACAGAGAGAGACAGAGAGACAGACAGAGAGACAGAGACAGACAGAGAGACAGAGACAGACAGACAGAGAAAGACTGAAAGAGAGAGAGAGAGAGAGAGAGAGAGAGAGAGAGAGAGAGAGAGAGAAGAGGAGGAGAGAAGAGAGAAAAGTAGAACAAAAGATGAATACAACAGACCAAGAGAAAGCATAGCTATATTAACAGGAGTATTTTTTAAAAAAGTGAGAAGCTTGAGAAGAGAGAAGCACCTGATGTGGAAAAAGTAAAGGGAGGGTGTTGGTATGTTGTGGTGAGAGGTTTAAAAAAATCTTAGAAGATCTGAGGAAAGCTAGAATTCTAACATGATGATATGGACTCTGAGTTGCTGAGGGAACCTGGAAAGCAGTATGTGCTTTGGTGTTTTAATAGAGATCACAGATAGCCATTTGTCCTTTTTGCCTGTGATAAAATCCACTTTAGAAAACAGGAACTGGCTTTACAAGTTCCAGAGAAATATTGGATTTCATCTAACTGTCAGAATTTTGGGAAATAAGAGTTTCCTTTGGACCTAACAACATGAAATAGTACATTTCAATGCTGTATTCGAATCTTTTTTAACATTATCTATGCCTCCTGGTTTAATGGTATAGCCTGTGCCATAACAGAGCCCTAAGTGAAACACACATGAGAAAAATAGTGAACTAATTAGGCCTAAACCTTTTGTACCAACATTTAGGTTTAGTTTTTTTTTAATTCACCATTTTATCCCTTTACATTTCAAATGGTATCTCCCCTCTTGCTTGTCTCTATGAGGATGCTCCTTCACCCACTCCCGCCTCATAGCTCTAGCATCCCCCTTCACTGGGGCATCAAGCCTCCACAGGACCAAGGACCACCCTTCCTATTGATGCCAGATAAGGCCTTCTTCTGCTACATATGTAGCTGGAGCCATGGTTAGGTTCTTGTATTGAGTGTTTGCAACTATTTGTAATTAAAGCTATTCAAGAATTTAAATATGGGCTTCTTTTCCCTTTGTGCAGCATTAGCTGGATTAGCAGCATTAGTTGGAACATTTAACTCTCATACCAACAGATGCAGACCTTCTATCTGTTGGACTTTTATTAATGTCCTCCCTCCTGTTTGTTTCATGAATACCTGGGAGATTTCACTTTGCATTTATTAAGACTGGTTCATTAAAATACTAATTATAACTATAATTATCTGCTTGTTTATTTCTTTTCTTTTATTGGATATTTTCTTTATTTACATTTCAAATGTTATCCTCTCTCCAGGTCTCCTCTCCAGAAACCACCTATCCCATCCCATCACCCTGCCTCTATGAGGATGTCCCCACCCACCCACCCACTCTTGGCTTCTGCTCTGGCATTCCCCTACACTGGAATATTGAACCCCCACAGGACCAAGGACTGTGCCTCCCACTGATGTCCAACAAGGCCATCTTCTACCACATACGTGGCCAGTGCCATGGGTCCCTCCATGTGTACTCTTTGCTGGATGGTCCAGTCCCCAGGAGCTCTAGGGGGTCTGTCTGGTTGACACTGTTGCTCCTCCCACGGGGCTGAAAACCCCCTCAGCTTTTCAGTCCCTTATCCAACTACTCCATGGGGCACCCTGAGCTCAGTCCAATGATTGGCTGAGAGCATCTATCTCTGTATTTGTCAGGCTTTGCCAGAGCCTCTCAGTAGACAGCTCTTGGGAGCCAACTCTTAGCCAAAAGTGGCTATCATCTCTACAGCCATCTCGAGCCATATACCCTGACAAGAGACTTGTTTTCAACAGCCTACAACAGCTGAGCACACTCTGATAAACATCTTGTTACACTGCTTAGTGCCCCCAGCCCAGCTGCAAGGTGCACATGGTATCCATGGCTACAAGGCACACGATGTAGTGCCTTCAACTGTGCTTGTCCAGGAGGGCAAGGCACACAGTAAAGGGTATAAATACCCAGGATTTCCTTTCAATAAAAGAGACTTGACCAGACTCTGTCTTGTATACATCTTTTGTGTCTCTCACCCCTCTGTCCCCATTCTCTCTCTTACTAGGCCCTGACCCGTGGACCGGAGCAGCAGAACAGGCCATCACAAAGTGGCCCCCGAACTTGGAGCAGCTCAGGTGGTTACAGATAGCCATATCAGGCTCCTGTCAGCAAGCATTTCCTGATATCTGCAACAATGTCTGGGTTTGGTGCCTGTATATGGGGTGCATCCCCAGGTGGGGCAGTCTCTAGATGGCCTTTCCTTCAGTCTCTGCTCCACACAGAATATATTTTGTTCCCCCTTCTAAGAAGCGTTGGGGTTTCTGGCTGATAAAATCACTCTGGAAATCATTCTGGCAGTTCCTCAGAAAATTAGACATAATACTACCTGAGGATCTAACTATAAGTAGAGGATCTACCACTTCTAGGCATATACAAAGAAGATGCTCCAACATGTAATAAGGGCATGTGCTCCATTACATTCATAGCAGCCATATTTATAATAATCAGAAGCTGGAAACAAACCAGATGTCCCTCAACAGAGGAATGGATACCGAAAATGTGGTACACAATACTACTCAGCTATTAAAAACAGTAACTTCATGAAATTCACAGGCAAATGGATAGAAATTGAAAATATCACCCTTAGTGAGGTAACCCAGTCAGAAAAGAACACACATGGTATGTACTCACTGACAAGTGGATATTAGCCTCAAAACTCAGAATGCCCAAGATACAGTTCACAGACCATATGAAGCTCAAGAAGGAAGTGAGGATGCTTCAGTGCTTCTGCTTGTCCATTTCAATAGTTAAAATACTGCAGTGCTGATACCTTCTAGCTGCAGGAGAAATTCACATCTGTTCTTATCCACTGGAGTCTCAAGAGAGATTTATTGTAGTGAAGACTGACAGAGATATATAAAATGAAAACAACAGGAACCCTTGGACAATAACTGCAGTTGTGCGCATTTATTATTGACAAGGCACTGTAGTATAAGATGAACAAAAGGACAATTTGCAAAATGTTTACTTTGTGCTCTCTTAACTAGGGTCTCTGGATCTGAAGAGTACTATTTATATTACAAGTAAGGAACCAGGTTTGGAGAGGTCAGACTCTGGATTAGGAAGTGCATTTCACACTGTTAATTCTGTCATGAGTTGAACACAAAGGCACAGAACTAGTTTCTGTATGGGGCAGGCCCTGCTAGCCATGTATTTCAGGAAGACGATTTCTCTGATTTAAGGCAAAGTATAGAGGAATAATGAGAGAAGTCTTTGCAATGCAGTTACTATTTTCTAGAAACCTTTTTCTTATTTTTACATACATTTTATATGTAGGTCTTTGCTTACATAAAATTACAGCCTTACACCTCAAACTCCATCAGGGACAACTGTAGAAGATTCAAAATATGCTGAATTTTCTACCTGCTCTCCATATCCACCTATCCTCACAACCAGATTAAAATTAACATGAAAAAGATCATAAATCGAGCTACTATTTGTTACTACCAATGCAGCCAAGAGAGACACACTATTTTCTTGACAGACTATTCATTACACAAATTGCATATAAAACATTGTTATTTACATATGAGAAATAATTTACCAGATTCTAAAAAATGAAAGATCATTAAGAATATCCACAGCAAAGAAAAAGAGTTTAGTTTAGCAAAACGGAAGGGTGAATGGACACATATCCCCTGTTCTGAGCATAGAAAGAGGTAAAGTAAGTGGGTGAAGAATAAAGTTGAATGAAAGGAAAGAAATAGCTGATGAAGAATGCATTTGTAAATTATTTAAGAAAAATTGTGCTTCACCTCTTATTTGAATTTATTGGAGAAAATGGGCCTTGGTCTTTCATGTTTTAAATAATAAGTATTTACACCAAGAGCATAAAGTCCATTTTCTTCTGTATCTTCAGGACTTGGGGATGGAATTGTTAATAATTTATCCAATTGAGTAAATCTAATGCTTTGAAGCAAGAAAATAAAAATTCAACATTTCCTGTAGACTTGATAGGCTTAATATGTAATGCTGCAAAAATCATTAAATAAATGTAAAAGTAAACATTATAGCCATAAATTACCTGTGAGAGCTAAACTGATGAATATCTCCAAACTTCTGTTGAAAATCATAGTTCAGTACAAATTTCAAGACAAAGCAAAGCTGACAGTTAAAAGAATAAACTGAATTACAAAGAATTAAAATAACCCCCTTGGACCCTTTACTGACAAAGATGCTACAGTTAATGTTTCCAACCACTTAAATGCAACCGAGAGATGTATTCCAGGGGTCATTATCAAGAAATCCAATAACTGTCTGAGTGGTGTAATTCTAAAATTCCAGCACAGATTCTATTCACACCAAGATTTAGGTAAAGTAGTTTTTACTGACACCTCTTTGTTTAAAGTCATTTCAAGGTTTGTTTTCCATCTATAACATTTTGGACATGATGTGAATACATGTGAGCTTGGCTCATAAAGTGAAAGACGATAACAATGAGCCTTTCTTTACAGCCAGAAGAATGCTCGGCATTATGTAGGCACTAATGTTTTAAGCATGGTAAGCAACTTCTTGAGAAACATTCATTCATTGATGGTATATTATACACGTATTCATCTCTACTTATTCTTTAACAAAGTTGATAAGAGATAATTAAAAACCATACAAACAGATAATGTCTCACCCAAAACTTACCCTTACTTAAATAAGTCTCTTCATTCATTGTTTCCAGGGATGTGAGCGTGTTATATCACATAAGAAATTGCATTGCAGGATTTAGATCTATGCTGAGTCCATTTTTCATTCATGTTGTATCAAAAGTCTAAGAAAATTATGAGGACACAGACTCTGTGATGAAGTTCTAGCCTTTTCTCATGTGCTCTGAATGCAAACAATTGGCTCCAACTAAAATGTCCCCAAGCTAGTAATGAATCGAGTACAAGCAGGTGTGTAAGAAGCCACAAGAAAGGCAATGATTGAAAGGCAGGCTTGGCTCTGAAGTTGACTTTGGCTTCTTATGAGTATTAGTGCTCCTTAAATGCTGATCCATAGTCTTTTCTTCCCAAACTGCCAACAAGAGAACTAGTTCTGTGTTTAGAAACGTTTGTGGTAAGTTGAAATTTCTGACATCATCCAATGATGTGGCTTTGAACATTATAAAAGCACCAGAGTGAATTAAAAGAATAACAACAACAATGACAAAATTCAGGCCATTTACATAGAAGGCTTAAGAAGTAAGTATTACATAAGGAGCCAGAGAGATGGTTCAGCAGTTTAAAGTACTTGCTGCTTTTCCAGAGGATTTAAATTTGTTTCAAGCACCCTTCATTTTTAATGCTACATCCAGGGGATCGAGAGTTCTCCTCTGACCTCTCAGAACACACAGATAAGTCTTTGTTTAAAAAGAAGTAAGATAGCTTAAGACACATCAGAAATGTCCTTTAAAAGGAAGAAGAGGCCCTGGGTAGTGAACTACTCAGGAGAATTCAATGTGATATCAAATGAATGGAAGGGTGGTTAACATACTTGGAATAGAAGCTGGACAGTGCTGACCAAACAAAATGGAGGCAGGATAAACAACCAGTGCTTCAACACCAATTACAAGCTCAAGGTAAGCTTTTCATGTAGTGTCAAAATTATATCAACCAGTTAATGAAATTTCAACTAAGTTGATTGGTTTGATCACAAGTAAAAGCAAAGGTAACTTTTTTCTTTTCAAATAGATGTACTTGAAAGAAGTTCTAAACTGGAAACGGATGCTCAATGTTCATGAAATTGAAGAAAATTTCATCATGATATAGATCAAAGATATACGGTTCGAGGCTCTTATTTCAAATATGGAAACTACCTAAAATTGGACTACTGTAATATCGCTATTGTGTCTTATTTGTTAACATGTAATCAAGTTGGTATTGATGCTACTTGATTTCAATATTCTGAGGCCTACATCTATAGCAAGTAAATTTTATTCAGTGGGTTTGAGCACATTAGAATATTGTTTCTTTATTTAAGGGTAAGAGATATTAAACATTATCAACTTAACATGTTTTCACATCTGTAATTTTCAGTAACTTATGAGACAGACTTCTACAATAAACACACAATAGGCATATTCAAGAAAACAATGTGTTAATAATATATTTGCTTTATTGAAAGAAGAGAAGCTATTCTTTAGCTCTTTAAAGATAAGACTTACAGAATGGTAAAATCAAATTTTCTGTTAGTGTACCCATAGTTAGAAATGTGGCATTCCAAATATTGTAGTGACTAAACAGAATTCAAACCAAAAAAAAATGAAAACAGATATCAATCATAAACCACAGAGAATGCATTCTAGTGTGCACTAACTAGAGACCTATACCACCCTCCAAGAAATAGGCTTAGTTTCATATCAAAGTAAAGTGGACATTTAAATGAATCACCCACAACTCTGATCTTTTAGGAGGAACCCTCCTACTACAATCAGTGTTGGAGTTATGGTCTAAAACATCACTAACCTCAAAGAACATTTTCCTGACATTTGTGTATACTTCTCTCAAGTACTTTATGCAATCACATTCTTTTTTCTACATACCACAGTCTATTAATAAAACCTCAAGTTGCATAAGCATTCTGGAAATCTAACACCCATCTTGGAACACTTTTGCTATATTGGTGATTCACAATATTATTTTCAACTAAAACCTTTGCATACTTGCAAGCAGATATTCTTTATTCTCTGGTAGTGCTCATTGTGTATCCCAGTGTCAGCCCTTGAAATGATTGATCTCTTTCAGCTTCACTTTCTGTATTGACCTATCATAATAGCCTGTTGACAGGACTTCAACATTTGTCAGGCAATATTGCAATAGCCCTTCTCTCACTGAGCGTCATGTCATCATCTAATATAATGAGATTCGTGTGTGCCCTTTCAAAATCTGACCTTGCTAAAAGGCTCACTAACCAGCCAAGCTGATTGTACATATACTTCTGCCAATTCCCTTTTACTAGGTGTAATTTGCAATGGCACTCACATCTGTCCACAGATTTCAGAGCTGTACTCTCTGAAAAGCTTCATGAGTGGCTCTGTACTCTCTGAAAAGCTTCATGAGTGGCTCTGCAACTCTTGTATAATGACTGCATTTATCTTTAAATGTCCTGTATATAATGAACGTACTTAGATAAAATAATTTCACTTCTTCCAGGTATAGAACACAAAGCAGTGATAACCTAGAAAATAACAGTAACAGTAAACAACAAGAAAGTCTACAAAACTTTCCAATGCAGTGACATATAGTAACTACTGCACAAATTATCACCAGATTGAGGAGTTGAAACCAGGGCAGAAATATAAGTACAGATGAATTAAGGGGTTTTGACAGTTTTTGAAAATCTAATTGTGCCAACATTATTTCTTTAATCCATATTTGGATATTGCAATAGCTGGATTGATTGATTAAATATAAGATAATATCCTTGATAAAACTGATGTAATATTACTTTTTATTGAAAATTAATATTTCATTCTTTACTCACTGAAAAATTAAATCATCTCATTTAGCAATATGACTGAAAATTGATAATAAATATTTTAGTAATTTCTTTTTCTTTACAAACGTGTACTGAAAAATTTTGAAAGACAGTACACAGGAGTCTAGAAATAGGCCTAAGCTAACATCAAGTATAATGCTTATTATCTTTTGAATGTTGTCCTAAATTAAGAAAACATGTTGCCAAAACGTTAATGACTGTTAAGTAGAAAACCTCTAATTAAGTAGTTTGATACCAACTTCTCCTTCTCCTTTAACAGGCAGGAGTACATTTATCCATGCATAGATTAGAATGTTCAAGAATGAACATAAAGGCTAGGTTGTATAATAATCTGATTCATTCTTCCTATGTTGACAAAATATACCACAGGCCCACACAAGTAAGTAGTATCCATATGGACACAAAACAGTTTGAAACACAAATAAGATACCATTCAAATTCAGACCGTCTTTTGATAGGAAAAGCTATGTTACCTCAAATGCTATGAGCATTTTAAATCTTCATTCACATGTATATTCTCTCAGGTGGGACAGCAACAAAATAATTCCAGTGAAGCAAAAGCTACTTCAGTCTGAGACTATCCTATGGCGATGTTGGCACAGTATCCTCATACTTGTAGTGGCTGCTCTATCTTTTCAGAGCAATAAGCAGTTAGCCTGTGAAGGTGAGAGCATTCTCCTTAGAAATCTAAAAGGCAGATTATGTTTTCTCTCCTATTTTTAATTCTTCAACAGCTATCACAGCTTTTTCTTTAAAAGAATAAAATTTTCCATGTGATAAATTTGTCATTTTAATGATTTTTAATGGACTGTATTTTGAGCACTTTTAAGTTTGCAGCAAAATCATTCTCATGTGAAATCTTCCCCTATAACCAACATTCACCAAGACTGGCACATTTGTTGTTAAGTTATAAACTGACCTTGACATGTCATTATAACCCAAATCCTCTGGCTTACAATATAATCAGTGTATTTAAGCAAATGGATAAGAATATTTATCAACCCATATAGATTATACTGTGTAGTTTCATGCTGTAAAAAAAAAACTTTTTATATTTAACCTGTATATTCTTATTCTCAATTGGCCTCTGGTAACCACTAATTGTTTTTTGTTTACCATTTCCATGGTTTTGCCTTTTCCAGGATGTCATATAGCTGGAATCATATGGTAAGCAGTATTTTCAGATTTATTTCTTTTCTTTGTAATAAGTATTTAAGGCTCTCTCATGTCTTTCCTTGATTTAATAGATCATGTGTTTCCAGCACTGAGTAATAACTCACTTCCTGGAAGTACAACAGTTGTTAATTCATTTTTACCTATTCTGTTAAATGTTCTCTGAAACCCAAATCTGCAAGTTTGATTACCAGTCTGTGACCCTCTTAAGGTAATGGGCCTATAAGAGATTTATAAAATATGCAGTAACCATCTTATCTCTCTCTAATTACTTTCTGATCACTATGAGATAGTTATATCAAGCTTTCATCATTGTTGTGACCAAACCTCTGAAAGAAGAGAAGAAATATTCAGAGTATCAGTACATCAACTGAATAGTAATAGAGGAAGAAGACAAAACAAGATATCACCTGCAAGGACCTCCTCCTACAGCTAGGTATCACTTTTTAACCTTTGCCACCTCTAAATGAAGGCATTCTGTTATAGGTCCATGAAGAACCAATCCATTGTCAGATGTGAAAACTCATGATGTCTCTGGAGATGCCTTAACAAACACATTCGGAAGTGTGTTCTACTAATCTTCTAGGCTTCTATTAATTCCACATGGTTAACAAGAATACTTTTGTCAGCATAAACATGTTCTTCATCATGATGTTTTCCATTACTACAAGTCCTAAAACACCAGAGATAGTCAACCATGACTGAAACTCATAAGTGTTTCCTTTGTATAAGTTAAACTCTTAAGTCTTTCCTTTGTATAAGTTCTTTTGTCTCAGGTGTTTTGTCACAGCAAAGAGAAGCTAACATACCCAGAAAAGGACCTTTTGGCTATTTCCAAATTGTAACAATTTCATGTTATAATTAAATGACACTAATTTCATTTACTAAGTTGTACAATAATCACTATTATGGGATTTTTTTCATGCTTTCTATCATTCCAAACTGAAATTGTCATTAAACAACAGATCTCTATTCTCCAACACCTTTTTACCTCTTTATACTTATTATATGCAATACAAATATTTGTATAAGTAGGGTATAGTGGTTTGAATGTGAATCTTCCCTATGAGTGCATAGTGTTGAACACTTGGTTCTCAGATGGTGAAAATGTTTGGAAAGATTTAAAAGATGTGGCCTTCTAGAGTAAACATGTTATTGAGGATGGGCTTTAAGAAGAAAAGCCTCACACTATTTCCAGTTCATTCTCTCTGCTTTGTGGTTAGGCTTGAAGATGTGAGTTTTTAGCTTAGTCCTTCAATTGCTATGACTACCATTTGTTGCTAGGCCTCCCCACCATGATGGGTTCTTATACCTCTTGAAATAAAAATCTAAGTAAACCATTCCTTCTATATATTACCTTGGTTGTGGTTTTTAATCACAGTTATAGAAAAGTACAGTTGTGCTAGAATCAATGTGGACAATGGAGGTCCAGATCAAGAGATTTTAGAAAATGACACTATTAAGCCAACTGTGTGATATTTTGGTAAATAATCATCTGCCTTCTGCTGTTGCCCTAAAAACTTCTCTGAGGCTAAACTTAACAGTAATGAACTTATTATTAATGGCTCTTCTATGGGTCTACCATGAAAAGGAGAAAGTAGAACAGAAGGAAAACTTCAATGAAGAGATTGAAGAGAAAAAGAGTAATAGGAAATTTAATGTGGAAGATGGGACTTGTCCTGAAAGAAATATAATCCACCCAGCTCCCTGCCACCCCATTAAAAAGAGATCTTTTATTCTGCACTGGGTTAAGAGCAATGGTGCAAGGACTGACTCAAGCTTCTAATTTCTGAAAGAGAATAAGGGATTTCCTTGTTTATGGGCAGGATGGGGGTTGGGGAGAGCCTGCTCTGACTTAGGTAAATGAGTCTGAAGTGGGCCACAGCTTTGGGCAAAGGCAACAACAGTAATGATCTTCAGCGTTTTAGGAAACTTAACTCTTACTTTATAATTTTCTGTGCTTGAATAAGCCATAAAATGTAACTTTTTTTCATTCTGTGCTAAAAATTTAACTGTTCTGGAGAAATGACATATGCTGTTTAGTAGCAGGGGATTAAGTAAAGGTTAAATTTTTAGAGTTCCTTTCTATCTTGCCCAGGAGCCTCACCTCTTGTTGTTCAGGCATAAAGGAGGCTTGAAGCAATTAATTCTTTGTAATTCAGGAAAAGAAAGTAATGCTCTCAGAAAGAAAAACTTTTACACATGCAAATATGCATAGACACACAAGCATTCATTCACCCATTCACATTTTTGTCAGACTTGACTACTTGTCTCATCCATTCCTCAAGTATTCATGCATACTTACATATGCATACCTATACTCACATGTGTTTATATTCATAGTAATGTACATATGTAATGTATATGTATATATGTTTGGTGTATAGAACAAAAGTTCTCATGAGCAGGTTTCATTGAGTAACACCAGCACAGAAAGAACTCACCCATTCTTGATGAAAAGCCAAGCTCCAACCCTTATTGCTCAGAGAAAGAAAAAGCTCCTACCTTGTTATTGCTGAATCAAAGAAGCCTTTTGAGTAAGAAAAGCCCCTGTCTTTGTCAGTATGAAAAAAAACTGGTGTTAAGAAAAAAATTGTATCATGGTAAAAACAACAACAACAAAAAAAACAAAACAAACAACAACAATAACCCTGCCTGTTCTCTCTTCTCTGCGGTCTTATTATTGCTCCTAGTTCTTGTACTTTCTCAGGATACACGTTTTCATAGTATTCTAAACATCCTTTATTTTTTCAAAAATTAACAAGTCCAAAACATAAATTCAAATCATTAATTGAATAAGAAGTTACCGCAGAATTGATTACATGAGTTTCCGTTAAGAATAGTTATCTAATTAAACATGCATTATCTGTCACTAGCTCCATAGTTCATTAAGAGTTTGAAACAATAATCCTTGATGTTATGTATAGATAGAGTCAACGTATCATTTTCTTTCCTTGCACCCACAATAAATTGTTCACTCCCAGTTTATGGCCTTTAGATATCAGATAATACATTCATAACTAGCCTAGAAGGAATATTTTCCCTGAATATAAATTTTTAAGCCTGTTTTCCATCCTAGTCCAATTAGCTCATGACACCTAAAGGTTTTTATAGAGTCCTTCATACTACAGAGAACTCAAAACTACCTGAATAAACTTAAGAATTCTGTAGAATCATTATTAGGAATTATGAAATCCTTAATTTGTCTATATAACATTGCTACAAGAGAGTACATCTTCATTGATCTGCAGAAAATCTGCCCAATACAGTGGTTAAAGCCCAGCAATTAAACTATTTTAATAATGAAAGAAAAGGCATATCAGCTGCAAGAAATACTGAGATGAAGTTTCTTAGAGCTCACACGTCACAGACAATGCAATACAGTGGGTCATCTCCAGGAAATTTGTTTGCTACCTTTAGTTTCTCCTAGATGGCTTCTGACATTTGTTGTTCTTAGAAATTAAATGAAGATACTGCTGGATGTGTGATTGAGGGGACAGGGTTTAATCCCACAATAATAGTCAAACATAGCCGTTGCATCCGTGTGTGTTGACTTTAGAGACATGAACTGTGAAAGAGTAAAGTGTTTTTGACTTCTTCCTCTGAGGTTTCAGAGAACCATGGAAGTCAGGCAGTGTGTGACATGGCAGTCCTTGCATGAAGGTCTTGGAAAGTCAAAAGGACATTTGTGAAAGTGGAGACTTCAATAGACTGAAGATCCCAGAGCTTCTAAGGAGTGCTGCAAACAGGAAGTCGTATTGACATGAAGGAAATATATGTTGCAGAGAGCCAAACTGGAGGGACAAAGATATCTAAGCCCTTTGAAACTGGACAAAGACCTACTGGGTTTAATTTTTGCCACATTGGGTTTTATTCATGGTTTTTATTTCCTCACTATGCTCTCAATCTTTTATTTTTGAATGCTAATATACATTCTGTGCTGTGGCAATGCAGTATTCTGAAAACATCTCTCACATTCTAAGAGACTGGAACTTTTGCTGCATCTGACACTCAAAACTGATAATAGATCTTGAGCAAAGAACACTGTCAACAGGACAAAATGGCAACCTACAGACTGGGAAAAGATCTTTACCAACGTTACATCTGATAGAGGGCTAATATCCAATATATACAAAGAACTCAAGAAGTTAGACTTCAGAGAACCAAATAACCCTATTAAAAATAACCTATTAAAATTGCAACACAGAGCTGAACAAAGAATTCTCAACTGAGGAATCTTGAATGGCCAAGAAACACATAAAGAAATGTTCAACATCCTTAGTCATCAGGGAAATGCAAACCAAAATGATCCTAAGATTCCACCTCACATCAGTCAGAATGGCTAAGATCAAAAACTTCATTGATAGCAGATGCTGGAGAGGATGTAGAGAAAGAGGAACACTCTTCCATTGTTAGTGGGATTGCAAGCTGGTACAACTACTCTGGAAATCAGTTTGGTTGTTGATCAGAAAAATGGATATAGCATTACCTGAGGACCCAGCTATACCAGTCCTGAGCATATACCCAAGAGATACTCCACTATATAACAAGAACACATGCCCCACTATGTTCATAGCAGCCTTATTTATAACAACCAGAAGCTGGAAAGAACCTGATTGTCCCTCAACAGAGAAATGGATACAGAAAATATGGTACATTTACACAATGAAATTTACTCAGCAATTAAAAACAATGACTTCATGAAATTTGCAGGCACATGGATGGAACTAAAAAATGTCAACCTGAGTAATATAACCCGGGTACAAAAAACATACATGGTATGTATTCACTGATGAGTGGATATTAGGAAAAAAAATCTCTGAATACTCACAACACAGCTCACAGACCATATGAAGATCAAGAAGAAGAAAAAGCGAAGTGTAAATGCTTCAGTCCTACTTAGAAGGAGGAACAAAACATTTACAAAAGGTAGAGGGAGGGAGGTACTTGGGACGGAGAGAAAATGAGGGGAAAGGTGGGCTGGATTTGGTGTGACAGGAGATATGGGAGAAGTACAGAGGGTCAGGAAATTGAATGGAAATGTGTAGCAGTGGGGAATGTGGAACTGGAGGTAGCCACTAAAAAGTCCCAGATGTCAGGACAACAAGAGGCCACCAGGACCCAACGGGGATGAAAATAGCGTAAATACTCAACAAAGGGGAGAGAGAATGAAGTATATGTAGAAACCATATCCAGAGTTTAGGCATGGCCCCTCAGTTGAGGAATGGGGACACTCACCCATCTCAAAAATATTAACCCAGAATTGTTCTTGTTTAAAGGAAATGCAGGGACAAAGAGAGGAGCAGAGACTGAAGGAAAGGTCATCCAGAGACTTCCCCACCTAGGGATCCATCCCACCTGCAGACACCAAATCCAGACACTATTGCTGAAACTAAGAAGGGTTTCCTGACTAGAGTCTGATATAGCTGTCCTCTGAGATGCTATGACAGAGCCTGACCAATACAGAGGAGGATGTTTGCAGCCAACCATTGGACTGAGCACAGGGACCTTAAAGGAGGAGTTGGGGGAAGGACTAAAGGATATGAAGGGGTTTGCAACCCCAAAGGAAGAAGAAAAATATCAACCAACCAGACTCCCCAGGGCTCCCAGGGACTAAGCCACCAACCAAAATATACATGGAGGGACCAATGACTTCAGCTGCATATATAGCAAAAGATTGCCTTGGTTCTATGGAGGCTTGATACCCCAGTGTAGCGGAATGCTAGGGCAGTGAGGCAGGAGTGGGTAGGTGGGGGAGCATCTTCATAGAAGCACAGAGGAGAGGAATTGGATAGGGGGTTTGCAGAGGGGAAATCAGGAGGGCAGTAACATTTCAAATGTAAATAAATAAAATAATCATTCAAAAAAGAAAATGTCTAACTTGGCACAAGATGGAATAAGTGAGGGTAAGTAATTATCTTTGAGATGGAGCTCACTCACTAACTATTCAGAGAACATGTCCCTATTTTTAATTTTTTCCTCAGAAATGAATGAAGACTTTAATCCAATCCCAGGCTCACAGTAAGTGTACTTCCTAATATATAACCATGACAATTACTCTTCAGGATATCCATTTTTCTTTTAAGAATAAAGGCTTACTGAAAAGCATCAAAAGATTAGTTTCCTTTCTATCGATAAATAAATAAATAAACAAATAGTATTAGATTCTTCAAAAAATATCCTACTGTGTTTGTTTAACCTGACTTTAAGAGAACAATGTAGTAAACAACCGTACTTGTTTCAAATTCTCCATATAATCAAAATTTACAACTTAAGCTAATGCATAGCTGTAATCTCAAATTGATGATGACTAAAATTAATCACTAATGTATTTAATCTACAAGTTTATAGATTCATACATGATGTGAGGTTGTTAGTAAATGATCTTAGGTATGTGTAACATGAGAATTATGGATGATATATAATGATTTAAAATTTTTAGGTTTTAAGTTTACCACACTGTACTGGTTGGTTTTGTGTCAACTAGACAACAAGCAGAGAAAGGAGCTTCCCTTGAGAAAATGCCTCCATGAGATCCAGCTGTAAGGCATTCTCTCAATTAGTGATCAAGGAGGGGAGGGCTTCTTGTGGGTGGTGCCCTGCGCTGGTAGTCCTGGGTTCTATAAGAAAGCAAGCTGAGCAAGGCAGGGGAAGCAAGCCAGAAAGAAGCATCCCTCCATGGCCTCTGCATCAGCTCCTGCTTCCTGATCTGCTTGAGCTGCAGTCCTGACCTCCTTTGATGATGAACAGTAATGTGGAAGTGTAACTGAATAAACCCTTTCCTTCCCAACTTGCATCTTGGCCATGATGTTTGTGCAGGAATAGAAACCCTGACTAAGACATACACTAATGTTAAACCTCTACTTAAATCAGTGGAGTTCTCATAAGATATTAATATACTCTTTGTAACAGTTATACATTCTGAGTACTAAAGCTTTAGAAAGACAAAATGAAATAATGTCATAAGATCAAATTTTTAAATTTCTTTTGATCATTTTAAATTTTCTTATGTCTATTTTGGTAACTTTTTAAGCTTTATTTTTACTGCAGCTCAAAGACATGTCTGCATGAACTTGGTTGCAAACATTTATTAACTGCTTTCTCCACTGGAAGGATTCCAAAACAAATGAAAAGAGATAATAGTCCTGCTGATATATCTAAAACATCTCTTTTTATCAGCATAGGAAAACTCAGGTCTCTCATGGCACATTCCATAGCCTCTAAGGACAAGCAAGTCATAATTGAATACATAAATAACACATAATTAACTTCTCAGGAGCAACTCTTGCCAAAGCAATTTAGAATTTAAATTTTAACTGTTTTTGTAAAGTTTTAGTAGTCCATACTTAATTGTAACCACAATTGATTGACATTTATGAGGACCTTATTGATTTAAGTAGATGTTTAACATTTGATCTCAATGTGTTTAACATCGAATTTTACAGTTTTACTATCATCATAAATATTATGCTAAATCTCATGTTTCACATACCTTAAATCATTAATCAACACCCTTACAACTTGCCTAAATCTTCTATACTTCTTTTCCATTCTGGAAACATCTAGACATTTTAACCTTTACTGTATGAATATTTGCTGTCATATGCTGAAAGAATGTAATTTATCTTTTTATATTGCAGCGGTTAAAATGAAGAGGTTATCTTGAGTCTCACAAAAGACTTTGAACTTTTAAACAGTGTTGAGGTGGCAAATAACTGTGAGGAACTTCTTTTCAAGTTGGAATAAGTGCACTACGTATTAAGATATAGGGTGAGTTTATGAGGTACAGAAAGTTAAGCGTCGTAGAGCAATATTTTTTTGGAAGTTGGGAGGAGCTAAGGTGGGAGGCATGAGGAGAGGAAGGGGAGTAAGGAGAGGAAGATGAAAAGCTAGGGGAGAGAGATGAGATGGGGGAGAGGGGAAACATGGAAGCAGTTGTGTGCATGTCTCTAGCAGTCAAAGGTAGTTGGGTTATCTAGGTTGTATATTGGGTTACACCTCTGATTGTGTGGGAATCTTGTTATTGAGCATTACCAAACATATAAAGCCTTTGGATAATCTAAGCATTAGAGTCTCATTTGTACAGAGCCTGCCCCACGCTAGTGTCTCATGGGTGGTAGGGCTGGTGTCTCTGACTGCCTGAGTGGACGATTCAAGCTGAGCAGTGGTGGTATGCCTCCACCACTCCTGGCTGCAGGCCTAGGCTAGTTGGGAACATGGCGGCTAATTGAGAAAAACCAGATAGAATGCCGCCAATTTAAATATCTCCCGCTACAAAGTGTAGTGGTTTGAATAAGAATGGCTGCCATAAACATTTGAACACTTGGCCAGTTCGGTATGCTTTCTTGGAGGTTAAGGAAGTGTGTTCTTTATGAAGGAAGTATGTGACTGGAGGTGTTCTTTTAGGGTAAAAACCTTTGCTCATGTGAAAACATATGTGTTTTCAGCTTCTTGCTCCTGCTGCCATGCCTGACCCTTGCTGCCATCCTTTCCTGTCATGATAAACTCTGTGTTTAGAACCACAAACTCATATAAACTTACAAATAAGTTACTTTGCTATTTTGCCATAACAGAAAATTTACTAATACAAATCATATTTCTCCAACTGTGTTGTATTTGTTCCTTGGCATAATGCTCCCAAGATTTACCCATGTTGCAGCTGTTAGAATTTCATTCATTTTAGTGATTAGATATACTTGTTTGTATATAAGAATCAGGAATTGTTTACCCGTTAATCCACTGATGGACATTTAATTGAATACATTTTTGGTGATTGTGAATAATGATACAAACAGTTTGGTGTGCAAGTCTCTGACTGAGGCACTGTTTTTAGTTCTTATCCAGGAGATAAATTATGTGTCATATGGTAATGCTATGTTTAGCTTTTTAAGGGGCTGCCAAACTTTTCAACAGCAACTGCACATATATATTCCCACATGCAACACATAAGAATTCAAATTTGCAGCTTTTTGTGGGACCCAGGCAGTGTGGTTAGTTCAAGTAAGGATGACTTCACATCCTACAGGCAGTGTGGTCAGTTCAAGTAAGGATGACTTCACAAGCACTTGGTCTAGGCATTAATTACCATAAGATATTATAACTTACCATTATCAGATCTACAGTTCTCCACTAGAATTTTCTTCACCCATACTTCTCTTTATACATTTGACTTAACTAGTATACTAAAAATAAAAAAATCAATTCACTCTTCCTGTGGCTTCTAACCTGGAGCAACAGTCTAAGACACATTTAAATTGCTAGCTCAACAAGATCATCAAAGTTTACCACATTTCCAGGCCTTACTACTTACTTGACCACTGTTTGTTTTTCCTGAACTCACCTTGTGCCATTCAGCATGTTTGTTCACATCTTGGCTGCTATCTCCCTAAGGCCACTTTTCTCTTGTTAAAATGAGATACAATGCCCTTCTTTTTATTCTGATATGACACTAACTATGCTATCTTATTATTGGCAAGCTTGTATTAAAAAGAATCCTCAGCCATAGAAGAAGGCTTAATAACAAATATATACTTCAACAGAAACCCCCTTAACTTTTTTTTATGTTTTTACCTTTCCCTCATTCATCTGCCTCCTTCCAACTTGAGTCCAGTGATGAATATGACAACAGTTTCCAAACATCTCTTTGCCTCCAAAGATTTTTTTGCTAAACCTAAAGATTCAGGATACATAATGTGTCTTCATTTAATGATCAGGTATTCAGTATTATTCAAAAGTCTGAAAGTAGCAGACTTGAACTCCGAAAATCACCCAAACATTTTTCTCAAGACATTTCTTGCTGTTCTTTAATGGCGTTTTCTTGCCCCAAACTGGCCTGACCAGTGAGCTCATCTGCTATCTGTCACCCAGCTTGGTCCTTGTACTTTCCATCCACCATGATCTTATGTCTAAAGATTTTCCATATTTTGTTTAAAGTTAGGTTTCGTTTTCCCAATAAACTCATCTTTATTGCTTCAGACATGAGCTACTCATTCCTATCCCATAAACTTCTGACAGCTTTCACCCCGACAGAGTACAAGGAGCCTAGTGATGGATGCCTGCCAACATGCTCATCTTGGTAGGAGCTGATAATCCCCAGGTATCTGAGAGATCACACTTGAGCTACACTGGAGGGAGACTCTGTACTTGGCTTTTCTCATTTCCAAAACTTAAAGATAGGTCTAATGGTGAAAACTAGAACAGGAATGTATATCCTTTACCAGCCTAACATGGTTTATAATATCTGTTTTATGTTTAGCATAATCTGAAAAGCTTGCACAAATATGTCACTACAATAGGGCATATGGCTGGCTGACATATTGTCTCTGTATTTGTATTAGTTACTTTTGTTATTGCAGGAATACATAACTAAAGGCATCTAATGAAGTATTTATTTTGCCTCACATTTAAGGAGAAATCCTTTGGCACCAAAGTTAGCATCACGAGCAGGAGCTTACTGATCACATTGCATCTGTTGCAAGGGGTAGAGTGATGAATAGTTCTACTCAGCTAACTTTATCCTTTGCAATGCAGTCTGGCTGTCAGACCATGAAGTAGTGCCACTCTCATTTAGTGGCAATTAACCTAATCTAGATAACCCTCCTTGTTACACACAGAAGAGTATTCCTTTTGTAACTGTAAATACTATTAAGTTGACAATGAATAAAAATCAATCAAAAGTTCACTCCTTCTTAACTTGACATCTAAGCTTATGAATTCATCGCTTTCCACTGATACATGGAAATAAGAGTTGAACCCAAGAGTGGATAGTGCAATAGAATTTTCAGTCAGCAGCATGTGATGGAATGATAAAGTTAAAATAGCAAGACTCAGAGCTTAGACATGTTTATAGCAGTTGATCTGTGTCTATTGAGAATTTAAAAATAGTGTACTTCTGCACAATTCAGGAAAAGCAAAACTGTACCCAAAGTCATCCTATTAGAACAAGGTGATAAGTAATGTGGCAAATTTTGCTGTTAGCTGTTTGAAGTAAAACAGAAAAACTTATCATAAGGGGATGAACAAACTAGGAAAAGAAGTCAAAAATTGGGAAAGAGGAAGTTGTATCTTTAATTTATGCAATATCAGTTTCTGTAACAAGAGGATCTTCATTTTCACTAATTGAGCCATGGACTTCTTTGATTTTTCATTAAGGATTTATCTTAATTTAAAAATGGCTTCTAAGGGCCAGGCATGGTGGCAAACACCTTTAGTCCCTGCAGCGAGGAAGGAATCAGGCAGATCTATGTGAGTTCCAAGTCAGCCATGGTTATTATACTGAGACTCCATCTAAAAGTAGCTAAAGTAAAAAGGCTCTTCACTTATGTGCTTCTATTTGTGTATTTTTGTAGTTATAACTATAAGTATAAATTAATTCTACAACACACAGCTAGCATTAGATTAATCCTGACACCCCCACACATACACACACACATACACACACATACACACACACACACACACACATACACACACACATACACACACACACATACACACACACACATACACACACACACATACACACACACACACACACACACACGAGTTTGTGAATTAAGACATGAGTATGCATTCTATAGAGTGAAAAGTATGCTGTTCAGTGTCAATTTCACATCTGTATCAGATTGATAGAGACCCTGTCTTTAATGAACAGTTAATATGAGCCTTGTTTCCAGGATAGCCAGGGCTATACAAAGAAACTCTGTCTCAAAAAACAACAACAACAAAAACAACAACAACAAAAAATGAGACTTGTATTTGAATGCTTAGTCCTCAACTAGTGGACTAATCTTTAGGAGGTGGAGGAAGTGGCCACTGGATGTGGGACTGTGCAAGGGTATCCTGTGTAGCAGGTGCCTAGAACCCTGAGACTCTACAGACTTTTCGTGGGATTCTGTGTGAGAACCAGCAGGAGTTTGACACCCCCACCCCCGCCCCAGAATCCAGGATCCTGAAAAGCAATCATGGTCTCCATAGAATTACATTGTTCAGTCACATAGGCCAGGCTATAGGCCTCAGGCCCTAGAGATTTACATACTAATGAAGGCCAGAGGGGAGAGCAAATTAAGCATGCCTCCCCCCAGATCCTCCCCCAATCCTCCCCCTTTCTCCCCCCCTATATAGCTCAGGACTGCCCTGAGTTTTTGGGGGTACACCTAGATCCATCTATCATCCGCCATGACAATAAACCTTTTTGGAACCAAGGACTTCCTCGTGTTATTGGGGCCTGCCGCCACCAAAGCCTCTAGGCCGCTGGAACTATAGGGTTCCTCCCGAATGTGGGACCCGCCACATCGTGGAAGCCCCTCCAGGACCACACCGCTGTGGTGGCCTCTAAATTTTCACCACAACTGAGAACAGGCCTTGAGGTCTTAATAACCCAAATCCACTTTCTATTCTCTCTCCATTTGTACAGCAACTCAGATCTCACTTCCATTGTTGTGCTTTCTTGCCCTTCATGATGGGATAAAAACACTTCATTTTAAGCCCAAATAAGCCTCCCCACCTTTAACTTGTTCATTCCAGGTATATTGCCACAGCAAGAGAAGTATTTACCACTGACATTTATATTGATTATCAACTTCACAAGACATAGAATCATCCTGGAGATAAAACATTGGAAGTAGCTATAAAGGATATTCAAAATTCATTAATTGATACAGCTAGTACCATCTTAAACTTTACTAGAACTATGCTCAGATTGCATTAAAAAGTGAGAAAGAGCTGAGAGGAAACACCCATCAATCTTGGTTTTCTGACTATGGATTCAATGTGACTACCAGCCTGATGTTCCTGCTACCATGCCTTTGCTGTTAAGTTCATTTTTGGCTCAAACAAAATGAAGACAGAATGGCTTATATTTTTAAATAAAAGTATAGATGTTTAAATCCACTATCCTACAGATTAGTTATATAAGAGATAACTCATTTGGTCTCACAATTCATGCTAAACTATATTAAAGCATTTTTCTTTCCCTAGCCTTCTCTTGATGTGTGATATGGGTAGAGCAGGAAGTATGATAAGCAAAACAGGCAATAACATCTCAGTGTGAGATCAGGCAACATAATATTTTTATATTTCTGTCTATTTTTAAAATGTCACGTGGTCCCCCTGATGCTAGATGTGTACTTACTCAGCAGTCTTCACATCCAGAGATCTCTGAATTCCTAGAGATGAAGTAAATCTTATTACACGAATGTAACATTTCCCTATTCCTGATTTCTTCAAAGCTAGTGTAGGAGAAAGCACGGGATTCCTTTAACATAGAGGCAGAAGGCAGCTGAACTCACCCCAATCAACTGACAACAACACTTTTCTGCTCTTGCCTGGGTAAAAATAAGTAAATAATAGTGAGGCACTGAGGACTAATTCCTTCATGCATGTAATACCGATACAAATGAGTTACTTCTCTTTTCCTATGACTTCACCTCAAGTTTTCTATTGTGTCAACAGATTTATGAGATAGGAGTACAGGGAAAAAGTCCAGCATCTTAAACCACTTAAGCGCTGCATTAAAGAAACATCATTTATTTAATCAGTGTTATATTATAACATTATGCATATATTACTATATATAATAGATAGATTAAATATGACATTATCTTTATGCATCCCTCATTGTTCATAGTCACCATCATCAGATCAGTTCTGTGGTTTCTTTATGTAGAAAAACAGAACATTTAAGAAAAAAATCACACATGTGCAACATAACTCTTAGCTTACTGGAAAAGTTAGTGAAAAGGCATACTAATGAATTGCCTTGCACCTTTTAATGAAGAATTAAATAACACTGCAGAAAACTTAATTAATTTAGGAATTCATTTGAGAGATCAGGAGATGCTGAGTTAGTGCACAAAAGACCAGAATTGTTTTGACGTTATTCAATTGATGGCCAGCAAATTCTAGTTTATCCTAATTTCTCACACCAATTCATTATTTTATCAATTACTTTTTTTCTAATAAAAAAACTGTATTTACTTAGAAGCATTCAGAATGTCAACAAAACAACCGCAATTTTTTTTTTTTTTGCAATTACAGAGTGGTATTCAGTTAACAGAACAACAATTATCTTCATATAAGCTGCATCAGAGACAACTGAAAATGAAAAAAAAGACAAAAATAAAATCAAAAGAAAAAAAAACAAAAACCAAACTACTGTCCCCATATATAACTAATTTGTGCTGTGCACCAACAAGAACCTGCTTTAAATTTCCATGCCAATTTACAACCCCCAGACTGTACCAAGCAAGGTTAGTGGCTATTGAAAATACCACCAGGACAGGGCTATCTAAAGACACATTCGGTAGTGTGTTAACTATACAAAAAAAGACGCTGTACAGTTTAAAAACAAATCTTACACAGCCTTACATTTCAATTTTTTTCTTTAAAAGGAGTGAGTAGTGTACAGGGGGGTTAAATGCTTTATAGACAAGAAAAAAACTGTGCTAGAACCAACTTATTCATCATCATCATCTTCATCTTCCTCTTCTTCCTCCTCTTCCTCATCCTCTTCATCTTCCTCATCATCTTCCTCTTCCTTCTTTTTCTTGCTCTTTTCAGCCTTGACCACCCCCTTTTTCACTGCATCAGGTTTTCCTTTAGCTCTGTAGGCAGCAATGTCCTTCTCATACTTCTCCTTCAGCTTGACAGCCTTCTTCTCGTAGGGCTGCTTGTCATCCGCTGCAGTGTTGTTCCACATCTCTCCTAGCTCCTTTGCAACATCACCAATGGATAAGCCAGGATGCTCGCCTTTGATTTTTGGGCGGTACTCAGAACAGAACAAGAAGAAGGCCGAAGGAGGCCTCTTGGATGCATTGGGGTCCTTGAACTTCTTTTTGGTCTCCCCTTTGGGAGGGATGTAGGTTTTCATTTCTCTTTCATAACAAGCCTTGTCAGCCTTTGCCATATCTTCAAATTTCCCCTTTTCTTTAGCAGACATAGTCTTCCACCTCTCTGAGCACTTCTTGGAGAACTCTGAGAAGCTGACAGAAGCATCCAGGTGCTTCTTCTTGTGCTCCTCCCGGCAGGTTTGCGCAAAAATGCATATGAGGACATTTTGCCTCTCGGCTTCTTTGGATCTCCTTTGCCCGTGTTTAGTTGATTTTCTTCCGTGAGGCACAGAGTCTCCCAGTGCCCGTCCGGCTCTCGCTTGCCCCGGCGCTGTCTCTATGGAGCTCAGTGTACTGCAATGGCTGTGAGAGCGGGAGCCAGTCGCAGCCTCCTCACTCTCTCCGCTCTGTAACCTCAATTACTTTTGATATCATAACTCACCATTTCCTACTACATTGCTAGAATCATTTTATAGAGACAACTGCTTCCATCTTCTTGCTATACCATGTATTGTTCTGGGAGACTTGCCTCTACTGAAAAGACGTTAGTTAGAACATGATTTGTTGTTGTTGTTGTTGTTGTTAATAAAAATCCAAATCATGATCTATCCAGGACAGGAATTATATAACCTATGGCCAAAAAGAAGACTAAAATGACCCTGAGGTGTGTGCCAATCAACCCTGGACCAGCAATACTTCGTGTGCTGAATTCTGGCTCTCAAAGTGGTTGAGAGAGAAACAGATGCATAATGGAAATGGGTTCAAATCTTTTTTTGAGAAAAATATAACATCAAGATCACTATGAATGGATAACAAACCATAATCAAAATCAACAAGGATGACAGAGGGTAAGCTTCATTAGCAAGAATCAGAAGAACTGACATAGATAGATTTGGACTTCAAGGATGGTAAAACCTGGAACTGCCAGTTAATAAATGTGTGCTACTACCGTGAACAATGGAAGAAATCAAACAGGAAACAAAAATACAAACAAGAGCACAACTAACAAGCATGCAACCTTATGAAAAATCATAAAACCATAAAAATCCACTTGCAACATAAAAAGGCAAAAATGTCAGTTGGATACAGACAGAACTGACAAAAAAGAAAAAGAAATCAGGAATATAATGCCAGCAGCAGAGAGAGAGAGGAAGAGAGAGACATAGTGATGGAAGACAAATGTTGCAAACTACAAAGTGAATGAAGAAAGTTGTAGTTTATATCAGAGAAATTCACAGAAGGTAAAGAGTGCATGAGAAGAAAACTTTCTAGAAACTAAATATCTAAGAATGTTCCAACACTAATAAAAATAAGATAAATATATCAATAATAACCTACAGCCACAGTTACACTGATTCCTAAACCACATAAAGACACAAGAAAGAAAGAGAACTTCAGGCCAATTTCCCTTATGATTATTGATGGAAAAATACTCAACAAAATTCTCCCAAACAGAATCCAAGAACAAATCAAAATGTTCAATCACCACAATTTAGTATGCCTCATTCTGGGGATACAGGGATGGTTCAGTATAGGGAAATCTATCAACGTAATCCACTATATAAATAAACTCAAAGAATGAAACCACATGATCATCTCATTAGATGCTGAAAAAACATTTGACAAATTTCAACACCCCTTCATGACAAAAGTCTTGGAAAGATCAGAAATTGAAGGCTCATACCTAAACATAATAAAAGTAATATACAGCAAACCAGTAGCCAATATCAAACTAAATGCAGAGACAATTAAAGTGATCCTATTAAAATCAGAGACTAGACAAGGCTGCCCACTCTCTCCATATCTATTGAATATAGTACTTGAAGTACTAGCCAGAGCAATTAGACAACAAAAGGAGGTCAAAGTGAAAGGAAGACATTGAAATATCACTATCTGCAGATGATATGGTAGTATACTTAAGTGACCCCAAACTTATACCAGAGAACTCCTAAACCTGATAAATAACTTCAGCAAAGTGGCTGGATATAAAATCAACTCAAATAAATCAGTAGCCTTCCTCTACTCAATGGGTAAATGGTTTGAGAAACAAATTAGGAAAATAGAATCCTTCACAATAGTCACAAATTACATAAAATGTCTTAGATGTGACTCTAACAAAGCAAGTGAAAGATCTGTAAGACAAGAATTTCAAGTCTCTGAAGAAAGAAATCAAAGATTGCAGAAGATGGAAAGATCTCCCATGCTCCTGGATTGACAGGATTAATATAATGAAAATGGCCATCTTTCCAAAAGCAATTTACAGATTCAATGCAATCCCCTTCAAAATTCCAACTCACTTCTTCAAAGAGTTAGAAATAGCAGTTCTCTAATTCACTTGGAATAACAAAAAACCCAGGATAGCAAAAACTAGTCTCAACAATAAAAGAACTTCTGGGGTAAATCATCATCCCTGACCTCAAACTGTATTACAGAGAAATAGTGATAAAAGTTTCATTATATTGATAGAGAGACAGGCAGGCAGATCAATGGAATATAATTGAAGAGCCAGAAATGAACCCACACACCTATGGTCACTTGATCTTTGACAAAGGAACTAAAACCATTCAGTGGGTGAAATAAACCAGCATTTTCAACAAATAGTGCTGATTCAACTGGCAGTCAGCATGTTGAAGAATACAAATCAGTCCATTCTTTTCTCCTTGGACATGGCTCAAGTCCAAGTGGATCAAGGACCTCCACATAAAACCAGATACACTGAAACTAATAGAGGAGAAAGTGGGGAAGAGCCTCAAACACATGAGCTCAGGGGAAAAGTTCCTGAACAGAATACCAATGATTATGTGCTAAGATCAACAATAGACAAATAGAAACTCATAAATTGCAAAGCTTCTGTAAGGTAAAGGTCAATAGGACAAAATGGCAACCAACAGATTGAGAAAAGATCTACCAATCCTACATCTGATAGGGGGCTAATATTCAATATATACACAGAACTCAAGAAGTCAGACTCCAGAGAAAGAGAACCAAGTAACCCTATTTAAAATGGGGTACAGAAACTGAAAGAAAGGCCATCCAGAGATTGCCCCACCTGCGGATCCATCCCACATACAGTTGCCAAACCAGGTTGCTATTGCGGATGCCAGGAAGCGCTTGGTGATAGGAGCTTGATATGGCTGTCTCCTGAAAGGCTCTGTCAGAGCCTGACAAATACATATGTGGACGTTCGCAGCCAACCATTGGACTGAGCATGGGGTCTCTCAATGGAGGAGTTGGAGAAAGATCTGACAGAGCTTAGAGGGGTTGTAGCTCCATGGGGGGAGCAACAGTGTCAGCCAGCTAGACCCTCAGTCACAAAACTTTCAACCTGTAATATGTGTTCTGCCTGCAAGATTTGCTGGGACTATGTTGCAAAACTTTTGGAGGTAAAAAAGCAATGACTTTAGGCCCACATTATTAGAGAAAACACATGCCTTACAATGTGAGAGTGGCCAAGAGGCAGACAATGGGCAACCTAGAGACCCAGGATTGAACCAAGCTTGACTGTCAAAAACAAACGAACAAACAAATGAACAAACAAACCTTACAGCTTTGATCTGCTCTCCTCTTTCTACTCCCAACAGTTGTTTTTCATATTCTTCCTATATCACAACACAAGTGTCTCAAGACAAAAGACTTGGGTGATCCTTCACAGGGACAGTTTTCTTGGTATTCACAGTTCCTCCTTTGGCTAGTGGTATTTTAAGTCTGACCCATGATTCTTTGTCTTCAGCAGCATTCCGCTCATCTAGGCTGACATGCTTTCCCACAACCCTGCACTCCATACTTGTTGTTCATCTCTGCTCTTTACCATCATCTTTAGAAACTCATTTCAAACATTTATTATTATTACTTATTTTAGCTTACTGATTGATTTAGTAGTTTGTTTTTATTTAGTTACTTCTTATTTCTGGCCTCTTCATGGTGCTACTGATCTTTAAGAACATATACTTAACATGCTCATAGTAAGAGACTCAAAATTTGTTGAAAAGAATTGAAATCAATGACTATGGGTCCAGTATTAAGCTGTTTTTGTTTGGGAAAAGGTCATTTAAAGGATCTGATTTGGTGTGGGAAGAAATTCTATTAAATTTTAGGATTGCACATGTAATATCTACTCCCATCAGGTCTAATCTATGATCTGGTGGTATAATAACAGTCAGGGAAACATAAGTGCATGGGTATGTCATACTGACAACAACATTGTGGTAACTCACAAATCTACTGTTACATATGGTCTCCCCAGAGTTTTGACAAACTCAGGTAAAATTGAAGATTAATGAAACTCCTGGCTTGAGACAGTAATCATCATGTGCACTAGGTGCCTGGATGCCAGTTTCCAAGTTCTTCACATACCAGGCTGAGCTTTAAGTTTATGGTCAGACAAAATTATAGATTTCATTAAATTTATAAGTAGGTCTGCTAATATCCAAAAGGGTCACAAAGAACACTGCTAATTGATACACTTATGAACAAACAGGAATAAATGAATAAAGAGATTGAGAGAAAGCAGAAATTTAAGCAATTTAAGCAACTAAACTTGCTCTACTATCCTGTATACAAATTTGGCCCCCAAAATCAGTCATAGCAAGAGATGTCTGGTGACCTTTTGTCTCACAACTGATACTGGAATGTCTTTCATAGAAGAAAAAGTAGAAACCCTGATGTTCATCTATGACAAGAAGATTCCTTTAGTAGATAATCTCTGAATTTCTGTCAGTGTCAGATTTAAGGCTACAACCCTCATACTTAAGATAGTGATGTCAGGCTCTTTACGTCATGATGACACGACCTTGATACCTGTGTTTCTTTGCTCTGCTGTTCTCAACAGTTCTGCTCTTCTATTTATTTACACACTTGGCCTCAGAAGCCACACTGTATCTGTTAGCTCTCTCCAATTTCAGTCTGTGTTGTAACTTCATATTCAGACTCCTAATAATAAGTTCTTTGTAATTCTTAATGATATGATTCTTTCTGGTTTGTTGATTGTTTTCTATTTTACTTTTATAGGTTTGCCCATTGCTCTTGATTATATATATTATGGCAATTTAAGTAAAAGGAAAACACTGAAGCAATGCACAATGATTTAGTACTATATAAAACAAAACTTCTAGGCAATTCAATATCTTTGTTTAGATGTAACTTGCCTGACTGTTTTCTCTTAGATCATTTTTTATCCTGTCAGTCATACACAGATCTTTCAAACACATTGCATGTCCATCTTCTTCTCTTTCTTGCCCCTTTCTCTAATTTATTCTGTATTGTCATTTCCTTTTGTATTTTCCTCCTCTTTTTGTGTCTCCTCAAACTCCCTCTTAGCCTCCCCTCTCTATACTTTGTTAGGGAGAAAACTGGAGAAAAGTGAACATTTTGAAATGTCTTAGGTATTTTGTTTTTTTTAATTTAGTTGAACTAAAAAAGATGCATTTGAAAAATAAATTCTCTTAAAGATATTTTACCATTTATTAAAACATTTCTATATATTTTTATTATAAGTGGTTTAGTAGTTACTAACTTTAAATAAATCAAGGTAATCATAAATAAGTTCACTTTGTTAACCAGAAATAACTTTTTAAAAAGATTGGAAGTTTTAAGTCTTGAAAGAGAATATCTGACGTATTTTAAACAAGAATTGAATGGATGTATGGAAACTTTACTTCTATTTAAATTTAGAAGGAAAAAACTTCAAGTTATTCAAGATTAGCCCCTACTCCAGTTGTTGGTGAACGAGCATGAAAACCAAGCTTCACATTTGCTACTTATATGTAGGGGAGCTCTTTGTTTGGTGGTTCAATGTCTGGGAGCCCCCAAGGTTTCCAGTTAGTTCACTCTGTTGCTCTTCCTATGGAGGCTTTATCATCTCCAGGTCCTTCAATCCCTTTTCCAACTCTTCCAAAGGTCCCTGAGCTCCAACTAATATTTGGCTGTGGATCTCTGCATCTGCTTAGGTCAGGTACTGAGTGAAGCTTCTCAGAGGACTGCTATGCTAGGCTTCTGTCTGCAAGCTTAAAACATTATCATTAATAGTGTTAAGGTTTGGTTCTTGCCCATAGTATGTGCCTCAAGTTGGGCTCCTTACTGATTAACATTTCCTTCGGTCTCTGCTCCAGGGAAAATATTGGGTGGAAGGTTCTGTGGGTGTATTAGTGCCCTTATCTGTCCACTGGGAGCCCTAACTGGCAATAAGAGGTACTAGTATCTCCATGTCCCCCAGTGCTAGGATTCTCAGTTAGAGTCACCCTCATTGTCTCCTTGGAGCTTCCCCCATTCCAGGTTTCTGACATATCCTAAAGATGTCTCTCACCTTCCTCTTGCCAGTTTCCATTCATACTTTGGTTCCTCAAAGCTCGCCCTACACCTGATCTTCCCTTAACATTTCCCTCCGCACCAACTCTTCCACTCAGTTATCTTCTTCCATCTTCCTCTAGTGACTATTTTATTTCCTTTTTTGAGTGAAATGTTACTTAGCTTCTGTGGTGGGTTTCCACTACTTTAAGACTAACATACAAACACACACACACACACACATATATATATATACATATATATGTGTGTGTGTGTGTGTTTCCTCTACTTTAATACTAATATCCACTTATAAGTGAGTCCATATTATGCATGCCCTTTTGGGTGTGTGTAACCTCACTCAGGATAATATTTTCTAATTCAATCCTCCATTTGTCTGCAAATTTCATGATGTTCTTGTTTTTGATAGTTGAGTCGTATTCCCTCATGTAAAGGAACTACATTTTCTTTATATAACTGATTCTTCATGTAGAACTATTCTCAATTATCTGAGAAACAGCCTGATTGATTTCTAGTGTGGTTTACTGAGTTTGTTTTGTGTTGTCATCTACCACTAGAGGTAAAAATGCACTAGCAGAAGCTTAGGGAATGGAAAACATAATCTAAATTTTATGAAAAAAATATTTTCAATCAAAAGATGTTTTAAAATTAATAGAAATGTTATCTTTTACTTAATCTTTGAAAAATACCATAGAAATTGCCATTAATTTTAAAAATAACTGATTGTTTATTTGTCTCCAAGGTACTTGGGGATATGATACCAAGAATCCTCTTACAAGATTCAGATGGATCAGGCAAGAAGATTATACAAAGTTGCCAAAGAAATTTTCTATGTTCATATGGCCCAGAACATGTCTTGCCATTAACATTTGATCTGGAATAGGTAATGATAAGTAACTGTAAGTACTATGAAAACTTATATGTGAAGTGTAGTTATATATGAAGAGCAGTGGAGACTTGAGAAAAATATCAATGCTATTTTTAAACTTGAGAAGAAATGTCACATAGCAGAAAGATAATCCATTCTAGGTATTTGTAAAGAGTAATTATGGGATGTATAGGAATTTTTGAGAAGGAAAATTCAGGTTGGTATGCAAGTAAGTCAATATTTAATTCCCTACTATGTTCAGAGTTTTGAGAATACAAAGCAAACAGGGTTGAGTTTCTATTGCCCAACATATAGTTCAGAGGGGTGACAATGACATTAAGTTAGCTATTCAGTATGACAGTAGAAGAGAAAAACAGTCAAGCCAGGCAAACCATTATAATGTTTCAACAAAAATCTTTAACAAATGAACATCTAGTTGTATAAGGATAAAATCTAGACTAGAAGAAGAATTCTGGAGATGAAAATGCCAGTTATTTTAAAAAGGGTGACAGTAAGCCAGAGGGAGATGGCAGTAATAGTTTGACAATTGGAAGACACAGGACAAAAGAGATTTACTTTTAGTTGTAGTTTGGCAGATGTTATAAAATTCAGGGTTATTCTCAATATTTATGCTTAGATACTACTGTATAAATGATGATACTATTAACAAAAAGAGTGTGTAAGGCTAACAGATTTGTTTTCAGTGGGACAACAAAAAAGAAATCAGATAAGTCACTGCTGAGAGTTCCAAGCTTGCAGCTGCTCAAAAAGAGCTTAACCATCTTTAAAATGAAATGACAGAAAAACAGTCAGTACTATTGATACAAATTTAGTGGTCATCAGCTTATGGGTGTTAATTAGTGTTCTAATTAGATTTTGGGTTAAGGTAGAGAAGATACAACCAACTAAGAGGAAGGGCAGGAACAACGCCATGCTCTATAGTCAGTTCATGGGGCACAGAAGAAAATGGGTTATATAAATCATAAGCATAGACCTGGTACTTAAAAAATTGATGATGAAAGGTGTCTAAAGTTGAAGAGGTTGTTTTTTGGAATTTTAAATGTCATCAACCTCCTATGATTATCTGACTACAATAGTTGAGACTAATTCTTATAGAAAGTTTTATAGTTGGGGGTCCTTTTACAGTGCCCTTAATTTTCAACTACCTACATACTTTAATACATATTTCAAATTATCTTTCTCTGTTATGTCTCAAATTTCTGTACCCTTCTGTCCCAAAAAAAGAGTACAGCAAGTATATTTAGACTTGTCAGAATTAGAAGTTCCTATCAGCACTTTAGTATTTAACCCTAAGCTAACTTGGTAGCATTTTCAGTAGTAGCACCTTTAAAATACATCATTTTAGACAGCTGAAAGGCAGAAAATGTTATTGAATCATGCTGCAGTGTGGCATCATTGAAGGATACTGACAACAAATTCATCATTGACACAAAAAAGCACATCTGTTACCTTGTTAAACAAAATGACGTCACTTTTGTATGTAATTATCCTCCAGAATAGTAGAAGGAAAGCAGAGTTTAGATCAAGATTTGGTTCTAAATCTGACTCTATTTCATATTAAGTTTTATCTATAACATGGGAGTGATATACAGATTACAGGCCTACCCTTATAATTAAATAAAATGATAAGGGAAAAAATCTGAAATAATGTAAGCATTTACAAACATCTTCCAAAGAGTTAATGATATTTCTACTTTCATTTTGGAAAACATGTTGAAAACATAGTGAAAAGAGATGAAAATGTTTTTATCTATCCTTTAAAGATATTACAACAGTCCATAGGATAAAAGACTTTGTGAGAATAAAGAAAAGAAACATTGTGATTACTCAACGGATTTTCATGACACTGATAAATGGGTCTTTTGTCCAATATGTATATCCTGAATATCCTCATTGTAGGTATATTTTTACAGTTCTGTTCCTATAAAAAAGCAAACAAAAGCCCCCAAGCTCAATGTATGGCAGCACTACACTGAAACAGAAGTCTTCGCCAAGGAGGCTAAGTCTACAGTCAGTTACTTCTCTTGCACTACCCCATTAGTACTATGCAGTATTCATGCTGCAAATGACAGTGTCAAAGTGTTCAGAATCCTATGAGTTGAAGACTTATCTCTCATCAGCTTCTTTGCAGAAAGGCAAACCTACAACAACACCTTCTGAGACCCCTACTGATTGTGACATAGTTTCAATAGCCAGAGGCAATCAACTATTCCTGAAAAAAATATTAGGTTCAAGGATTTATAAAGTCCCTGAAAGTGGTTCTGTTATTTTACAGAGAAAATTTCTTTTTTTTCTTTTTTTTAATTGGATATTTTATTTATTTACATTTCAGATGCCATTCCCTTTCCCATTTTCCTTCCCTAGAACCTCCCATCCCATCCCCTTCCTCCATATTGATTTTATACAATTTTAATTAATGCAAGTATTAAGGTCAGTTCTAATAATACCTTAAATTTTGCAAGGGAGGTGGGATAGCAAATGTTTGCATATTGTGATTTCCTATGCAAAGGTTTATTGCCTGAAGGGTAGAAACACAAGATAATCTCCAATGCCACTAAAACTGTAGCTACTTGTATTACAAAGGCCAATTATGTTCCCCCAAAAAGCTGCTTGCACAAGAGTGTCTGCACATAGCCACTGAGAACCTGGCCCCAGTTGGTTCTGATTGATAAATTAAGATGCCAACAGCCAATAGCTGGAGAAGACAGACAGACAGACAGACAGACAGACAGACAGACAGATAGAGGTGGGATTTTAGGATTTCCATGGCTTGGGACTGGGAGTAGGGAGAAGGAGGAGATTCACCATGTTGGCAGATTGTGGAAGAGAGGAAACTTGCCATGCCTGAGGACAGAGAGACATAGCCTCTCTATGTAAAGGGGTTGGGTGAGCTCAGTCAAGAGGGGTGCCCAACTAGTTCTATTAATAAGTAATAACTCGGGATTATTGGTGGGAGATAGATGTTAACAGCATAGAGATTAGGTAGTGACCCGGTTATTGTGTTGTTTATGGCTTACTGAAATATAAAGACTGTGTGTCCATCTTTCATTTGGGAACATAAAATATTGGGGAAGGTAGCAGACCCTGCTGCCAGGTTTTATTAATATTTCATCCTATAACAATTATCACCACAGCAACCACCATCACATTTCTACTAATAAAAATAATGTTATGCTTTCATTCAATCAAAAGTAATCATCAGGTCGCACATGAGATGACTGTAGGAAGAAGCAGTGGGATAGGGCCAGGGAAGAAGATCACAGGCCCAGAGTAAATGGAACTCTAGGCATCTATAAATATTAACTGTATTTGACACCAAAATTATATAAATAAGCATAGACCATAAAAAGAAAAGTGATCACTCACTGGAACAATAAGAAAATTATTTATCTGGGAAAAAATACTGAAACTCAGACTGGAAGCATTTTGGATAGAGGATACAGTAGGAGCTAGGACAAGTGAGAGGGAAGGGGAGGGAGGAAGGGAGGGGAAGCAAGGGAGTGGAAGGGAGGGAGGGAAGGAGAGAGAGAGAGAGAGAGAGAGAGAGAGAGAGAGAGAGAGAGAGAGAATGACAAATAGTTTTGTGTTATCTAAGAACTGTGAAGGCTCCCACAGCACCAGAGCCAACAACTAAAGAAATAGGAACCTGGAAAGGCACTTCCAGGCCCAACTGAACAGGTTGGGTTGCTCTACATGTATTTTGAGTGGGAAACTGCTTTGCAGTGAGAAAATATCATATGGTCAAAGTTGTAGAAAAGATTAATATAGAGGAGTGAAGCTGCCTTTGGTTCTTCAAAAAAAATGTTTTTTAATAAATCGGGTTGTATGTATGTATTAAGAAACCCAAAGTATTTGCCAGCAAACAGAAAATAAATGCTTTGTAAGTGAGGATAGAAAAACAAACAAACAAACAAAAATAAAAAACAGAAAGAACAGACAGAAAGCTAGAAGGAAAGTATAATTCTTAACCCTGAATTATTTGATTCACTGACTTTTGAGTTGTTTCTAGAATCGCCATTATCACTTTACTTAACCTTTTCGTCTCTGTTCACTATAATCCTGGGGTACACATCTACACAGTGTTATGTTCATCTCCTGAAAATAATTAACAGACTGTCCCATCCTGGGTTTTAAGTTCTAGCTGAGTTTTCACATTTGGGACCTGAGATGACCAATAGGCAAGTTGACAGAATGAATGAAGTGAAAGGAAAAGGTAAAGAGAGAGATTTAAGAATTGGTATTATATAATGTGGAAAAAGAGTCCTAAATTGCAGTCATTTCAAAAAATAGCATACAATAGAATTATTTTTTTAATTCTAGGACAGGCAGTACTCTAAAATAGTACTGTCTTTACTGCTTTGGTTTTTTTTCTTTTTCTTGTCATCGAAATAATTTTTAATAGTTAAATACCTCTTAAATACATACAATATCTTCTAAACTAAAAGTAATATGCACTCAACCAGGTTTTAAAATCTATTTGGGACATTAAACATGATAGGAGTAGAAAAAAATCTGGTATGAAGTTCTCTAGAAAAAGAAATTGTAACAAGTTCCTGATTAGACAAAAACCAATTGGGTGGTGTTCCTTCTGGTTCTATTTTGTGGAATAGTTTGAAGAATATTGGTATTAGGTCTTTTTGAAAGTCTGATAGAAATTTGCACTAAACCCTCTGGTCCCGGGCTTTTATTTTGTTGGGAGACTTTTAATGGCTGCTTCTATTTCTTTGGAGGTTATGGGACTATTTATATGGTTTATCTGATCCTGATTTAACTTTGGTATTTGGTGTCTGTCTAGAAAATTGTCCGTTTCATTCAGATTTTCCTGTTTTGTTGACTATAAGCTTTTGCAGTAGGATCTGATTTTTTTTAAATTTCCTCATTTTCTGTTGTTTTATCTCCCTTTTCGTGTCTAATTTTGTTAATTTGGATACTGTCTCTGTGTCCTCTGGTTAATCTGGCTAAGGGGTTATCTATCTTGTTGATTTTCACAAAGAACTAGCTCCTGGTTTTATTTTGTTGATTCTTTATATAGTTCTTTTCTTTCTATTTTGTTGATTTCAGCCCTGAGTTTGATTATTTCTGCCATCTACTCCTCTTGGGTGTATTTACTTCTTTTTGTTCTAGAGCTTTCAGGTGTGCTGTCAAACTGCTAGTGTATGCTTTGTCCAGTTTCTTTCCGTATGCTCTTAGAGCTATGAGTTTTCCTTTTAGCATTGCTTTCTTTGTGTCCCACAAGTTTTGGTATGATGCATCTTCATTTTCATTAAATTCTAAAAAGTCTTTAATTTCTGTTTTTATTTCTTCCCTGACCCAGTTACCACTGAGTAGAACATTGTTCAGTTTCCTCATGTATGTGGGCTTTCCATTGATTTTATTGTTATTGAAGACAAGTCTTAGTCCATGGAAATCTGATAGGATGCATGGGATTATTTCAACTTTCTTGTATTTGTTGAGGCCTGTTTTGTGACCAATTATATGGTCGATTTGAAGAAGGTACCATGAGGTGGTAAAAAGAAGGTATATACTTGTGTTTTTGGATTAAATGTTCTATAGATACCTGCTAAATCCATTTGGTTCATAACTTCTCTTAGTTTCACTGTGTCTCTGTTTAGTTTCTGTTTCTATGATCTGTCCATTGATGAGAGTGGGATGTTGAAGTCTCCCACTATTATTGTGTGAGGTGCTATGTGTGCTTTGAGTTTTATTAAAATTTCTTTTATGAATGTGAGTTCTCTTGCATTTGGAGCATAGATGTTCAGAATTGAGATTTCATCTTGGTAGATATTTCCTTTGACAACTATGAAGAGTCCTTAATAATCCTTCTTGATAACTTCTGGTTGAAAGTCCATTTTATTTGATATTAGAATGGCTACTCCAGCTTGTCTTTTGGGACCATTTGCTTGTAAAATTGTTTTCCAGCCCTTTACTCTGAGGTAGTGTCTGTCTTTGACACTGCAGTATGTTTCCTGTATGAAGCAATATCCTGGGTTCTGTTTACATATCGAGTCTGATATTCTATGTCTTTTTATTGGGGAATAGGGTCCATTGATGTTGAGATATTAAGGATCAGAGATTGTTGCTTTCTGTTACTTTTGATGTTATTTTTATGTTTGTGTATCTTCTTTGGGTTTGTTGGAAGCAGATTATTTTTTTGCTTTTTCTAGGGTGTAGCTTCAATCCGTTGTGTTGATATTTTCCATCTGTTATCCTTTGTACGACTAGATTTGTGGAATGATATTGTGTAAATTTGTTTTTGTCTTTGAATATCTTGGTTTCTCCATCTATGGTAATTGATAGTTTTCTTAGGTAGTGTAGCCTGGTCTGGCATTTGTGTTCCCTTAGGTTTTGTATACCATCTGCCTGATTATTTCTTGTTTGAATACATTTACAAATTACTCTTCATAATGATTACAATAATGATCTTTTAAAAACAAAACAACAACAAAAAAAGCAAGTACACTTCCTCATGCCTGGTTTGTATGTGGTTGCTGGAATTTTAACAAAGGTCGTCATAGTTACAAGGCATGTTACCGTCCAAGTTATCATATCCCTATTTTCAAATATTCAGAATGTTTAAATGTAAAAATTTTTAAGTGTTTAATTTTTAAATTTGTATTGGTTAAAAAACTAGATTAAATTCTTCAATATGCATATATATGTATACATATACATGTATACACTAGTGAATAATATTTTATAGATACAATGTACATATACACATATATTTTTAAATGACCTCCATTTATCCTTCTGCCTGTGATTGTCCCTAACTAGGTCATCAAGAAAGACAAAGTAGGAGACAACTTATGAAGGGTAAAAGATAACTTACATCTCCATGTAGATATTTAGATATACAGTTTCCCTCAATGAACAGCTTCACTTACAATAAACTAGCCAATGCATCACATGTAGGAACTTTATACCTGGCTTTTTTCTTATAGAGAATTAAAGGTAATTTGTATCTAATCTGAAGGTTAGTAAAGCAAATTGGTGGGAACAGGAACATGTGTTGGAGACATCTATCTCACCTGCCTAGATGCCTACTGGATAAGATAATGCAGTTCCTTAAAAAATGAAGTTCTCATAAACAAAACTACTAAATAGAGTGTCTAGGAAAACAACATGGGGATACTGTTTTCTGTTGTTTATCACTAAAGTTATTCTTGGAATTTATTTCTTCCTTAGTTTCTCTCCATTAAGTTCACAGTATGTTCTAGTTTGCTTTCTATTGCTGTGATAAACACTATGACCACAGAATTATTCAGTTTCCATTTCAGGTCCATCCCTATTATGGTTGGTTTAATGTCAACCAGACACATGTTAGAATTGTCTGAATAGGAAGCACCACAGGGAGAAATTTCCTGATTGGTCGGGTTGGTGTAGGAAGTTCTAGAGTGTCATCTTCTGATAGCAACTCAAAAGAAAGGGGAAGTTTTGAAGGAAAGATATCTTGTGTGACCTTTCCTCTGGCCTCCTAGCTTTGTTGCTTCTTCTGCTCATATCTTCCCTGATAGAAGAACCAGTGTTTCCAAGTTTCCATTGTAGGCTAGATACAAGAGGAAAAGAAATTAATATGGTTTCCAACACCAGACCAAGACTATTGAGGCATCCCATCTTGTGTACTGAGTAGCTATATGTTGTTGACCCTGTGAGAACAGTTATTCTGGGACTTCCCTGAATGTTATGTATTAAGCCCCAGGGAGAGATGTGTATTGGAATCTCAGTATGGCAGACCTGGTTTAACTGTGGTTACTGTTTTAAGCTGACTTAATTAATTCTTATACATATAGTCACTCTCTTGTTTCTGTATTTCTAGAGAACTTTGACCAATAGAGTCCCTCTTTGGAGAAAGTCAAGAAGGAACTCAAGACCAGAAACATGAGATAGAATGCATTTTGGTTTCCTCTAGCTCTGGTTCTTGCTTACCCTGCATTCTTACATAATCCTAGATGACCTTCCTGTGGGGGTACAGCTTCTTATATTGATTGGCAAACAAGAAAATGCCCCTGAGACAGGAAAATAAGCACAGAGCTCCCAAAAGATAAAATACAAAAGGCTAAAAACATTTTAAAGAACTTTAACATTCTTAGCCATCTGGGAAATCCAAATTAATGCTACTTTGATTTCATTTTATCCCAGTAAAAATGTTCAAAGTAAAGAAAAAAAACAAAACATAAACAACAAAAGAAACAAATGAACAAACAAAAAAGCAACAACAGATACTATCTGTTACTAAAAATTAGGGTACAGGGAAAGGAAACCTTTATCCACTGTTGATCAGAGTACAAAGTGTGGCTACCACTATGGAAGTCAATGTGGAAATCCTAAAAACACTGAACTAGATCTAATACAGGATCCAGCTGTACTTCTACTGGTACCTATTAGATTCTATATCTTATTGCAGAGATGCTACAAGAGCCATGAAATGAAAACAGCCTTAATGTTCATGCTATTGTACATACAATAAAACATGGTTCATTTACAATATGGGGGTGTTATTCTGCTATTAAGAAAAACAAAATTCACAGGTAAATGGATGGAACTTGGAGTGATAATCCTGAATGAGGTAACGTAGATCCAGAAGTATAAACACTGGATGTTCTTTTATATGAATACTACGTCTGGATCTTCAAATATGTGTGTTTCTCTTGGAATATCCATGAAGGCTTAGAAACTAGTAAAGCAACATGTGGAATGAGAGAATCTTTGAGAGATAGACAGACAGACAGTTCGTAGGCCCTCGGAGGTGTGAAACTATGATTATCACTTTGCTAAATGGATACAATATTGAAATGACCTCTAATCACTTATTGTAATATCCTTATATTAGTGCAACTCTTACTATCAACAAAAACTGATTCTTCCTCTCCCAGAAGCTACTAACTGGCAATAGTATTACATATACAGGTCAGAGTTTGTGCCAACCTTCCTCTGTGTTGGGAAGATCTGACTTGAACTTGCTCATATTGTGAGACCACCCTGACAAATTTGCCATAACAACCAAGGAAACAGAAAGGGCAAATTTAAGACACAACCCCCCTACTGGTCAGGCTGTTCCCGATAACAGGGAGAAAGTTAAAATAAACAATTCAGAGAAAAACCGAAGAATGTGTACTGGTTAGTAACCAGCTGTGTCCTCCACATCCCTAGATAAACATAGCCCACCAGAAATATTTGCCTGAGTGAGTGTGGTGAATAAGTTTAAAGGCTAATCAAAGTGTCCAATTAGGTTAAGATAAGTTTTGCTGTTGCTAAAGTCTGCCTATGCTAAAATATAAAAGGTATGTGCTTCAGAAATTAGAGGTCCTTTCTCCTTCGAGAGTGAAGTGACCCCAACACATCAGAATAAAAATTCCTCTTGCTGTTTGCATCAATCTCAGTCTCCATGTCTCTGTGCACTTCATTTCCCGGAGTTGAGACTTTCACATCCAACAATATTTTGTGCATGCTAGCACAATACTTGTGAGTTCATAAGTACAACTCCCCTATACATGCCTGCTTAAGCCAGTGAAGTCTGAAGTTTGAAGACACAATTCGATGAAGACACATGCTAGCATATAAAATCCCCAGTAGAAGGCTTTATAGACAAAAAGAGTTGGGTAACAAAATTAGACTCATTGTGTTTAAAAACAAAATGAAACAAAACAAAAACATCACATTGAGTAAGTGGGGAGCTGTTGGTAAGTCTGGGAGTCCCTGGGATAAGGGGTAAATATGATAAAAAAAATACATTACATGAAATTCTCAAAAAATTCCCTTTTGTTTTATTTTGCTTTGTATTTGTGAACTCTACACAAGCTAGGGTCATCTGAGAATATCTCAGTTGAAAAAAAAAAAACACCTCTACTAGAGGATTAGGAAAAGACCTCTGTTACTAAAGGAGGACTCAATCTAGCTTCACTGACTCTTGAACAGGCATCTGAAACTTCTGTAGAGTCTTGTTAGGCTGCTCTTTTGCATCCTGTTGAGTTAACTGCCTCAGTGCAGCATGCTTGGATTCACTTTTATATCACAACACTCCTCGTCCCAGTTTCTCATCTTGAGAGTCCTCCTTGCTTTGATAAGTTCTTCTGTGTTCATTTCTTTGGGGGGGGGATGACTAGAACAGCATGCCTTAGATATGATTTAGAAGTTAGGTGAGTGGTTTGCAGTTGGATGCCTTTTAAGTTTTATTCTTATTAAAGTTAATAAGCCCATATGTACTTATTCAGTGTTCGGGGTGGTTTGTGGCAGGAAGGAAGATGGATGCTGAAAATTTTAAGTTTGATTAACCAATAGTGTTTGCTTTGGGGCTAATGCCAAGTATAAAATGTTTCTTACCTTTTATGGTTTTCATTTTTGGTTTTTAGTTTGTAACAGTACATTAAAAGGGTTATATCTCTCTCAGAGGACAATGTGAGAACTTCTATAAATTTTAGTTCAGTGTTTCAGAGAAAGAGAGAGAGAGCTTATTATAACTTCTGTCCAGGCAATGAAATGATGAGGAATCAAACAAAGTACGAGAAAATTTTTGCCAGCTAGCTATACATCTGATAGAGGATTGATTGATATCACAAATATACAAATAAATAACTTGGAAAAGTAAAAAAATGAAACAATGACCCAATTACAAAACTTTCCCATGGATATAAACAGAATTCTAAAAACAAGAAATAAAAATGGCTAAGAACTATATCAAAAAGGTTTTATCATACCTATAAGATGGTGTAATTAAAAAATGTTTTGATTTTACCTTACCTCATTCAGAATGGCAAAGATGAGTTGTCAACATGTTAGAGCCAAGAGTTACTTGACAGATGTCACAATTGGATGATTATCTCCAACAGAGTAGCTATGGCCATCTTAGCGGGGTATCTTCTTTTCTTTTAAATAATGATTTTTAATTATCTCTTTGTTTCAGTTTGCTTTATATTGCTGTGAAAAATACCATGACAAAAAGTGACTTGGGAAGAGTCTCTCTCTCTCTCTCTCTCTCTCTCTCTCTCTCTCTCTCTCTCTCTCTTTCTTTCTCCTTCCCCCCCCCTCTGTCTGTGTGTGTCTGTGTGTGTGTGTGTAAAGAAGCAGGGAAGCAACATTCAAGATTTTAAGGATAAGTGCTTAAAGTATAGGGAAAGATAGTGATAAAAGTCAAAAATAACTATTAACAGTATCATTTAAAATGTAAGATTAATATAAATGATAGCAACATTCTGCCTTTATAATGGATGAATTTAAGTGAGCAAATGTTCCTCTAAAAACTAAAGACAAAAATATTTTAAGGTACATCAATCACACCAATAGGGTCAAGGCTGTTCCTTATGTGTAGAGTTTGTTCTGTTATTTTACAGGCCAAGACCTTCTGGTTGGAATTCTCTTTGTATATGTTTACAAATGCCCACTCAGAAGTGGCCTGTTTTACAAGGTGAAAGGAACTTCTGTCTTGTGCAGCTTACAAAACAAAGGTCTTATTCTTTTCCAAATGAAGTCTCATTTTACAATCTACTAGAAGAAGCACTTTGTGAATGTGAGGGCTGTACCTTGCTTTTAATATCTCTCATAGAGTTCAAAATGATTTAGAACATAAATATTTAATTCAAAACAAAAACACATAGTTTAAATATGCCAAGTGAAGTTATCAAAGTAATAAAACCATTTTGTAATACTAAATTTGATCCTGAAATAAGAAAATATTTTATCTGGAAAATAATCCAACTATACTTAAAAACAGCAAGGAAAGTGCAGCTGCCAATGTATTTGCAAAGTGAGGTCTCACTTCTCATCTATCCACTCCTTAATATATTCATAAACATTTATTGAGTGATTACAGAGAATGAAGTCTGTACTCACATGTAAGTTAAAGGTAAATGAGGTACAGCTCTGTCTCCACAAATGTAGGAGACAAGCAAATTATAACACATCTGTAGAATGATATGAGTTCAAAATTAAACTAGTAGGGAAAAAGGATATGTGTCCAGAGTTCAGAGAGCTTCAAGAAAACAATAATACATGAATGCAACAGTCTATAGTCAAATATTCTTATTCTCTTTCTGTAAATTATAATAGTGGTGAGTTCTGTCACCAGAAACTGTGGCTTCTTACATTCTGTGACCTGTGTAGATCTTTTGGGTGAAGGAGATCAGAAACTGCATGAAATAAGAATACTTTGTGGGCTCAGTCATGTTGGTGCACACCTTTAATCCTAATACTCTGGAAGCAGAGGCAGGCTAATTTCTGTGTGTTACAGCTAGCCTGTTCTACATAATGAGTTTCAGGACATCCCAAGCTATATATAGAAAACCTGTCTCAACCAACCACCAAACAAACAAACTGTAGTGGCTTTGGCCTAAAGCTGCTTACATTGTGGTGTTAATTTGGTGTCGTGAGCCTCCCAGCCTGGAGAGGGTAGTGGCAGGGGCACAGAGTAGGACTCTGGTGATGGCTTTAAAGTCTGAGGGTCTCAGGGCTTTCTGGGCTCTCTGTCCTGTACTGAAATGCTGATGATAAGTTCTAAAAAGTCCTAAAACTTCTTCTGAGGGTAAAAGACTGCAGGCTTAGATGATTCAACACCTGTAGCCTAACAGCAGAGGACTGGGCAAATTAACCAAGAGTTATTTATACTTAAACTGTTTATTAAATAATTTTTAATAAATGCTGCTACTCAAAAAATATAAAATGGGGGTCTAGAAAGATAACTGAGAATTTAAGAGTACTTGTTCTTTCTGAGTATCCACATTGGGTTCCCACATCCATACGCTAATTTACAACCATTGGTAATTCTAGTCTCAAGGGTTCTTCTCCTGGTCTTCAGAAGCACCATGCAAGTGGTGCACAGAAAAAAAAAAAAAAAACTCATACTGTAGTTGTTTAAATAAAAATGACCCCATAGGTTCATAAGGAGTGGCACTATTCAAAATAATTAGTATGCCTAGCCTTGTTGGATACATATGGCCTTGTTCAAGGAAGTATACCACTGGGAGGAGTTTTTGGAGTTTCAGAACCCCAAATCAGGCCCAGTTGTTCCTGCTCTGTCTATTCCTGCTGCCTGCCAATCCAGATGTAGAACTCTTAGCTCTTTGTCTAGCACCATGTTTGCCTAGGCACCCATGTTTCTTACCATGATAATAATGGACTAAACATCTGAAACTGTAAACCAACCTCAAATAAATATTTTTCTTTATATGAGTTGCCATTATCATGGTGTCTCTTCATAGCAGTAGAAACCCTGCTGAATTTTAAACTAATGATATGCATTTTCTGACAATAATCCACTACTTTACTTTAGTTTACTCCAATATAGTATTTGTCTAAAGATTCAATGAGCAGTATAGGTCACATTAAAACTACTCCATGCTTTCTTCAAGATCCACAGATATCCCGATGAGACAGACAGCATTTAGAGATGATGGCCATAGAAACAATTACCTATATAATTTCTATTTATTTATTCATTTTATGAGAACTATCATTTCTACTTCTATGATAAAATTCTACAACCAAAAACAATTTGAATGGGAAAGGGTTTATTTCAGCTTGTAATTTTAAAGTCATAGTCCATCACTGACTGAAGAGAGGTAGGGCAGAAACACAAGATAGAAACTTGGAAGCAGGAACAGAAGGTAGAGTCCATGAAGAGGTGCTTGCTTATTGGCTTGTTCTCAAGGCTTATTCAGCCTATATAATTAGAATAATAAAAAATGCCTTTTAGAAGTGTAAAAAAGCCATAGGAATCTCTCCACAACCAAGGCTGCACCTGATAGCCAGAACCCACTAATACCACTTACTCAAGATAAACAGACACAGAGCTAGAATCTAATGATGCTCACAGGACTGTATATAAGCACAGACCAAGAGCAAAGCTCTACTTTGCATATCATAATTTGTCCTCTGGATGGAGAGTCTCCCTTAGGATCCTGACCATCAAGTCAGATACTATTGTTAAAAATTGGACCTGACCTTCAACTAAGACACATCGCACAGGTGAGTGATCTTGAAGAGGCTTAGATGGTAGTTAAGAACATAGAGTGTGAACTTTGTATAATGATCATCAGCATAATAAAATAAAACTTCTGTTACACCAACTATGCATATCTACCTTCCTGCTCATGGCAGCCTTTATTATAGCACCGAGAACATCAGTGTAGGGGTAACAGGCATTGCCCATAGTGATTTGGCCTCTCTCACATCAATTGCCAGTCAAGAAAATATGACATAGATGTGTACAAAGGCCAGTCTTGTGGAATATTTTTTCAACTGAAGTTCTTTCTTCCAAAATGACTAAAGGTTGTATTAACTATATAACAAATTATCCAGCACAAGAGTCATTTGAATGAACAAAAGAAATAAAAGGAAAGGACATGGCTGATCCCAGATTTTGGCACTACCACTGCTCCTAGGCATTGTGGAGACAGTTTATTATAGATGAGTGGAACAGCATAGCTAGAGGGTGACACATCTGGGAGAGTTCACAGTGTATAAGATCAGACAGAGCTAGGCCATGTAGGGAGAAGGAAATGGAAAGGGAGAAGAAAGAACAGGGAAATCTGTTGCAGCAACTAGGATGCTCAAAGGTCCAAAGCTAGCAGGATTACATAGGGAAAGGCAGCCCAGACCCTATGCTGGAGAAGTCAGGGCTTGGTGTGGAGTATGCTAACCAGAGGGTCTTGTAACCTGTAGGACTAAGGGATTACAGGGCATGAGTCTGGGGGACAGGTCCTCTTTGATATGTTAAATAAGCACCTCAGCCATTTGTCCCAGGATTTGCAACCTAACATCATGCACATTTTATTTTTACAATAGCTCCATAGAGCTATTTTAACCAATTCTTTCATTTTTATCTTCATGGAATATAAAATATTTTTTCAAAATCTGCAACAAATGAATATTTTGCCTCAGAAACAAAAGTTCAGGTAGATTTTCTTGTTTTTGTTGGCAAGATAGTTTAGTGGCAGCTTTCAAAATAGATTATAGCAGCTATCAATGAATAAGAAAATTAAAAGTAACCCATATTTTATTTTCTCATATTTCTTTTTAAGTTATTAAAATTTAATTATACTCTACTTTTGTTCATCAAATCTGATTGGAAAGTTTATGAGGAATGTTGAATTTAAATTGAATATTAAGTCCTAAATTTAACACTTGGTATTAAATATTCAACATCAAATTTGGTAAGAAATCTCACAGAGATTGTGTGCTGTGACTGACGAACATATTATGAGATGCTATAAGACACAAAAGTTATGTCCTTATGTTTTTGTCCTTAAATGACCCAACACATGTCTTGTTACTACTCACTGGAGATTCCAGAGAGTGGTTCTGACCAAAGTCCAGTATTTGAAGTATTTAGATCAGTATTTAGTTAAAGCTTGCTTCAAAATTGATTCAAAATTGTGGAATTTTTTTTCCTTGTGAACCTCAGGATTAACAGCGCTTAAAATCCTTTGGGTGTGATAGTAATGAAACATGAACAAAAGGAGCCTCAAGGGAAGAAAGACTCAATTATAAGACTAAACTCATGAATAATGATGAAATTCTCATTGCCTCATTATTAAAAACTCTTCTTTTTTTTTCAAATGATGTGATAAGAAAAAAACGAAACAAAGTGAAAAGCAATATGAAGAGAGAAACAAACCAGAAAACAAACACTACCCTAAGTGTCAATCAATAATGACTTGGGGTAATAAAAATAAGATATTTACTAAGGAGATTGTTCATTAAAACGGAAAAGCATGAGCATGGCAAGATTGCTTGAGAGTTAAATCACTTGCTTCCCCAGCCAGTTTGATAGGTGGAGCCCACATAAAGGTAGAAAAAAAATTTGACCTCACAAAATTGTCCTCTTGTTTGCATGTGCTTACCATAGAACACATGCACCAATACTCACATCTGTATGTCATATTCATGAACACATCATATTTACAATAATAATAAAATTTTTATAAAAACATTTTGTTTAATTAGTTTTCAACGTTATTGTTATTATTGGATTGTTTTGTGACAGTCTTGCTATATAGTGTCAATGGATCTTGCCAAAAGTCACTGGAAAGGACATGCTGGCCTTGAACTCATCACAATTTTCCTGTCTCAGTATCCTGAGAGCTGAGACTTTATAATCCAATGCCTTGCTAAACTTTCAATTTTAAAAATATTTTAAAGTAAAAGAAAGCTGTAATATATATAGCATATACTCGTGTATGCACTTGATTTTTTTCCTATTGCTAACAACTTATTTCTATGTGGCGTTCTGTTCTAATTTAATAAACCAGTTCTGGTACATTATCTTTACCTAAAGTCCATCCGTTTTTCCTAATATTGCTCTCCTGACCATACTTGTCTGAAATCCTTCCCTCCTCTTGATTACAATTTTCCCAAGACTTTTATTTCCTGACATACCATATTTAGGAGGAGCAGAGTCAACTATTTTGTAGAATACCTTTCAAACAGTATTTATATCTGGGTTCCCCTTACAACTGGACTGAGATTGTGTGAGGAAGAAACACTACAGATATCGAGCACCATTCATCAAAATGCTCAAAATCTATTGTCATCTTAATATCAGAAATCTGGCGCTGCTCATCTGGCTGATGTCTATTAGATTTCTCAACCACATGTTTATATTTTTCCTTTTTCCATACAGTGCTTTTTACCAAAATCAAGCCTTCATGTACAGTTCACATTTAAAAATTAAGAAATTATGTTTCACCTCTTTAGTAGAGTATGTTCATAAATTGTATCTGAATAACAGATTTGTTTATTCACTCTTGGTTTATTGTTCATCAATTTCCATTGGCAGAACATCTGAGTATTTACTTTGTACTTTGGTTTTCTTATTTTCTTCCTTACATTATTCTTGTTTTGACTACGCTAAGGTTTTTTAGTTGGCTTTATGTCCATTTATCACACACCTGTCATGAAAATTTTGAGTTTTGTAGGTTTGGTTGAGGAAGTATTTGGTTTTATTCAAGTACATTCTTATGCTTTTTAGCATTATAAGGTACTTTAAGCTTATGTTTGGAAATTTTTATGCCTAAGTTCTAGACATTGCCATTTTTCCTGCTCATCTTTACTGAAAATAAATTCTGTTTTTAAAAGTGCTTACTGAATCCTCTGGGGTACCCTGGACAGCCAGCTATCTTCACTCAATCCCCATTCTTCAACCAACTCTCAGCTCACCTTCAACAGACCTGCTAATCTGGAACTATACAGCCCAAGGATATTCAGAAGAGGCCTACCACACCAGGATCATAGAGGTTGGAAGCCATCCTAATACCTACAACAATAGAAACATCAAGGGACCAAATCCATCCAGATGGCTAAAGGCCCTTGAAAGAACACAATCAATATAAACCAAAGCAGTATGAGAACTTTAAAGCACAGCTACCCCTATTACATCAAGCCCTTGATGCTCTAACATAAGCAAAGCACAAAAAGACGACCTTAAACAAACTGGTAGAGGGCTTTGAAGAGGAAACAAATAAACCCCTTAGAAATGTAGGAAGACCCAGAAATAAACCCACGTACCTATGGACATTGGATTTTAACAAAAAGGCCAAAATTATACAATAGAAAAGGGAGAGCATCTTTAACAAATGGTGATAGTCTAACTGGATGTCTGCATGTAGAAGAATGCAAATAGATTCATATTTATTACCCTACAAAAAACTTCAGCCCAAATGGATCAAAGGCCTCAACATAAAACCAGACACACTTAATCTAATAGAACAGAAGTTGAAGGATAGCTTTGAACTATTCAATACAGGAGAAAACTTTTTGAACAGAACACCTACTGCTCAGGCAACAAAGACAAGAATTAATAAATGGAACCTCATGAAACTGAAAAACTTTAAAGGACACTGTCATCAGGACAAAATAATATTTTACAGATTGGGAAAAAAATCTTCATTAACCCTGCATTTGACAGAGGGCTAGTATCCAAAATATATAAAAAGCTCAAGAACCTAGACACTGACAATCTAAATAACCCAATTTAAAAAATGGGTGCAAAGCTAAACAGAATTCTCAACAGAGGAAATGGATGAGAAGCACTTGGGTTGGATAGAAGCCTAAGAGGCTTGCTTGTCTACCAGAGGTCCTAAGTTCAATTCCTAGCCACCACATGGTGGCTCAGAACCATCTACAATGAGATCTGGTGCCCTCTTCTGGCTAGCATGCAGAATGCTGTATAGACTTTTTTTTAATTAATTTTTTATTGGATATTTTATTTACATTTCAGATGTTATCCCATTTTCCCCCACCCAGGAACCCCCTATCCGATCTCACCTCCTCCTGCTGCTACCCCCACCCACCTACACACTCCCACCTCTCCACCCTCGAATTCCCCAACACTGGAACATCTAACTTTCACAGGACCAAGGGCTTCCTCTCTCACCTTTGCTGGACAAGGCCATCCTCTCCTGCATGTACAGCTGGGGCCATTGGTCCCTTCCTATGTTCTCCCACGCTGGAGGTTTAGACTCTGGGAGCTCTGGTTGGTTGGTATTGTTGCTCTCCCCATGGGGCCGCAAACCCCTTTACTCCTTCAGTCTTCTCTCTAATTCCTCCATTGGGAACCCCAGGATCATTTCAATGGTTAGCACTGAGCATCCTGCTCTGTATACTTCAAGCTCTGGCAGACCTCTAAGGAGACAGCTATATCAGGCTTCTGTCAGCATGCACTTTCTGGCATCCACATCAGTGTTTGCCTTTGGTGACTGCACATGGGATGGATACTCAGGTGGAACAGACTCTGGATGGCCCTCCTTCAGTTTCTGTCTCACATTTTGTCTCCATATTTGCTCCTATGAGTATTTTGTTACTCCTTCTAAGAAAGACTGAAGCATCCACACTTTGGTCTTCCTTCTTCAAGGGCTTCATGTGGTCTGTGAGTTATATCTTGGGTATTTTTAGCTTTTGGGCTAATATCCACTTATCAGTGAGTGCATATCATGTGTGGGGGGGTTTTTGTGATTGGGTTACCTCATTTAGGATTATGTTGGCACAGGGGAAAAGTTCCTGAACAGAACACCAATGGCTTATGCTCTAAGATCAAGAATTGACAAATGGGACCTCATAAAATTGCAAAGCTTCTGTAAGGAAAAGGACACTGGCAATAGGACAAAATAGCAACCAACAGATTGGGAAAAGATCTTTACCAACATCCAATAGAGGGATAAATATATAAAGAACTCAAGAAATTAGACTCTGGACCACCAAATAACCCTATTTAAAAATGGGGTACAGGTCTAAACAAAGAATTCTCAACTGAGGAAAGGCCAATGGCTAAGAAGCACCTAAAGAAATGTTCAACATCCTTAGTCATCAGGGAAATGCAAATCAAAACAACCCTGAGATTCTACCTCATACCACTTAGAATGGCTAAGATAAAAAACTCAGGTGATAGCAGATGCTGGCGAGGATGTGGAAAAAGAAGAAAACTCCTCCATTGTTAGTGGAATTACAAGCTGATACAACCACTCTGGAAATCAGTCTAGTGGTTCCTCAGAAAATTAGACATAGTACTACCTGAGGACCCAGCTCTATCAATCCTGGGCATATACTCAAAAGATTCTCCAACAAGGACACATACTCTGCTATGTTTCTAGCAGCCTCATCTATAATATCCGGAAGCTAGAAGGAACCCAGATGTCCTTCAACAGAGGAATGGATACAGAAAATGTGATACATGTACACATTGGAGTACTACTCAGCTATTAAAAACAATGAGTTCATGAAATTCTTAAGCAAATGGATAGAACTAGAAAATATCATCCTGAGTGAGGTAACCCAGTCACAAAAGAACATACATGGTATACACTTGCTGTATACATTATAAATAAAGTCTTTTAAAAAATACCTTAAAAAAATTGAAGCAGTCATTTAAAGTCTCAGAATCAAACAAAGCACAACATAGAATGGCTTGAGTGCAGAATTCTACCAGATCTTCAAAGAAGAGCTAGTAGCAATACTCTTCAAACAATTCAAAAGAAAATGGAAACAGGAGGTACACTACCAACCTCATTCCAAGAAGCCACAGTCAAGAAGCTAGACACTGACAATCCAAATAACCCAATTAAAAAATGAGTGCAGAGCTCAACAGAATTCTCAACAAAAGAAATTTGAATGAGTGAGTCACTGATAACAAGATCACACAAAAAGTCAACAAAGAGATTTTTAGCCCAATTTTTTCTGTGAATATTGATATAAAAATATTCAATAATACATCTGCAATCTGAATCTAGGAACACAATATACAAAAATCTATAAATGTAATCTACCATATAAACTAAAAAAAAAATTACATGATCATTTCATTAGGTGCTGTAAAAGCCTTTTACAAAACCTAACACCCCTTCATGTTAAATGTTTTAGAGACATAAGGTATGCAAGACACGTACGTAAACATTATAAAAGTAATATATAGCAATCCAATAGACAGCATCTAATTTAACAGAGACAAATTTAAAGCAATTCTATTAAAATCAGAGACAAGATAAGTCACCCCACTCTCTCCCTATCTATTGACTATAGTACTTGAATTTCTAGCTAAAGCAATAAGATAACTAAAAGAAATCAAAAAGATACAAATTGAAAAAAAGAAGTAAAGTGTTGCTATTTACAGATGATATGATAGTATACATAAGTGACCCAAAAAATTCTACCAGAGAATTTCTATAGATGATAAGCAACTTTAGCCAAGTGTCTGGAAACAAAATTAACACACACAGGCACACACACACACAATCAGTAGCCCTCTTTTGTACAAATGATACACTAGCAGCAAAAGTTTGGAAACAACACCCTTTACAATAGCCATAAACAATATAAAATATCTTGGTGTAACTCTAACCAAAGAAGTGAAAGACCTATATTACAAAAACTTCAAGTCACTGAATAAAAAGACTGAAGAAGACTTCGGAAAAGATCTCCCATATGCAAGGATCTGTAGGATTAACATAGCAAAAACATCGATCTTACAAAAAGCAAATTACAGGTTCAATGCAATAGCCATCAAAATTCCAATACAATTCCTTACAGACTTTGACAGAGCAATTCTCAACCTTATATGGAAAAACAAAAACAAACAAACAAACAAAAACCCAATCAATCAACCAACCAACCAAACAAGAAAAGGATAGCCAAAGCAATCCTGAACAATAAAAGAACTTCTAGAAGAATCACTATCCCTGACTTCAAGCTGTGCTACAGAGAAATATTGATTAAAACTATATGGTATTGGTATAGTAATGGATAGCTTGATGAATAGAATCTAATCTAAGACCCTGAAATAAACCCACACATCTATGGATACTTGATTTTTGGCAAAGAAGACAAAATCATATAGTGGGAAAAAGAAAACATCTTCAATAAATGGTTCTGGTCTTACTTACTATGTCTACATGTAGAAGAATGCAAATAGGTCCATATCTATCATGCTGCAAAAATTCAAGTCCAAGTGGATCAAAGTTCTCAACATAAAACTCTATATACTAAATCTAACAAAATGAAAAGTAGGAAATGGTCTTGAACTCATTGTTATAGGAGACAACTACCTATCTCAGGCTCTAAGACCAACAATTGATAAATGGGACCTCATAAAACTGAAAAGCTTCTATAAAGCAAAGGACACTGTCAATAGGACAAAGTGGCAGTCTACAGACTGTGAAAAGATCTTCACCAACCCTACATCTGACAGAGGGGTAATATCCAAGGTGTATAAAGAACACAAAAAATTAGACACCAACAACCCAAATTACCTAATTAAAAATGGAATATAGAGCTAAACAGAGAATTCTCAATAGAGGAATCCTGAATGGTCAACAAACAGGTAAAGGAATGTTCATAGTCCTTAGTAATCAGGAAAATGCAAATCAAAAGGACTCTGAGATTCCATCTTATATCAGTCAGAATGGCTAAGATCAAAGCTCCAAGTGATAGCAGATGCTCACAAGTATGTGGAGCAATGGGGGCATTCCTCCATTGGTGGGAGTGCAAACTTAGAAAATTCAGTGCTTGGTGCTTTCTTAAGAAACTGGGAGTAGTCCTTCCTCAAAACACAGCTATATTATGGCTGGACATATACCCAAATGATGCTCCATTATACCACAAGGCCACTTGATCAACTATTTCATAACAGCTTTATTTATATTGGCCAGAAACTAGAAACAAGCTAGATGTCCCTCTACTGAAGAATGGATTAAAAAAAAAAGTGATACATCTATAAAATGGGATAGTCTTCAGTTATTAAAAATCAAATATGCTTGAATTTTGCAAGAAAATGGATGGAACTTGAGAATATCTTGAGTAAGGTAACCCTTACCCAAAATGACATGCATGGAATGTACTTACTTATAACTGGATATTAGCCATAAAATACAGGATACCCACATTATACTCTGCAGAACCAAAGAAGCTAAACAAGAAGAAAGGCCCAAGGGAGGGTGTTCAAGTATCACTTTGATGTGGGGATATATGGATGAGGTAGATGAAGGGAGGGAACTGCATAGGAGGCGGGATGGGAAGCGTAAGGGAAGTTTTCAGGATCAGATGTGGGGAGATACAGGGGAGATGTCCAGAAGACCATGAAGATGAATGGAAATCTTCAGCTAGTGGGGCTGGGAGTGGGAGACATCTTGAGTATGTGCCAGTGCACTGGGATAGGAGAGGCTCTGAAGAATCAATAGAGGTGACCTTAGCTGAGACTCATAGCATTGGTTATATAGCACCTGAATAGGCCTGTAGCCAGACATGAAGCCCAGTGGAATGATAGGGACACCAAGACACCCACAAAACTTTTGATCTAAAATTTATCCTGCCTACAAGAAATGCAGGGACAGGGGATGGAACTGAGACTGAGAGAATGGCCGACCAATAAGTGGCCCAACTTGAGACCCATCCCATAGAGAAGCACTGTTATTGATACACTGTTATGTTTGCAGACAGTAACATAGATGGCTATCCTCTGACAGGTTTCACCTAGCAAATGACTCAGAAAAATTCAGAGACCCATAGCCAAAACAGTGGATGAAGCTTGGGAACCCTTATAGAGGAGCTCAGGAAAGGACTAAGGGCCCTAAAGGAGATAGGGACTCCACAGGATGACCAACAGTGTCAACTAATCTGGACCCTTGGGGGCTCTCAGAGACTGAACCACCAACCAAATAACATGCAGGGCTGGACCTAGGCACGCTACACATAAGTAGTTGATATGCAGTTTGGTCTTTATGTGGGTCCTGAACAGCTGGAGCAGGGGCTATCCTGAAAGCTGTTGCCTGTTTGTGGAATCAGTTCCCCTAACTTGGCTGTCTTGTCTAGCCTCAGTAGAAGTGCCTAACCCCTCCAGAGTCATAATGTGCCCCGGTGAGGAGATACTCAGGGGGACCTCCACTCTCTCAGAGAAGAAAGGGAGAAGGAAGGAGGGATAAAGGGAGGGGCTGTGGGAAGAGGGGGCTAGGGAGGGAGTACAGTGACTAGGATGTAAAGTGAATAAAAATAATAATAATAGCCAAAAAAGTGCTCATTGTCATTGAGGTGTGTAATTCTTTCTATGCTGCATCAATAGGCAAAGCAACAAAGCATAACTTCATGCCAGAGATCTCAGGATGGTTTTTGCCTTTAATGTTAGAGACTTTTCTCATTTATAATGTCACTTAAGTCAACAATATCCTTCTCAGCCCACTTCTTCATATTTTAGAAATTCAGTATTTTTTTCTTTTTCTTCTCTTTTTCATTGTCTATGTTCTACTATACAGTGTTTTGATTTCTTAGAAATGTTTCTTATTAATTAATATATATCAGTGGCTTTCAACCTTATTAATACTGTGACACTATAATATGGCTCCTCATGTGTGATGATCTCCAACTATAAAATTATTTTCATTGTTCCTATATAACTGCAATTTTGCTACTCTTATGAATTCTAATGTAAATATCTGATATGCAGGATGGTCTTAGGTGACACCTGTGAAAAGGTCATTAAACTGCCAAAGGGGTTGTGACTCACTCAAAGAGGTTGAAAAGCACTGATACTTGTTAAGGCTCAGTTGATGTGGTGGAAAGTTAAATGGAATTTCACAACGACCCAATGGCATTAAATGTTGTATTCTCACCATAACAAAGAGAGTAAGTTACCCTGAAAGCTCATGCTTTGACATTCAGATACCCACTTCCTGCTGAGTTTCTGGCAATCAGAGTTTCTGGCAATCAGTCTCTGCAGTTTTGACTTTTCCAGGATGTGATGCAATTCTAGATAAAATACATAAACTTTTTGTTTGGCTTCTTTATTTCCTTCTTTCCTTATGGATATACTTATAAGATTCATTTCATGTATTCATATCCATAAGTAGAATATTGGTCCACTTGATACTTTTTTCACTGAATAACATTCCATTGCATGAATATACAGTAGTCAGTTTATGTGTACACCTATGAAGAGACAATTTTTTATCCTTCCAGCTTTGAATCATTAAAATTAAAACAGATAGTGGTATAGTATTTAGTGGATAAACTGTTGTTAAAGACCCCCCTGACCCATATAGAGAAACATCTCAAAAACAAAGAAACAAAGAAATAAACATGTGGTGACAAATCTTCAAACCAAAATATAATAAAACTACATTTAATTGTGTAGAAACTATCAAATTGTTATTCTAAAATGTCAATATGATTTCCTATCAACAGTGAAGGAGAGATTGTGTCCCTCTGTGTCCTCGCCAAGAGTTGGTTTCTTCAATTAGGGGTCCTAACAGTTCTATATTCCTATATTATCACAGTTTTATTTGTATTTCTCTAACAACAAATTATGTGGGGTACCTTTTCTTATACTTCCTAGACATCTGCCTAGTTTTTGTGATGGGATTATTCTTTAGATCTTCTATATAATTTTAGTTGTTTCTGTTATTTAACTCTTTTCTATGCGGAGTGTGGTTGTGAATGCTGTGGATGCAAAGGAAGAGGGAAGTGACACTTAGCTCTGGAATTGAAGACTAGTGTAAACCATAGCATGATATCTCATAATATCTTATATCAAAAATAAATATATAAACAAAGGAAAAAGTGTCAATTCTTTTTGTATATTATACATAAATCCTATTTCTCCTTTATTTTGGCTTTTCATTCCATTCTGTTATGCCTTTGTTAAGAAGTTTTAAATTTTGTTAAAGTCCAAGCTACTGGCTTTTCTCTTTCATGTAGTATATTTTGTGTTTTATATCTAAAATTTTATTAACAAATCTCATCTCACTCACATTTTACATGTATTTTAGATCAGAAGTTCTCAACCTTCCTAATGCTGAGATCTTTTAATGTTTTGAGTGTTGTGGTGACCCCCTAGCCATACATTATTCTTGCTGCTTCTTTATAAATATAAGTTTCCTACTGATATGCAAGACAGTCTTAGGTTACCACTGTGAAAGGGCCATTTTAAGGGGTTGTGACCCACAAGTTAAGAAGCACTATCTTGTTGTGGATAGCCTCAGCTTTGTATTTTGATAGTAGTTCCAATTCCTGGGAGGAGCTGCAGAAGAGGAGTGAGTCTGTACACAGGTGACTTCTTGTGAACCTTCTGTCCAATTAAACTTGTAAAATAAAGGCTAGAGCCAGTGATTGGGCAGTAGAAGGGGAGGTGGAGAAAAAGGCTTAGGGGAGGAGAGAAGAAGGGGAAGTCGACGGAAGAGGAGCTGAAGGAGAAGGAAGTTGATGGAGGAGCAGGAGGTGAAAGGATAGTGGAGGAGAAGCACGTGGCCTGGAAAAACTGCAAGTTATAAGGGATCTCATAGCTGGGGAATAGAGTAGTGTAATGGTAAATCTGCCCGATCTAGGCGTGCAGTTTATATCCATAATTATTGAGTTGTGTTATCTTTGACTGGTCTTATGTGTGTCGGAGATTTACCTCTTAGAACTCAACTAACCTGAGATAAAAGTTCATTGGCCCTCAACCCCAGAATACGGTTCGGGCAGCCTTCTAGGCTACACCAGCGTGTATTGAAAGCTGAGTGGGTCTGAGGGGCCTACAAAGAATTGCAGAGAGGCTCCCCCAATCCCCAGTCAGAGAGCTAAGGCCAGGGTCAGGAGCAGCACTCAGCCTGCAGCTGGGCTTGATCAGCGTGCTATAAAAACTGCAAGGAGGAACAGGTGATTCTAGAACACAACTGCCTGCGAGGTAGTTTTCAGGCAGAAACAGTGAACTGAAGGCTCTGGACCAGGTAATTCTTTGATATAAAAAAAGATATATAACCTTTTGCTACTTAAAGATGAGAAACAATAAATATCTTTTGGACTTTATGTGATCATATTTTTAATGGTTTGACAGGAATCAATTTAGGGAAAATAGACACCTTATCATTTATCAGTATTGCAATATTTATTCTCTTGATTTACTATGTCTTCTCAAAAGATAGGGCTCTAGATAAAAAATTCCTTGCCTTAGAAAAAAGATTACAAGTAACACTAGAACTAAAGGTTCAGAATTTTATTAGTCAAAATAAGCAGCAGCAAGGAGATAGAGATAAAATTTGGAAACAAGGTCTAGAAGATAATTTACTAAAGCTAGCAAATCAAAATAAGGCAGATACTGCAATATTCCAATTACAACATAAAGAGAAGCTAAGATTATGGAAGCAGGGCTTAGAACAGACGATACAGGAAATTATAGAGCAGCATGAACATCAGAAAGAGAATCTTAGGACTTGGCAACAGGACTTAGAGGAAACAGTAGAATTGAAGACACGGGAAATTATAGATCAGAATAAGAGACAGAAAGATGAAAACGAAGGTGGGAGACAGGAGCTTGAAAAGATGATAGAACAGAGGATGCAGCAGCTCACTGATCAGACTGAGCAGCAGAGAGAAAATGATGAGGGTTGGAAGCAAGAAATGGAGAATAAGCTTTTAAAAATTAATCAATCAAAATAAAATGGACACCAAACTATCAGAGTTACAATATAAGGAAAAATTCAAAATATTGAGGCAGAGCCTCTGTAAGAGTAAAAATTAAAACAAATTGGGCTTTTGTAAATTAATCCTCCCACAAGAAGAAAGACTGTCTGATTTGGCGAAAGCTGTGGTGAGATTGTGCCTTAATCAATGCAAGGCCTTCCATGTATACCATGGAAAAGAGACTGAAGGGAGACTGGCCCGGAGCTTACTGGGAGATGGACTTCACAGAAGTCGAGCTGACAAAATATGAAAATAAATATCTTTTAGTTTTTATAGACACCTTTTCAGGAAGAATGAAACTGCCAACATGGTGACTAAGAAGATCCTGGGAGAAATCTTTCCAAGGTTTGGAATACCCAAGGTAATTGGGTCTGTTAATAGACCTTTTGTTGCCCAGGTAAGTCAGGGGCTGGCCACACAGCTAGAGATTAATTAGAAATTACATAGGCTCCGGAGTTCAGGACAGGTAAAATAGATAAATAAAATATTAGCTTTTGTTAAGTCCAGAATAGACACCGTTCAGCTATTGGTGATAAGACAGAGACACGAGATTTTAAGAGAGATGAACCTGAAGACGATATTAATCTGTGATTTTAAGATTAAAATCCTTTGCAAATAGAAAGAGTATGGAATGTAAGAGTAAAAATTAAAACAGCTCAGCAGAGACCACCAACAACTTGGCAAAGACCGCAGGACGGCTTGCTGAACTTGCTGAGAATAGCCATAATAAGAATGTCAAGCCCCTCTAGGGACAAGGTGACCAGAAATATAGAAACAACCAAAGACATATCTTGACCAGCCTAAACATGTCCAAGTGAGTAATGGGCCACCTGGTGTTTATCCTAGAAGGTCTGAGGCTTCATGGTAAAAAATAGTGGGCCATCCAGCCTGTCAAAATGATTGCTTATGCAAAGTGCTGATGTTTGAAATATCCAATCATATGTAACCATGCCAGAATTTCCTGCTTTTCCCTTCCCCCTTGTGCCTCCCCCTATAAAAGTTCTAAACTTCCTGAGGTCTTCATCGAAATTCTCTCCCCTGCATGGGATGAGTTTCTATCCAAGGGTCCTTGTTAGTAAACTGCCTTTTGCTATTTTGCATCAAGTCAGTCTCTTGTGTCTCCTTGGGTGCACGCTGATTGGGACTTGAGTTGGGGGTCCTCTTCTTGGGTCCTTACACCTCGAACAGAGACTACAGGAACTCAAGGAACAGGAAGAGCAACAAAAGGAGAGATATGAAGCGTGGACACAGACCTTAATGGAGAAATTTAAAATTTCAGTTAAGGAAAATACTCAGGTAGAGACAGAAAAAACTAGAGAAAATCAATCAAGGGTTATTGGAAAACAAAGTCTATCCAATTAATATACAACAAAGACCTCCATATGTTGATAATCCACAGGGTTATCAGGAGGGATTGGGGCGCCAACTCAGTCACAAAACCTTTAACCTGCAGTTTGTCCTGCTTACAGGATGTGCTAGAGTAAATGTGGCAGAGAATCGTGGGAGTGCCAACCAATGAGCAGTTCAGCTTGAAATCCATGCTATGAGAAAAGGCCTACCCCTGACACTGCTGAGAACCAGGAACCAGAGGCTGGATTGCCCAAAGATCTACAATAGAACCAAATCAAAATGGCAAAAGAAAGTAACACTCTCTTGGAAGAAACTAAATTATCACTTATTGATTGTGTCTGGGTTAGGGATGAGGTCATATGTCTATTTCTCCGTTCAGCTCTAGGACCCCAACTAATAGAGGCCTGTGGAGGAACTGCGCCTGCTCCTTCTGTACCTGTGAGTCATATATGCTTCAGACATGTTGAGTTAGAGGGCCATGTTGATTTTGGGGGGCTCTCTATCCTCTTTGATGCTAACACTCTGTCTACCTTCTCTTCCACAGGGTTTCCTGAGCCCTGAGGGGAGTGATTTGGCGGAGACCTCCCGTTTAATTCTGAGTGTTCCCAGGTCTCTCACTCATGCATAAGTGAAAGCATTTATGACTGTGATTCTCTGTATTTGTCTCCATGTGCTGCAGAAGGAAGCTTATCTGATGGTGTCAAAGCAATACCCTGATAAATGAGTAAAAAACCATTAGGCTTTTTTTTTTTTTTTGCTTTTTTTTTTTAGGTAAACATATGTTTACTATGTTTTTTTTTTTTTTTTGCTATGTTTCTTTAGTAAAACAGTAGTTTTGAATTTACACTAGTTTCCTGGGCTATCATTTTATTGTTATGTTCCTTTAAAAGAACAGCTATATTTTGTTTTACACTAAGTCCTCAGGCTATCTAGTCTCAGATTCTTGGACACCCAAGCAGTATGGGTTGCATCTTGTGGAGTAGGCCTTCTTTCAAATCAGATATTAAATGGTTACTTCCACAACCTTTGTGCCACTGTTGCACTAGCATGTCTTGTAGGCAGGATATCATTGAGTATCAAAGGTTTAAGGCTAATTGGTAGTTGTGTTTCTCCTTTGTTAGCCTGCAGAGTATCTGTACCATGGATACTAGGACTCAGATAGGAAGGCTCTATATAGTCACCAGCTCAACTTTTTCCCATTCAATGAGTTGTATTTGTATGGATGTTTTCTTTAGGCATGGACTATTACTGACAGTTTGTCAGTAATACTATTGTTTTGGAAACACCCTGGGTTGTTTAGGGAATCTGATGGGACTCAATTGGCCAGCAGTTCAAGTAAATGAAACCCCAGCCCAGCATTGGAAACTTCATTTGGTGACAAGAGATGGGTAATGGGGCTCTGACCCCTCCCCTTATTTGCCAACTTCATTTAGACTGATTTAATATACGTATATGTCTTCTGAAGCATGGCACAAATTTTCTTAATTTTAACTGTCTCTCCTCATATTCACTCCATTGCCCTCCCATTTCCTTACCTTCTTCCCATGATCCTCCTATTCCTCACTCCTTCCACAGTCTCCTATCATATATCCATAGCTATCCATTCTATTTTCATTTTTTAGGGACACCTTTCTCCACCAGATACTTACTCTATATCTAACATCTGTGGTTTTATGGTTTGTAGCTTTTTTATCATTGACTTAATAAGGAACATCCTCTTATTATTGAATATGTACCATATGTGTCTTTCTGTGTCTGGTTTACCTCACTCAAAATGATTTTTTTTTCTAGTTCTGCCCATTTACCTGTGACTTTCATGATTTCAGGTTTTAATGGCTGAGTAATATTCCAAGGTGTGGTGTGGATATACCACATTTCTTTATCTATTCTTCTATTGAGAGACATCTTAATTGTTTTTAATTTCTGGCTATTATGAATAAAGTAGCAATAAACATAATTGAATAATAGAGTGTCTCTGTGGTAGTACGAAATATTTTTTATATAGCGGTATAGTTAGATCTTGAGATAGCATGATTCCTCTCTTCTGAGGAACTGCCACACTAATTTTCACAGAATTTATACAAGTTTACACTCCTATCAGCAGTGGAAGAATACTCTCCTTGCCCCACAGCATGAGCTGTGACTTGTATTATTGATCTTTGCATTCTAACAGGTGTAAGATGAAATCACATATTTCTATAAGTGTTTAAGTGTTTCTTGGCAAAATTTATTTCCTCTATAAAGAGTTCTCTGTTTAAATTTGTATCTATTTTAATTGGATTATTAATTTTCCCAACATATGGTTTTTTAGTTCTTTATTTATTTTGAATATCAACACTTTATCTGATATGCAGTTGATAAAAATCTTTTCCCATTCTGTTGGCTGCTGCTTTGCTTGAATGATGGTGTCCTTTGTCACATAGGAGCTTTTCAGTTTTATGAGATGACATTTATTAACTGATGATTACTTATTGTGATTAGTGTCTGTGCTAATGGTGTACTGTTCAAAAAGCCTTGTCCTGTAATTTTAACAAATGCTGCTGGTTCAACTGGAGGTCAGCATGTGGAAGAATGCAAATCTATCCATTCTTATCTCCTTGTACAAAGCTCATGTCCAAGTAGATAAAGGACCTTCACATAAAACCAGATACACTGAAACTAATAGAAGAGAAGGTGGGGAAGAACCTCGAATACTTGGGCACAGGGGAAAAGTTCCTGAACAGAATACCAATGGCTTATGCTCTAAGATCAAGAATTGACAAATGGGACCTCATAAAATTGCAAAGCTTCTGTAAGGAAAAGAACACTGGCAATAGGGCAAAATGGCAACCAACAGATTGGGAAAAGATCTTTACCAATCCCACATCCAAGAGAGGGCTAATATCCAATATATACAAAGAACTTAAGAAATTAGACTCTGGACCACCAAATAACCCTATTTAAAAATGGGGTACAGAGCAAAACAAAGAATTCTCAACTTAGGAATGCCAATGGCTGAGAAGCACCTAAAGAAATGTTCAATATCCTTACTCATCAGGGAAATTCAAATCAAAACAACCCTGAGATTCCATCTCACACCAGTCAGAATGGCTAAGATCAAAAACTCAGGTGACAGCAGATGATGGTGAGGGTGTGGAGAAAGAGGAAAACTCCTCCATTGTTGGTGGGATTGCAAGCTGGTACAACAACTCAGGAAATCAGTCTGACGGTTCCTCAGAAAATTGGACATAGCATTACCTGAGGATCCAGCTATACCACTCCTGGGCATATACCCAGAAGATACTCCAACATATAACAAGGACATAGGCTCCACTAAGTTCCTAGCAGCCTTATCTATAATATCCAAAAGCTGGAAAGAACCCAGATGTCCTTCAACAGAGGAATGGATACAGAAAATATGGTCCATTTACATAATGGATTATTACTCGGCTATTAAAAACAATGAATTCATGAAATTCTTAAGCAAATGGATGGAACTAGAAAGTATCATCCTGCCCTTCTGCCCCTGCCTGGTCCTCTGGGCTGGAGCAGACACAGAGTTGGTCTGCTCCTGTCCTGTGGAGAAACTGAATCCTGAGTCATCCAGGAGCCACTGCACTCAGAGCAGCTGGTAAGAACTCCATCTCACTCCCTAAACCCCAGAGATAGATCGGGGAGCCAGGGACATCCAGGGCACAGCAGCTACCCAAACCCCGCCCCTCCGGAATTCCACTTCCCTTCTGCCCCTGTCTGGTCCTCTGGGCTGGAGCAGACACAGAGTCGGTCTGCTCCTGTCCTGTTGAGAAACTGAATCCTGAGTCATCCAGGAGCCACTGCACTCAGAGCAGCTGGAGCCACTGCACTCAGAGCAGCTGAAACTGAATCCTGAGTCATCGAGGACCCACTGCACTCAGAGCAGAAGGATTTCCAGATCCAAGAGGTGGCCTGAGTCCCAGGAGTTATTCCACCCAGGAGATTAGGAGCATAAGACCACAGAGACCTCTGGACTCTGAGGAGCTCTGCAATAAGCAAGATAACTGGAAATACAGACTCCAGTTTTACACAGTGAGGGCAGGTACCACTAGAGTTAACCAGATGGCGAAAGGCAAGCGCAAGAACATAAGCAACGGAAACCAAAGTTTCTTGGCATCATCAGTGCCCAATTCTCCCAATATAGCAAGCCCTGAACACCCCATCACACCTGAAAAGCAGGATTCAGAATTAAAATCACTTCTCATGATGATGATAGAGGATTATAAGAAGGAATTAAGTAACTCCCTTAAAGAAATACAGGAGAGTACAAGTAAACAGATAGAAGCCCTTAAAGAGGAATCACAGAAATCCCTTAAAGAAATGGAAGAAAACACAAAGAAGGAATTAAACAAAAACATTCAGGATCTGAAACTAGAAATAGAAACAATAAAGAAAGTTCAAAGGGAGACAACCATGGAGATAGAAAACCTAAGAAAGAGATCAGGAGTCACAGACGCAAGCATCACCAACCGAATACAAGAGATAGAAGAGAGAATCTCAAATGCAGAAGATACGGTGGAAAATATTGACACAGTTGTCAAAGAAAATGCAAAATGCAAAAAACTCCTAACTCAAAACATCCAGGAAATCCAGGACACAATGAGAAGACCAAACCTAAGGATAATAGGTATAGATGAGAATGAAGATTCCCAACTTAAAGGGCCAGTAAATATCTTCAACAAAATTATTGAGGAAAACTTCCCTAACCTAAAGAACAAGATGCCCATAAACATACAAGAAGCCTACAGAACACCAAATAGACTAGACCAGAAAAGAAATACCTCCCGTCACATAATAATCAAAACATCAGATGCACAAAACAAAGAAAAAATACTAAAAGCAGTAAGGGAAAAAGGTCAAGTAACACATAAAGGCAGACCTATAAGAATTACACCAGACTTCTCACCAGAGACTATAAAAGCCAGAAGAGCCTGGACTGACATCATACAGACCCTAAGAGAACACAATTGCCAGCCCAGATTACTATACCCAGCAAAACTCTCAATCACTATAGATGGTGAAACCAAGATATTCCATGACAAAACCAAATTTGCACAATATCTTCCCACAAACCCAGCACTTCAAAGGATAATTGATGGAAAATGCCAACACAAGGAGGGAAACTACAACCTAGGAAAAGCAAGTAAGTAATCTTCCAACAACCCCCAAAAAAGATACAAACATAACTTTACCTCTAATAACAAAAATAACAGGAAGCAACAATCATTTTTCCTTAATATCTCTTAACATCAATGGTCTCAATTCCCCAATAAAAAGACGCAGACTATCAGACTGGATACACAAACAAGACCCAGAATTTTGCTGCATACAAGAAACGCACCTCAGTGACAAAGACAGACACTACCTCAGAATAAAAGGGTGGAAAACAATTTTTCAAGCCAATGGTCCCAAGAAACAAGCTGGAGTAGCCATTCTAATATCAAATAAAATCAACTTTCATCCAAAATTCATCAAAAAAGATAAGGAAGGACACTTCATACTCATCAAAGGAAAAATCTACCAAGGTGAACTCTCAATTCTGAACATCTATGCTCCAAATGCAAGGGCACCTACATACATAAAAGAAACTTTACTAAAGCTCAAAACACACATTACACCTCACACAATAATAGTGGGGGATTTCAACACCCCACTGTCAGCAATGGACAGATCATGGAAACAGAAACTAAACAGAGACACTTTGAAATTAACAGAAGTTATGAACCAAATGGACTTAACAGACATCTATAGAACATTTCATCCTAAAACAAAAGAATATACCTTTTTCTCAGCACCTCATGGTACCTTCTCCAAAATAGACCATATAATTGGTCACAAAACAAGCCTCTACAGATACAAAAAGATTGAAATAATCCCTTGCATCTTATCAGATCACCACGGACTAAGACTGGTCTTTAATAATGACAAAAACAATGGAAAACCCACATACACATGGAAACTGAACAACTCTCTACTCAATGATGACTTGGTCAAGGAAGAAATAAAGAAAGAAATAAAAGACTTTTTAGAATTCAATGAAAATGAGGACACATCATACCAAAACTTGTGGGACTCCATGAAGGCAGTGCTAAGAGGAAAGCTCATAGCTCTAAGTGCCTACAAAAAGAAACTGGAAAGAGCACACACTAACAAGTTGACTGCACAACTAAAAGCTCTAGAACAAAAAGAAGCAAATACACCCAGGAGGAGTAGAAGGCAGGAAATAATCAAACTCAGGGCTGAAATCAACCAAATAGAAACAGAAAGAACAATACAAAATATCAATAAAACCAGGAGTTGGTTCTTTGAGAAAATCAACAAGATAGATAAACCCTTAGCCAGATTAACCAGAGGGCACAGAGACAGTATCCAAATTAATAAAATCAGAACTGAAAAGGGAGACATAACAACAGAAACTGAAGAAATTCAAAAAATCATCAGATCCTACTACAAAGGCCTATACTCAACAAAACTGGAAAACCTGGATGAAATGGACAATTTCCTAGACAGATACCAGGTACCGAAGTTAAACCAGGAGCAGATAAACCATCTAAATAGTCCCATAACCCCTCAGGAAGTAGCAGCAGTCATCAAAAGCCTCCCCACTAAAAAAAGCCCAGGACCAGATGGTTTTAGTGCTGAATTCTATCAGACCTTCAAGGAAGACCTAATACCAATTCTCTTCAAACTATTCCACAAAATAGAGACAGAAGGAACACTACCCAATTCGTTCTATGAAGCTACAATTACACTCATACCCAAACCCCACAAGGACCC